>NC_142543.1:6453750-6822500 GCF_056151865.1 Erythranthe guttata | reverse complement strand
CAACTAAAATTTTGTTTTTCTTTTTGACTATTTTGTTCATAATCAACTATAAATTTACCGAAAACAACTATTTTTTTTTCTCGTTTTTTCTCCTAATCAACTTTAAGAAAACTCTAAAACAACCACAAAAAATAGTTGTTTTCAATGACAAGTTTACCAAATAAGATCAACTAAAAATTAAAGAAATCAACTATAAAAAAAATTGAAATCACCTATAAAATATCGAAAACAACAATAAAATCTAGTTGTTCAATGAAATCAACTAAAATTTATCAAAAACAACTACAAATTGTCAAAAACAACTACAAAAATCGAAAACAACTACAAATTTACAAAATCGACTACAAAATAAACAACTCCAATTTTCTTCTACTTTGCGATGTCTGAGATATGAGTTTTCTTCCAGAGATAGGGCCAAGATACAACTCCGATCATATGAGTTTTCTTCCACAGATCTTCGTAGATTTCGAATATGCTATGCATAAAATAATCACGATGTCCGCAACTATTTCATACATAAAGACAAACACAAAACAATTCAATAAAAATTCAAATCAGAACACACAATAATATCCAAAATATGTAATAACATCAACAAATTGCTGATTTTCTATTTAAACAAACGCAAGACTCAAATCACAAAATTATTCAACAAATAAGACATGATAGAAATCGAATCATATTGTAATTTGACAATTGAATCAAGACAACAACATCATAACAATTAATCTAAAAAATCAATCAGTTGCAAAATAAAAATAATTAAATAATGACGGAATTTGACAGACAAACCTAAATAATCTCGCTTGCCTCGATCTGGATCTCGTCGTCACCGGTGTTACACCGTCATGAACGCTAAGAGGTCGTCGACGTCGGATCAGAGTCATGTGACGCTGGAAGTTGTTCCCAAAAAACGGCGGAGAAATGGATTGGAGAAGAAGCTTCGTCGTCTTCTTCATAATTGCCCTTGACCATGGGATTCGCACATAAAAAGGCTATTGGGAGAGAAGAAGAGGGATGAAAAAAAATATATAAGATCGTGAGGCGAGGGTGGGGGAGAGGCTGCGTGGCGGAGGTGCAGATCTGTGGCGAGGGAGAGAAAAAGAGAGAGATGCGGCTGGTGAAGAAAAGTGAGGGGAAAAATAGGATTTAATGATAATTAAGGGTAATATAGAGATATCCCTAAAATTCGAATTTATGGTAAATTAAAATATATAATGAGGGGGTTGTGACACCCCTCTCTACGATTACCCCTATTATATGTAATCTCAGCGGAAGACTTTTGAAAACATGATTTTTGTGGATATAAATTTACGTGAAATATTTTCGTTTTAAATCAGAGGGAGAGAGGGCACAACTTGCAAAACCCTAATCGATCAATTAACACCAATGCATGCTAAATGCAAGACTAGAAAGTAACTAGGCATGATGGACTTAAGGCAAATGCGGACAGATTCAATGCAGAAGCTTTAAAAATTAATTCCTCTTAAACTACTCATGCAAATGACCCCAAATTAATACCATAACATCTAAACCGGGTCTAGATCACTCAGTTAAAACAGTTTTGAAAGATGCATGGCCATTTAGGAGAAATAAATAAAATGGCACAGTCACTCGGTTTAAAATCCAGAACAGGGGAGGGAGTTTTGAAAATTCACAATACATTCCTCACTGACCCAAAAACTACCAAATTTTACCCCAAGGCAGAAAAATAAGTTTAAAACATTTTCCAAGTGAAAACAAGTCATTTGAGTGAGTGAAACTCCAGTTATACCAGAAAACACCCGAATAACCCTGTTTCAATGCAGTAGTGAGAAATAAATCATAACTAAATAAATACTTACCCAAATCATGCACAAGACCTATCAATATGATGAGAACAGACAGATGCAGAGACTCCTAAAATTTCATGATTTTCTAAGCAGAGAACCTATATGAAAATAATTTTAGAACATGGATACAAAACACGAAGAATTACTAGTCGAAAGCATGCATGCATATAAATAGTGAAAATTTGCTTTCGCTTACAAAAGGCTACGGATTACCGATTAATTATCCAAAATAGGGTAATCCTAATTACTATTACACACGTCGTTGTTTAATAATTCCCACCGATCGGAGGAAGCGAACGGTAGAAAATACCTAAGACCGTATCAAAAGTTTTTACAAGCATATTATACAAATAGAACCACATAACTAAATTAAGAGACAACACTATCCACAACCCCTCCATACGATCTCCTTCCGATTCTCGAGCTCGATTCCCAACTTCACTCATCGGGCCCTAAATCGGGTATACCTACAAACATACAACACCTATATGAGTCTTTGAGAACTCAATGAGAATCTTGAAGTAATATCGAATACACATAGCACATAGAGCATACATATATCTATATATATATATATACATACATATATCTTATACATGAACATACAACATGAAGTAAAACAATCATATACTTCCCTTTTTCGTCGGCGTTCTTCATTCACATAATTGCCACCACGCATAGAGTGAGATAATTCCCACCTTTATAACCCTATGATCCCAAGACCATAGAGTGAGAATATCCCACCTTTATAACCCTATGCCATGACACGTATTGAAGATTATAGGAGGAATTTCCCACCTTTATAACCCTACGATCCCAAGAC
This sequence comes from Erythranthe guttata, assembly GCF_056151865.1. Classification (NCBI taxonomy): domain Eukaryota; kingdom Viridiplantae; phylum Streptophyta; class Magnoliopsida; order Lamiales; family Phrymaceae; genus Erythranthe; species Erythranthe guttata. The sequence goes on along the minus strand of NC_142543.1, from coordinate 6,819,845 downwards.
CATAGAGTGAGATTTTCCCACCTATATCAACAACACCGTAATGCAACATGCATGACATGAAAAATTGTCGGGAATCCCTCGGAAGAGTCAATCTAAGTTACCGGTAAATAACCCCATATAATTCGAACCATGACTAACTACGTGGGATCAAACCACCCCTAGGCCCTACGGTACCAGGCTCGCCGTACCCGAGAAATTTACCGTAACCTCGAAAGACTATCCAACATAGTTTTATCTTTTTTAAAAATTCATGACACTTAATGCACCCACACATGCACCCTTCTACTTACCTTTCTCTCATCCTCACACCCAATGATTCACATAAGCAAGCAAGAGCACATAGGAGCACATAGAAAATACACATAAAGTTTCACAAAATCATTTAGTCATAAAAACATAGAAATAACCGAAATCTTAACATGCAAAAACAATCTAACATCAAAGTTCACTAGATCTAGCATTTTTACAAGAATAAAATTCAAGACTTCCATCTTTACATTTATCCAAGCAAATACACTAGATCTTCACATGCAAGAGTATTTTAAATCAAATTAGCACAAATTCTTAGTTCTTAAACCATTTTTTATAGAAAACACTAGATCTTAACATGCAAGACTTTAGATCAACCATTAATCACTAGATCTTAACATGCAAGACCTTAGATCAACAATCAATCACCAATCTTAACATGCAAGGCCTTAAAACAACAATCAACACAAGATCAACACATGCAAAACGCAAAATAACCACATAAGCAATTTCAAGCATTTTATCTCAAAAATTCGAAGTTCCTTAGTGAAGTCAAAAATTCATTTTCTTTTCACAAATCAACAATCAAACACTAGATCAACACATGCAAGGCACTAATTAAACCAAATAAGCCATTTAAAACATTTTTCCCCAAATTTTCGAAAGTTTCATGGCTAGGCCAAAAATTCATTTTCTTTCCAAAATTCAACAATCAAACACTAGATCAACACATGCAAGGCACTAATTAAACCAAATAAGCCATTTAAAATATTTTTCCCCAAATTTTCGAAAAATCATAGAATGTCAAGAACAAGGTTATCTTTTCAAAACACTAACATGCAATCATCATCTAAACCATATAATCAAATAATATGCAAGAATCAACAAATAAATCACATAAAAATACATAAAAACCGAAAATACTAGTGGTGTTGTAGGTTTGAGCAAGAATTCAAGAATTCTCACCTATACTCTTTAGGGGAAGGATTTGTTAGCTCTTTTCTCTCTAATACAAGAAGAGATTAAGAGTTAGATTACAAACCAATATGAAGAAGGAAGAGGAAATTTTCGAATAAAAGAGGAGATGAAGCTCTTACATTCAAATTCAAGAATCTCTTGAAGAAAATATTTTGAGCTTCTTCTACTACTAATTTCGAAAATGGAAGAAGAAAGAAGAGAAGAGAGATTTCTTAGGATTGTAGTGGGGAGATGAGAAAACACTTGGTAATGGGTTCTATTTATAGAGTGGGGAGGCTTGCAACCTTAATGGGTAAGTATTGAGGAGGGGCTTCTTGGCAATTAAATCTTTAGGTGGGTTGGGGGTGATTTTGCAATTTTCGAAAATAGGAGTGGTGGTGGTTCTTGGGTGGTTCAAGCTTGAGAAGGTGGTGGCTATGGTGGTGGGGGTTGTGGCTGCCGAAATGAAGAAGGAAGGGAGAAGAAGAAAGACCTTTGGTCTTACTTAAAGTGGAGTGAAAAGCATGCCTAGTCTCACTACTAGAAAACCAGCTTTTAATGACGGCTTAATGACGCATTTTAATGACAGCTTTTAAAATTGGTCGCAATAAGTACTTTATTGAGACGCTTTTGTGTAGAAGCGCTTCACTAGGTTTGTATAGCTATTTTTCCGTTTTATTTTTATTTTTATAAATGCATTTTGTGGCGCTTTTTAGGCGAGCATCGTAACATATTCATTGTATTAAGACGCTATTTATAAGCCGTCTTAATATATGGGTAAACATTATATAATAATAATAATTCATTAAATAATTTATCTTTAACATAACAAATTATTTTGTGGGCTAAAATCTCTGCCGTTCTTCCCTTTCGGCATTTCCCTTTTCTCACCGTGCAGCGAAGCAGGGTATTCAATTTTCAATGCAATTTTTGTTTTTCTCCACAACCATAGCTTCAATATTCCGTGGTCTACTCAATCTTCAAGGCAATTTTCGTTTTCCTCCACAACGGCAGATTCAACTACTATTTCGTAAACGAATAAGGTTTTTTTTTTATTTCTTTTTTTAATTTGTTAGGCAACAACAGGTTCGTGGAGTTGTGGTTTAATCAAATTTTGATTATTTTTCTATGAAAACGGATTATACTTCCGATCTATTTATTGATTGCAACTTGGTGGCAGCGAGGGTCAGCGGCGAGATAATACATCGTCATATTTTACCTAGGGTTCCATGTTATGATTGTTCTCATGCGCGATTCTTCTAAGCGGTTCTCAAGGTAAATTTGATTTCTAAATGATTTGCTGGCGAATATTTCACCTAATTGAAATTTATTTTTGGAGAAGGATAATTATATTATATTTTATGAGAATACACAACAATTGGCTTATGGCATTTCTGTTTTTGCTGTCAAGAAGTAGTTTTTATTTTGTTAATTATTAGTTTGTTTCATTTTAATAGCTGGAAACAGGATGGCTATTGAAAGAAATTGTTTTGTGGGATTATGATTTTTGTTACACATGGTAATCAAGAGATTCTTGACTGGTTTTTATTTATACTGTCTTTTGTGTTATTTGATATTTATTTTAGTAATGGTTGGAGTATTAGGGTGTGTTCAGCCTGGGTAACCAATGTTATATTAGTATTTTTATAGATTTTTCAACTGTTTGATAGCTATTTAGTAATTGTTAGAGAATTCGGGGATTAACACATATCTTGTAGGTCCCAAATGCCCTGGTCACTTTTATCACTCATATGTTCTATATATCACTTCTAAAATATTTGTAGTGTGCAGTCCCTAGCGTATGGAGTGGTGAAGGAGTGGAAGCAACACTTGATTTGCCTTACTTTCCAGTGGCTATCCTACGTTGCTCTTCATTGAGTAGAACTCTGGTATCTTTCTACAATCTTGTTACTCCTGTTGGACTAGTATGGTTTTTTGTATTTAATTTTTTTCTTCTTGTCATGATTTCAATAATAAGTACGTAGTATGACGGTGAACTGTATACTTATTTAAGTCATATGATGGGATAAGAGGTGAAGGCTTAGCTGATTAAGCATCCATTTAACAAATATTCTAAATTAAAATGTTCAAAATCATATTAGTAGCTAAACTTTGAGTGATTACTTATTTGCATTCTACTGTGAAACATATATCATTTTGATTTGTCAATGATGAAGACAATTGCTCTCGGTTCAAGAGATGATTGGTTGTGAAGGTTAATTATTTGCTTAAGAAGTTCACTTGCATTTAGGATAATCCTAATTCCTTGTTTACAGTATCAATTTTTATCTCATCTTCCACTTGACTACACAAGTATAATTTTTCCCTATTAAACTCACTTAATCAATTGCATATTATTCATTTTTTTATATTATTAGTGTTGATTTCATAATTGATACTGTTAATGTTGTATTTCCTCACAAAACTAACTTTTTTAGTACTCAAACATGATTGATGAGCAGGTATTTCAGGTATTTCGATGTACTTGCAGGAGGTGGAGTATTTTGACAAGTTGCAGTAGATGGTTCCAAGTCTTCTGGAGATACAATGAATTGATTGATAGTGTTTCTGTAAATAGAAGATTTTTTTATTGAATTACACCTCTTATGTAATTTGTTGTATCACATGAATGATTGTGAGATTATAACACTAATTTGTTGTATCACATGAATGATTGTGAGATTATAACACTAAATGAAATTTAAAGAGTTCAGTTGCACTATTTTTGGCATGTTGTAATGATATTATACTTTTAATACTTGTGTCTTTCAAATTAATATAAATCGAGATATAAAAATAACAGCAGGTGGTTAATATAGAAGAGAGGAAAACGTGACAACAAAAAGCGTCACAAGAAATACACACTAGAGACGAGTGGAAGCGTCCTGAGAGCAAAGCTATTGGGACGCTTCTTTGCCGTCACAATAACCTATTACCACGGCCACCTATGTGACGCTTTGGTTAGGCGTCACAATAGATAAAGCGTCACAATAGCCGCTTGTTGTGACGGTTTGGGGCGTCCTAATAACCCATTATTTTAGTAGTGTCTATAAAGTAGGGGGCTAGGCTTGGGTATTTCTTTCTATGCTCAAAGTACAACCTCACTAATGCATGTTTAATACTAATTAATATGCAATTTAAAAATCATGTGTGTGTATGTGTGGTGTCCGAAAATTCAAGAAATGTGGGGAGGATTTTCAAATTTTCTAAATAAATTAAAAATCCTAAAATGCATGAGAAAATTCATTTTTTTTTTTCTAAAATTTTGTGCATGCATAAATATGATGAAATGCTCATTTAAATTCATATGCAAAAATCCTAATTCATGAAAATAATTTATTTCGACATACTATTTCGAAATATTTCCCTAAGCACATAATTCACATAATCACATAATCACATAATTTCACATAATCACATAATTCACATAATAATTACCTAATTCACGTAAATACTAATCATGCAAGAATTATTATAAATTCTAATTTCACAAATATGCACTTAAAGGTGGTAAAAATTATTTTACCGAAAATGCGGGGTGTTACAATCTTCCCCCCTTAAAAAAATTTTGTCCCCAAAATTTGTACCTTTTTCAATTAGTTCCGGATAACGACTCACAATCTCATCCTCAAGTTCCCACGTTGATTCATCCGGAGAATGGTTTTTCCAAAGGATTTTGGCTAGGCGAATTTCTTTGTTTCGGAGTTTCTTAACTTTTCGGTCTAATATTTGGGAGGGTTCTTCGGTAAAGGATAGGTTCGGGCATAAATCGAGGGGTTCGGTTTCAAGGATGTGGTTAGGGTTGGGAATATATTTTCGGAGCATGGAGACGTGAAAGACACTGTGGATCTTGGATAGTTGAGGCGGTAGGGCGAGGCGATAGGCTTGGCCACTAACTCGGTCGAGTATTTCGAAGGGTCCAATGAATCGAGGGCTTAACTTTTCTCGTTTTCTGAATCGCATGATTCCCTTGAAATTTCAAGATTTTGCCGTCGGTTATTGAGAAATTTGGATTTTGACCGGTTGCTAAGCCTTCTCGGATTTTGACAAGTTGATCATCATGGTCTTGAGCAGACTTGATAGTTGATTCGAGCGGCGGTTTAATGATCAAGGCGGACATGGATTTTCGGCTAAGAGCGTCGGCGACAACGTTGGCTTTACCGGGATGGTAAAGGATTTCGCAATCATAGTCCTTGACTAATTCAAGCCATCTTCTTTGCCTCATATTGAGTTCTTTTTGAGTAAAGAAGTACTTGAGACTTTTGTGGTCGGTGAAGATCGAACATTTTTCGCCGTAAAGGTAATGTCTCCAAATTTTGAGGGCGAACACGACTGCCGCGAGTTCCAAGTCGTGCGTCGGGTAATTATTCTCGTAGTCTTTTAATTGTCTAGAGGCATAGGCAATTACATTCCCGTTTTGCATTAGGACGGCTCCGAGCCCGTGCTTGGAGGCGTCACTATAGACCACATAGTTTCCGGTCTTATCCGGTAGAGCGAGGATTGGTGCTGAGGTTAATCGCTTCTTGAGTTCTTGGAAACTAGACTCGCATTCGGGAGTCCATTGATACTTGACTTCCTTTCGGGTCAAACGAGAGAGTGGAGCGGCTCTCTTGGAAAAGTTCGGAACGAACCGTCGGTAGTAGCCTGCGAGGCCGAGGAAACTTCGGATTTCTCCGACATTACGAGGGATTGACCAATTACAAACGGCTTCAATTTTGCTTGGATCGACGGCTATGCCTTCCTTGGAAATTACGTGACCAAGAAAGCGGACTTGTCTTAACCAAAACTCGCATTTGGAAAACTTCGCATAGAGTTGGTTCTCTCGGAGGGTTTGGAGCACCATTTCCAAATGATTCCGATGTTCTTCATCATTTCTTGAATACACCAAGATATCGTCGATGAATACGATCACAAATTGATCGAGATATTTGCGGAAGATTCGATTCATGAGATCCATGAAAGCGGCTGGGGCGTTGGTTAGACCAAACGACATCACTACAAATTCGTAATGGCCGTAGCGAGTCCGAAACGCGGTTTTCGGAATATCTTCCTTCTTGATCTTCAATTGATGATATCCGGAACGAAGGTCGATTTTGGAATAGACCGTGGAGCCTTGAAGTTGATCGAAAAGGTCGTCAATTCGTGGCAATGGATACTTGTTTTTGACGGTGACCTTGTTGAGTTCTCGGTAGTCGATACACATTCGGAGGCTTCCGTCTTTCTTTTTCACGAAGAGTACCGGAGCACCCCATGGGGAAAAACTAGGGCGGATGAACTTCTTGTCGATGAGATCTTGAATTTGGTCCTTGAGTTCCTTTAGCTCTAACGGCGCCATGCGATAAGGTGCCTTCGAGATAGGAGCGGAACCGGGAATCAAATGAATTTCGAATTCGATTTCACGATCGGGCGGAAGACCGGGGAGATCTTCGGGAAAGACATCGGGAAATTCGCAAACGGTTGGCACTTTGGAAATGTCGGCTTTATCTTCGTTGAGAGTTTCCACTATGTCGACCAAATGACATAGATGCCCTTTTTGAATAAGTTTGCTCGCTTTGATGGCGGAAATGATAGGAATCGACGGATTGTACGAGCTTCGGAATTCGAGAGAACTCCCATTCGGTAAGGAGAAACGAACGGTTTTGTGGGCGCAATTGATTTGGGCGTCGAATTTTGATAACCAATCCATTCCGAGGATTATTTCGAAATGTTTAATGGGTAGGATGATTAGATCGGAGGCTAGGGTTTGGTTATGAATCTGAATAGGGCAATCTTTGATGATGAAATTTGATTTAAGTTCATCACCGGAAGGAATAAGTATGCTAAACAAGGCATCGGCTTGGCTGCGGACTAGGCGGAGTTCGGCAACGAGGGTACTTGAGATGAATGAGTAGTTGATCCGGAGTCGATGAGGGCATACACAAAATTATTATACACATTAACGGTACCTGCGATCATTGACGGGTCAGCTTCGGCTTGGTCTCTTGTCATGGCGAATACTCGTCCCGGCACTTGTCTCGGGGCGATAGGGCAGTCTCGGACCATGTGTCCGGGCTTCTTGCATCGAAAACAGTGGTTGGTTCCGGCAACACAATCGCCTGAGTGTTCTCGCTTGCATTTGGGGCAAAAGGGCTTGTTGCTCGGGGTCATGGTTGCTCGGTTGATCGGTTGCTTTCCTTTGGAGTTGTTGAGGTTCGGTTTCTTCCATGGTCGAGAAGAGGCATCGTGAGGAGGTCTCCATTGTCGGATTTCCATCTCGTCTTGTTCGGCTTCCAAGGCTTTGTCCACTACTCCGCGGAAAGTAGAGGCAGAGGTTAGTCGAACGTCGCGCTTGATTATCGGGTTGAGGCCTCTTAGGTAGTGATTCATCTTTTCGGTGTCGTCTTTGGATATGAAAGGTGCGTAGAGGCTTCCTTGCTCGAAACGGCGTGTGAATTCGGCAACGGTTAGGTTTCCTTGTTTGAGTTCGAGAAACTCCTTAAGCTTTTGTGCTCGAACATTTTTGGAAAAGAACTTTTCGAAGAAAAGAACTTTGAAAGCTTCCCAAGTGGTATTAGCTAGATCGATTCCACTCTTTGCGCCTTCCCACCAATTTCGGGCTTCGTTTTTCAACAAGAATAGTGCGCAATGGATTCGGTCGCTATCGTTCATCACCATGTACTCGAAAATAACTTCGAGGGATTTGATCCATTCTTCGGCAACAGTTGGACTAGGGCCGCCGTGGAATTCGGTAGGATGCATTTTCAAAAATCGCTCGTAGGTGGCTTGTGGGGCTGTATTTCTAGGTTGGGGAGGAGGAGGAGGTGGAGGAGGGTTTTGGTTTTGAAGGTTAATAAGACGGTTGATTTGTTCATTTTGTTCTCGGACGAGGGCGGTGAGGTCTTGGATGGTACGAGATTGATTGTGAGGATCGTTAGCGGCATTTTGAGCTCGAGTTCTTGCTCCCGACATTCTAATACTTAAACATATACAAACAATTCACATTAGCCATAAAATTCACATAAACATATACCTGCCCGAGTGTTCAGTTGGAGTCGTGCTTTGAGAATCGTGAAGGTATTTAGGTCGTATGGAGAATTCCGGGATCGTTGCTCTGATACCACGTCTGCTGTGACACCCCTCTCTACGATTACCCCTATTATATGTAATCTCAGCGGAAGACTTTTGAAAACATGATTTTTGTGGATATAAATTTACGTGAAAATTTTTCGTTTTAAATCAGAGGGAGAGAGGGCACAGCTTGCTAAACCCTAATCGATCAATTAACACCAATGCATGCTAAATGCAAGACTAGAAAGTAACTAGGCATGATGGACTTAAGGCAAATGCGGACAGATTCAATGCAGAAGCTTTAAAAATTAATTCCTCTTAAACTACTCATGCAAATGACCCCAAATTAATACCATAACATCTAAACCGGGTCTAGATCACTCAGTTAAAACAGTTTTGAAAGATGCATGGCCATTTAGGAGAAATAAATAAAATGGCACAGTCACTCGGTTTAAAATCCAGAACAGGGGAGGGAGTTTTGAAAATTCACAATACATTCCTCACTGACCCAAAAACTACCAAATTTTACCCCAAGGCAGAAAAATAAGTTTAAAACATTTTCCAAGTGAAAACAAGTCATTTGAGTGAGTGAAACTCCAGTTATACCAGAAAACACCCGAATAACCCTGTTTCAATGCAGTAGTGAGAAATAAATCATAACTAAATAAATACTTACCCAAATCATGCACAAGACCTATCAATATGATGAGAACAGACAGATGCAGAGACTCCTAAAATTTCATGATTTTCTAAGCAGAGAACCTATATGAAAATAATTTTAGAACATGGATACAAAACACGAAGAATTACTAGTCGAAAGCATGCATGCATATAAATAGTGAAAATTTGCTTTCGCTTACAAAAGGCTACGGATTACCGATTAATTATCCAAAATAGGGTAATCCTAATTACTATTACACACGTCGTTGTTTAATAATTCCCACCGATCGGAGGAAGCGAACGGTAGAAAATACTTAAGACCGTATCAAAAGTTTTTACAAGCATATTATACAAATAGAACCACATAACTAAATTAAGAGACAACACTATCCACAACCCCTCCATACGATCTCCTTCCGATTCTCGAGCTCGATTCCCAACTTCACTCATCGGGCCCTAAATCGGGTATACCTACAAACATACAACACCTATATGAGTCTTTGAGGACTCAATGAGAATCTTGAAGTAATATCGAATACACATAGCACATAGAGCATACATATATCTATATATATATATACATACATATATCTTATACATGAACATACAACATGAAGTAAAACAATCATATACTTCCCTTTTTCGTCGGCGTTCTTCATTCACATAATTGCCACCACGCATAGAGTGAGATAATTCCCACCTTTATAACCCTATGATCCCAAGACCATAGAGTGAGAATATCCCACCTTTATAACCCTATGCCATGACACGTATTGAAGATTATAGGAGGAATTTCCCACCTTTATAACCCTACGATCCCAAGACCATAGAGTGAGATTTTCCCACCTATATCAACAACACCGTAATGCAACATGCATGACATGAAAAATTGTCGGGAATCCCTCGGAAGAGTCAATCTAAGTTACCGGTAAATAACCCCATATAATTCGAACCATGACTAACTACGTGGGATCAAACCACCCCTAGGCCCTACGGTACCAGGCTCGCCGTACCCGAGAAATTTAGCGTAACCTCGAAAGACTATCCAACATAGTTTTATCTTTTTTAAAAATTCATGACACTTAATGCATCCACACATGCACCCTTCTACTTACCTTTCTCTCATGCTCACACCCAATGATTCACATAAGCAAGCAAGAGCACATAGGAGCACATAGAAAATACACATAAAGTTTCACAAAATCATTTAGTCATAAAAACATAGAAACAACCGAAATCTTAACATGCAAAAACAATCTAACATCAAAGTTCACTAGATCTAGCATTTTTACAAGAATAAAATTCAAGACTTCCATCTTTACATTTATCCAAGCAAATACACTAGATCTTCACATGCAAGAGTATTTTAAATCAAATTAGCACAAATTCTTAGTTCTTAAACCATTTTTTATAGAAAACACTAGATCTTAACATGCAAGACTTTAGATCAACCATTAATCACTAGATCTTAACATGCAAGACCTTAGATCAACAATCAATCACCAATCTTAACATGCAAGGCCTTAAAACAACAATCAACACAAGATCAACACATGCAAAACGCAAAATAACCACATAAGCAATTTCAAGCATTTTATCTCAAAAATTCGAAGTTCCTTAGTGAAGTCAAAAATTCATTTTCTTTTCACAAATCAACAATCAAACACTAGATCAACACATGCAAGGCACTAATTAAACCAAATAAGCCATTTAAAACATTTTTCCCCAAATTTTCGAAAGTTTCATGGCTAGGCCAAAAATTCATTTTCTTTCCAAAATTCAACAATCAAACACTAGATCAACACATGCAAGACACTAATTAAACCAAATAAGCCATTTAAAACATTTTTCCCCAAATTTTCGAAAAATCAAAGAATTTCAAGAACAAGGTTATCTTTTCAAAACACTAACATGCAATCATCATCTAAACCATATAATCAAATAATATGCAAGATCAACAAATAAATCACATAAAAATACATAAAAACCGAAAATACTAGTGGTGTTGTAGGTTTGAGCAAGAATTCAAGAATTCTCACCTATACTCTTTAGGGGAAGGATTTGTTAGCTCTTTTCTCTCTAATACAAGAAGAGATTAAGAGTTAGATTACAAACCAATATGAAGAAGGAAGAGGAAATTTTCGAATAAAAGAGGAGATGAAGCTCTTACATTCAAATTCAAGAATCTCTTGAAGAAAATATTTTGAGCTTCTTCTACTACTAATTTCGAAAATGGAAGAAGAAAGAAGAGAAGAGAGATTTCTTAGGATTGTAGTGGGGAGATGAGAAAACACTTGGTAATGGGTTCTATTTATAGAGTGGGGAGGCTTGCAACCTTAATGGGTAAGTATTGAGGAGGGGCTTCTTGGCAATTAAATCTTTAGGTGGGTTGGGGGTGATTTTGCAATTTTCGAAAATAGGAGTGGTGGTGGTTCTTGGGTGGTTCAAGCTTGAGAAGGTGGTGGCTATGGTGGTGGGGGTTGTGGCTGCCGAAATGAAGAAGGAAGGGAGAAGAAGAAAGACCTTTGGTCTTACTTAAAGTGGAGTGAAAAGCATGCCTAGTCTATAAAGTAGGGGGCTAGGCTTGGGTATTTCTTTCTATGCTCAAAGTACAACCTCACTAATGCATGTTTAATACTAATTAATATGCAATTTAAAAATCATGTGTGTGTGTGTGTGGTGTCCGAAAATTCAAGAAATGTGGGGAGGATTTTCAAATTTTCTAAATAAATTAAAAATCCTAAAATGCATGAGAAAATTCATTTTTTTTTTCTAAAATTTTGTGCATGCATAAATATGATGAAATGCTCATTTAAATTCATATGCAAAAATCCTAATTCATGAAAATAATTTATTTCGACATACTATTTCGAAATATTTCCCTAAGCACATAATTCACATAATCACATAATTTCACATAATCACATAATTCACATAATAATTACCTAATTCACGTAAATACTAATCATGCAAGCATTATTATAAATTCTAATTTCACAAATATGCAGTTAAAGGTGGTAAAAATTATTTTACCGAAAATGCGGGGTGTTACAGGGGTTTTCACTAATATGCAAAATGATCTTATATCCATCCTAATATAACTAAATGTGTTGGGGGGTTTTCACTAATAATCCCTAATTAAAAATGTTTGTTTTATATGTTACTAGTAATTATTCTCGTGCGATGCACGAAATTGCATTTTAATAGTTCAGAAAACAAAGATCACTTAAATACATGATAATAACAAGTATAATAAGAAATATACTTTACACTTTTATTACAATAGTCATACAAATATGATAATACAAACACATTCCTCAAAAGGTTATACAAAATAATTAGTTGTGATAAAATAAATTTTGATCGTTAAAAAAAAAAGCAATTATCAAACTAAAAATTTAGAGAGAAAGAAAACATATAAATATAATTAGCAGTTCAAATAAAGTGATTGGTGTTAAATAGATTCTACACGGTTTGGTTTTAATTTTGAACTTTTTATAATTAAAAATAATAACAGTTACAAAAATGCCGTTAGGGTTATTGAGTAATGTTTCTGTGTTTTATATATAAGATATAGATTAATAGCTTAGAATTCTTTTTTCCACAAAATATTTATTCTATACAATTAAAATAAATCAATAAAATAATAATTAAAAGAACATCGTATTGAATATGCTAATATAAATAAAATAAATTAAATACTAAAAATTTAGGAAAGTTGGTCAAATATTTTTTCTTAAAAAACTTAATTGATACATAAAATAATTATGACAAACAGTTGAATAGGAAGACAAATTATAAAATAATTCATACACATGATAATATTTTTTGATTTTTTAAAATATAAAATTCATGAAGAATATATATATATATATATATATATATATATATATATATATATATATATATATATATATATATATATATATATATATATATATATATATATATATATGTTTAAATGTGTATACAAATACTAAATAGGAAACAATTTAAATTGATACTAAAATAACAAATGTCAACTATGATATTGACTAATACACATGTATCAATTGAATGTCAACTAAGTAATTTGAGCAAATTGGGATAATTACAGTTTTGGTCCCCCAAGTTTGCACGTTTTTCACTTTTGTTCCCCCATTTACCGCCGTCAATAAAATACACACTAATGTTGTCAGATTTTAACACATTTAGTCCATCCGTCTTTTTGACCGTCAAGAATTAACGATCAACTGTAAATTAGGGCTGAATTTGGGATTTTTTATTGAGAAAATTGCACTCAGACCCCTGCATTCTTTTAAAATATTTTAAAAACCCCTAAAAATTTATTCAACCATAATTTAACTCCAATTTCATCATTTAATCAATTTTGACAAACGACCACGATTTTTACCACCATTACCGTTGACATTTGACCGCCGTTGATTTTTTTTGTGACTTTTTTTTTCGGCAATCAATTTTTTTAATACTGTTTTTGACGCGGGTTCACCGACATTGTATTCTCGGTTAACAGTGTTGAATTTTTCATTTTTCTTGATTTTTTTGAAATTTTTCATGTGACTTTTTTTTTCCGATTAACACAATATTATTACTGTATAACACAATAATAATACTATATTAATATCTAGTATTGTAATATTAAAATTACAAACTTCAAACAAAATATTTATCTAAAATTCTGGGGCCTAAATACAATTTAAAAAATTCTAAAATCCATAATTTTTTCCCCTCAATTTTTTCTTCGTGGAACCGCCAGTGCGTCCCAAATTTCTTCCCGAAAAAACATGAAGAAGATGAATTAGGCATGTGCGGAGTAATTTGGAAATGAGATAACCACTTTAGTACAACGGTTTTTGGGGCTAACACCGGCTGATACGAACCCCGTAGAACTTATTACGGGACCCAATAATCTTATGCGGAAGCAAGAACGGAACGTCCAAAAAATAAAGGATTCGATTGGCGGACTTCGGAATATTGACACCGTAGCTATAAAGGGCTATATTATCAAGGTGGAAGTATTGACCCCGTGATTATAATGAATCAGAAACCAATACTATATTGCTAAGAATAATTCACAAGAATCCACTCGCAAAATATCCCGAAGAGCTGTTGAAGAACAACGAAGAAGAATTTTAATCTCTCAAAATAATACTTAAAAACGTCCAAATAATAATGACCTAAAACAACCTATTTATAAGTGTCAAAGAGACCTAATCCAACAAGGAAAATAAATCCTAACTTATCTATTATAAGGAAATAACGAAATAAACTAAATATAGTCTAATTCGGACTCTAAATAACAAGAAATAAATTTTCCAATAAAAAAATACGAAAATTAATAATAATCATCATTTCCAAGTCACGTCTTCTTCGGCTGGATGACTAGACGGGCTCAAGTCCTTGAGCTCGGCTTGCTTCACAATCTGGCCCGATAATTCGCTCCAATTAAGCTCAGCTAGGATCGAACTAGACTTCGTCAATTCTTCCTTTTGGAGCTCGTGTTCAACTAAGTTAAGCATGGCTGCTTCAATGCGCTTGGCCCGAGCTCGGGTAATCGGTCCTCTTGGCACATGCAGCTCGTCCAAGTCATCAACTCATTCATCCAGCTCGGCACTACCTCGCGTAATTGGATGGATCGTATCATCCTCCCCATCTTGAAAATGATTCGTCTTCGAATCTGAACCTACATCAAATGGAGATAGGTCAGAAACATTAAATGTCGAACTAACTTGATACTCACTTGCAAGGTCGATCTTATAGGCATTATCGTTAATCTTTTCCAGCACTTGGAAAGGTCCATCTCCTCGTCGCTTAAGTTTTGAACTCCGCTGATTGGAAAACCTTTCCTTTCGAAAATGAACCCAAACCTAATCTCCTTGCTGAAAAGTAAGGTGATTTCGCCCCTTATTAGCTCGGTTCGCAACTTGGTCATTCATTTTCACAATGTGTTCGCGTGCTTCTTCATGGATTTTCTTCACTAACTCAGCCTTACGGTTCCCATCTAGACTAGAAATCTCATTAACAGATAAAGGCAACAAATCCAAAGGAGTTAGCGGATTAAAACCATAAACAATCTCAAAAGGTGAAAACTTTGTAGAAGAATGCACAGATCTATTATACGCGAACACAATAAAAGGAATACATTCCTCTCATGACTTTAGGTTTCTTTTAAGAACAGCTCGCAATAACATACCTAAAGTTCGATTAACTACCTCGATTTGGCCATCGGTCTGTGGATGACAAGTAGTAGAAAAGAGTAAAGTCGTACCTAACTTACCCCACAAAACACACCAAAAATGACTAAGGAATTTAACATCCCTATCACTAACAATAGTACGAGGTACCCCATGCAATCGCACTACTTCACTGAAGAATAAATTTGCTACATGCGTAGCATCACCAGTTTTATGACATGGAATGAAGTGTGCCATTTTAGAAAAACGATCTACCACAACAAAAATAGCATCTCGACCTTTACTAGACCTCGGCAACCCTAAAACAAAATCCATTGATACATCGGTCCAAGGGTGAGTAGGAACAGGTAATGGCATATATAATCCATGTGGTTTAACCCTAGATTTAGCTCGCCTACACGTTAGACACTTCGAACAAATCCTCTCAACATCTCGCTTCATACGCGGCCAAAAGAAATGTTCTTTTAAAATATCTAATGTTTTAGAAACACCAAAATGTCCCATAAAACCATCTCCATGTGATTCTCGCACAAGTAATACACGAAGTGAACAATTAGGCATGCAAAGTTTGTTTTCCCTAAACAAATAATCATCATGCTTGTAGAATTTTTCAAAAGTTCCTTTTTGACATGCAGCAAATATAGTAGCAAAATCATGATCATTCACGTACAGCTCCTTAACATGCTCAAAACCTAAGAATTAAGAACTAAGGGTCGACACGAGAACATACCTGCGAGATAGTGCATTAGCTACGACATTATCTTTACCTTGTTTGTACTTATCACAAAAGGAAACATCTCGATAAACTCCACCCACCGAGCATGTCTTCGGTTCAGCTTGCCTTGGCCCTTAAGATGCTTTAGCGATTCGTGATCTGTGTGTATAACGAATTCCTTAGACCACCAGTAATGTTGCCGAGTCTCCAAAGCTCGCACCAACGCGTAGAGCTCTTTGTCATAGGTTGAATATTTCAAGGTTGCGCCATTGATCTTCTCGCTGAAATAAGGGATAGGTCGCTTGTCTTCCATAAGCACTAGACCAATACCAATTCCTGAAGCATCACATTCGATTTCAAAAGTTTTAGAAAATTCTGGTAAAAGTAATAAAGGAGCGGAACTTAGCTTATCTTTCAAAGTGTGAAATGCATTCTCTTGCGCCTCGCCCCACTTGAAGACAACCTCCTTCTTGATCACCTCGGTCAAAGGTGCTGCAATTGTGCTGAAGTTCGGTACAAATCTCCTATAGAATCCCGCTAGGCCATGGAAGCTTCGCACCTCGGATGCGTTCTTGGGTGTTGGCCATTCACGAAGTGCTTTAACCTTTTCCTCGTCCACTTCAACGCCCCTAGAACTCACAACAAAACAAAGGAAAACTATCCTATCTAGGCAGAAATCACATTTCTTTAAATTAGCATATAATTGTTCTCGCAGTAAGGACTCCAAGACACACGTCAAATGCTCAACATGATCATGCAAATTATTGCTATATACTAAGATATCATCAAAGTAAACAACAACAAATTTTCCTATGTAAGATCGCAGAACATGATTCATAAGTCGCATAAACGTACTTGGTGCATAGTTAAACCAAAAGGCATCACTTACCATTCATACAATCCGTGCTTAGTTTTAAATGCAGTTTTCCACTCATCTCACTCTTTCATGCGAATTTGGTGATAATGGAACCATGTAGTTCATCTAACATGTCATCTAATCGAGGACTGGGGTGTCGATACTTTACCGTAATTTTGTTGATGGCTCGAAAATCAACACACATTCTCCAACTCCCATCCTTCTTCGGTACAAGTAAAACAGGCACTGCACAAGGACTCATGCTTTCTCGAATGTGTCCTTTAGCTAACAGGTCGTCCACTTGCCGTTGTAACTCCTTCGTCTCCTCGGGACTACTTCGGTAAGCTGGTTTATTTGGAATTTGGGACCCTGGAATAAAATAAATTTGGTGCTCGATCCCTCGAATTGGTGGCAACCCCGTTGGCATCTCGTCCGGAAAGACATCATCGAACTCCTGCAAAAGAGAAATAACAATACTAGGCAAAGAAGAATTAAGGTTAGCATTAGAAAAATAGGACTCCCTAAACACTAACAACATCATTGTTCTCTCACCCTTACATGCACTCTTAATCTCTCTTTCTTTTGCATAAAAGCTCACTTTTCTCTCATCTTTCTTTATTAAGTCTGCACTCTCTTCTTTTTCTTTTCTCACTTTGGCTAAACTCTCTTGTTTTACCTCTCCACTACTACTAACACGTTCATTCTCATTTTGTTTTGAACTTGCAGCAATGGACTTCTTAATCTGATTTTGCTCCTCAAACACCTAATGAGGTGGTAAAGGTGCAAGTGTGATTCGCCTGCCATCCTTAGTAAAAGTGTAGCGATTTTTGTAACCATCATGGACTGTTCGTCGATCAAATTGCCAAGGTCGCCCAAGTAAGATATGACTTGCTTGCATGGGCACAACATCACACATCACCTCATCTTTGTATTGTCCAATACTAAAGAAAATCAGTACTTGTTTCGTCACTCTCAACTCGCCACTTACATTCAGCCATTGAAGTTTGTAAGGTCTCGGATGTTTGGTGACTTGCAGCCCTAGCTTATCTACCATTAGCTTGTTCGCTACATTCACGCAACTTCCTCCATCAATTATCAATCCACATACTCGGTTCTGAACATGGCAGCGTGTAAAGAAGATGTTCTCTCGCTGTATTACATCACCATCTTCTTCAGTTTGCACGTGAAGAGTTCGAAGTACAACAAGTGCGAGTCCATCAACAGCTTGTACCACGTCACCTTCAATAGGTGCTATTTTTGAAGTTGACTATTCCTTCTCCTCGGACTCCAGCTCGCCATTATCCAATAAAATCATAGCTCGCCGGTTAAAGCAGTCCATGGCGATATGACCTGCTCCATGACATCTATGGAATTTAATATCACGTGTTCGTTGTGGTTGTGACGAATTATTACCTCTCTCAGGTGGTGCTCGGTTGATTGAATTTTCATTGGAAGGTTTCGTTGTCGATTTCTCCTCGGGTTTCGAAGTAGGATTCCATCGCGATTTCCAGCTTGATGCCTCGGCCCGAGCTGTAGTTCTCCCTCCTCGCTT
This sequence comes from Erythranthe guttata, assembly GCF_056151865.1. NCBI lineage: Eukaryota > Viridiplantae > Streptophyta > Magnoliopsida > Lamiales > Phrymaceae > Erythranthe > Erythranthe guttata. The sequence continues at coordinate 6,801,615 of NC_142543.1, read as the reverse complement.
AAGCTGCCTCTCAACTTTCATGGCCATGTGAACGACCTCCTCAATCTCAACGTAGTGCTGCAACTCCACTACATTAGCGATCTCCCGGTTCAGCTCGCAAATAAATCTTGCCATCGTGGCCTCTCGATCCTCCTCAATATTGGCTCGAATCATTGCAATCTCCATCTCCTTATGGTACTCCTCGACTGATTTAGTACCTTGCTTCAAGCTTTGCAATTTCAGATGTAAGTCTCTATAATAATGTGAGGGCACGAACCTCCGTCTCATAAGTGCCTTCATAGACTCCCAATCGACAATTGGTGGTTCGCCGGTTCTGCGTCTAGTCACTACCAATTGATCCCACCAAATGATAGCATAATCGGTGAACGCTACAGCTGCAAGCTTCACCTTCTTTTCCTCGGAATAATTGTGGCAATCGAAAACGAGCTCAACCTTTCTTTCCCATTCTATGTGTGTCCCGGGATCACTCTTCCCTTGGAAAGACGGTATACTCAATTTGATCGAGCTGAGGTTTCGATCAACTTCATCTATTTCTCGACCCACATTACCTCGCCTTGGTATGTCAAATCTGCCACCTCTGTTCCCTCGTCCTCTATGCCATCGTCTAGAAGTATTAGACTCTACCTCAGATTCTTCATCGAAGAATTGTTCATCGAACTCCAATTCGTCACGTTGGCGTACAACAGGTTGACGAATAGGTTGCCGCAATTGTGGCGCCGGTGCAGGTCTTACCCTACTCAACTCATCGATTTGATTTTGCATCCTTTGAAGGGTTATATGCAGACGTTGGAAGTGCTGCTCCGTGGTTTCGTCCCTTTCATCACCACTCCCATTCCTTGACATGATGTTCGAACTGCAAAATATTGTTAAAGAAAAAAAAGGATTTTCCTCACCACTCCCTCACGTGTATCACTCAATATGATGTTCACTCAATTCACTCGTGTTTCACACAATTAGGCTTTTACCCTCTTTTGTTCTCACACTCTCTTGCCTTTTTCCACTCGTAAACTCCCTTCGAAGTTCTAAAGAAACTAATCGAGAAAATATTAAGTGGATTTTCGTTTTTTATTCAAAGCTAGATAGTATTTTATCAATTCAGAAATCATGTGGAGGCAAATAAAAGGAATTTCGAATTTAATGGCAAAAGGAAACAAAAGGAATAGGAAACAAAGAAACAACGTGGAATTCAATTAGGAGAAAGGTAGACAACGAAACAAGATATTCAAGGAGTTGCCCAAGTCTATTAAAACTCTATTTGTGTTGCCCAAATCTATTAAAACTCCTTACAAGGAATTTTCCTTGGTTGGATTTCGAATTTTGCTTTTTTTTTTTTTTTTTTTTTATTTATTTTTGCTGTATCCGGTTTTTTTTTTTTAAGATTTTTCGGATTTTTTTTTCTTTTTTTTTTTTGTGCTAACAAACCCTAACGTGGGCTGGAAGTAACTTTAAAAAAAAGCAAAATTCGAATTCTTTTTTTTTTTTTTTTTGACGAAAACTCTAGACAACACAATTCAAGAAAAGATGAGATAGAGAAGACACGAATAATCGAAGAACGATAACAAAACAAAGACACCAAAAAAAAAGGATAGGTGAAACCTTTTCTCGGAAATTGGCTCTGGTTACCAACTGATACGAACCCCGTAGAACTTGTTACGGGACCCAATAATCTTATGCGGAAGAAAGAACGGAACGTCCAAAAAATAAAGGATTCGATTGGCGGAATTCGGAATATTGACCCGTAGCTATAGAGAGCTAGAAACCAATATTATCAAGGTGGAAGTATTGACCCCGTGATTATAATGAATCAGAAACCAATACTATATTGCTAAGAATAATTCACAAGAATCCACTCGCAAAATATCCCGAAGAGTTGTTGAAGAACAACGAAGGAGAATTTTAATCTCTCAAAATAATACTTAAAAATGTCCAAATAATAATCACCTAAACAACCTATTTATAAGTGTCAAAGAGACCTAATCTAACAAGGAAAATAAATCCTAACTTATCTATTATAAGGAAATAACGAAATAAACTAAATATAGTCCAATTCGGACTCTAAATAACAAGAAATAAATTGTCCAATAAAAAAATACGAAAATTAATAATAATCATCCTTTCCAAGTCACGTCTTCTTCGGCTGGATGACTAGACGGGCTCAAGTCCTTGAGCTCGGCTTGCTTCACAATCTGGTCCGATAATTCGCTCCAATTAAGCTCAGCTGGGATCGAACTAGACTTCGTCAATTCTTCCTTTTGGAGCTCGTGTTCTACTAAGTTAAGCATGGCTGCTTCAATGCGCTTGGTCCGATCTCGGGTAATCGGTCCTCTTGGCACATGCAGCTCGTCCAAGTCATCAACTCCTTCATCCAGCTCGGCACTACCTCGCGCAATTGGATGGATCGTATCACCGGCCGTTAATTTTTATCTTTTTTTTTGTCTTCAATTTTTTCCGTCATTCAGATGCATTGACTTTTTCCCTTTTTCTTTTCTTATGACCTTTTTTTTATGATATTATTTTCTCGCCGATTATCAGCTTTCATTTTTTTTTAAATGATATTTTTCCCATTACTCAAAAATTTAAATAAAAATAAAATTAAAATCAAGAAAAAAATGTCAACGTTGTTAACCCGACATTCAACATCGGTCAACAGCGGCAAAAAAAATCAATCGAAAAAAGAGTAAACCGAATTAAAAAGAAAGTCAACGTCGGATTACCCGATTCTGAAAAATCGGGGTCATTGGTTAATTGATGAAATTATGGTTAAAGCATGGTTGGATAAAATTTTAGGGGTTTTTAGAATATTTTGAAAGAATACATGGGTCTTATTGAAATTTTCTCAGAGAAAAACCCAAATTCAACCATAATCCAACCGTTGAACGTTACTTTTTAACGGTCAAACAGACGGAGGGACTAAATGTGTTAAAATGTGACAACATTAGTGTGTATTTTGTTGACGGCGGCGGTAAATGGGGGACCAAAAGTGAAAAACGTGCAAACTTGGGGGACCAAAAATGTAATTATCCCGAGCAAATGATATAAATAATTTGACACATGTCATTCATTGAGGCATGCATTTCTCTTTTTATATTGTATATAGATACATGTAATTTGGATATATTCGGTGACAATGTGTGACTAATTATTACAATAAAGACAAAAAGAATATGTAAAAAATAATTCACCATGTATGTAAATTTATTTATAAAATACAAAGTAAGTTATTATTCTAACTTTTAAATGCTTTCATAATCATTATAACATATAAATGCATTTCTAGAACATTTAGTATGGCTAAATGTTTGAATTTTCTATGCAATAATAAAATTGTAAAACATTTCTAAACTTTTTTGAACTATTCTTTGTGGTTGGAAAACTATAAAACATTTCTAAACATTAATTTTATTTGTGAAAATATAGTGATATATTCTAGAGAAGATAATTCTGTAGATTGTTTCATTTGCCATGACAATTAACAAAAGGTAAGACCAAACTCTTTCGCATGTAAGGATTATGATTAGCATTAACATTGACATTAGCAGTGACATTAGCATATTAGTATGAATATTAATATTAGTATTTGTAATTCTATTAGTATTAGCATTAATAATAATATTAATATCAGTATCAGTATATTGGTGTTATTATTAGCATTAGTATATTAGTATTAGCATTAGTATAAGTATATTAGTATTAGTATATGAATTAGTATATTAATATTAATATTAGTATTAGCATTCATTAGTATTAGTAGATTAGTATATTTAGTATAAGTATTAGTGTTAGTATTAGTATTAGTATTAACATTAACATATTAGTATCATTATTATTAGCATTATTATATTAGTATTAGTATTACTATTAGTACTAGTACTAGTATAATCATTATTATTAGTATTGTCATTAGTATATTAGTATTGATATTAGTATTAGTATTAGTGTTAGTATTAGTATTAGGTTTATGATTAGGATTAACATTAGCATTAGTATAGCATTAGGATGAGCATTAGCATCAGCAATAGCAATAGCATTAGCATTAGCATTAACTTTTGTATTAGTATTAGTACTAGTACTAATATTATTATTAGTAATAGTATTAGTATTAGCATTACCATGTTTGGGAAACATAGTAACCTTGCATCTCAAGTAGGGGTGTGAACGAGCCGAGCTCGAGCCGATATACTTGTGAAGATCTTTCTCTATCTGCCACAATATAAGGTGGGAAGACCATGAATTTTGTAATTGTGGTCCAAGAACACTGGTGCCAGTGAAGAGGCACTCATATGGTGACTGAGTGCAATAAAATGGTTGTATTTAGTAAACATATGTACCACTACCCAAATGGTATCTTTCTCTCTTGTCAATGTTAGATTTTCTATAAAATCAATTGTAATATAAGTCCAGGCCTACTCAGGTACATGTAAGGGTTCTAGCAGTCCATGCATCTTAGAAGGCTCATGTTTGTTAAGTTGGCAAACCCCGGAAGTTGATACCAACTGTGTAACTTGTTTCTTCATGTCAGGCAAGTCAAATATGGTATACACCCTCTAGAAAGTCTTTCAGACTCTAGAATGACCACCTAAGCCAGGACCATGCATAAATTGTAGGATAGAAGCTCTCAAATTCCCAAGAGATACCACATACACCCTTTATTTGAACTTCAATAATCCATACACACAGTGAATGTAAGACATCTCAAGGCCGTATAGCTGGGCTAGACATGGCCTCTTGGGCTACAATGTCCTCAAAGTAACTGTCTTGGACTTCTTCATTCCGTAGAGGTGTGACCTCGGTATAATGGCAACAAGATGAGCCTCCAACTGACCCTCAACTGTTAAAGAATCACTATCTCTCCTAGATAATACCTATGTTGCTTTATTTTGTATTCCCCTCTTGTATTCAATTTTATAACTGTAACTAAGCAACTTTGTCAGATATTTATGCAGCAAATGGGTAGATTGTTTTTGTTCCAATAGGTATTTCAAGCTCTCTTGGTCAGTTCTGATAATGGAATACGATGAAGTAAATAATCTCTTCACTTTTGCACAGCTAACAATATTGCCAGGAATTTCTTCTCATACAAAGATAAACCAAAACTTCTAGGTCCCAAAGCTTTACTTAAGTAAGCGATGGTGTCTTTCTTGCATCAAAACAACCCCCACACCATAATAGCAAGCATCAGTTTCCAGAATGAATTGGAAAAATCTGGTAACTACAAAACTGGGGTACTAGACATGGCCTCTTTGAGCTTATTGAAGGTTGTAATAGCTTCTTCAGATGGAGAGAATTTTCCATTCTTTAATAACTCCAGTAACTCAGTTAATGATCTAGCAATAATTGCATAGTGCCTTACAAATTTTCTGTAATAACCTGTATGGCCAAGGAATCCTCTCAATGGCTTAACTGTCTTTGAAATAGGCATGTCTCTTACTCCTTGAACCTTTGTTGGATCAACTCCCACACCATGTGCAAAAATAATGTGACTTAAGTAGTCAATTTGTGTCAGGCCAAAGATGTTTTTTGTTCCCTTGGCATATAGTTGATGCTTCATTACAATGGTCAATGAAGTAGTAAGATGCTCATTATGAGTATCAAAATCCTTACTGTAAATGATAATGTCATCAAAATAAACCAAGATAAACTCCTTCGGAAATTCTCTGTAAATGTCATTCATAAGAGCTTGGAAAGTAGTTGGGGCATTAGTAAGATCAAATGGAATTACTTTAAACTCGACATGTGTCATGCCCAGAAGGAGTTACAAAGGCAGTCTTATTAATGTCTTGTTCCACCACTCTTTTTTATGATAATCAACCCTTAAATCAATCTTAGAAAACACCTTAGCCCCTTGGAGATCATCAAATAAATCATCAGTAATAGGAATGGGATAAACATCTTTGACATTGATATCATTTAACTTATTGTAATCAACACAAAATCTCCATGAGCCATTCTTCTTCTTGACTAGCAACACTGGAGATGAAAATTGGTCAGTGATGTGCTGAATAATCCCACTAAGAAACATCTGATCCACCATCTTCTTTATTTCCTTCCACTGCATGTAGGGATACTTATAGGGTTTCATTTTATTACAATGGGGTTTTTTGGGCTTCTCTTTGGTGGTAATTCAGTTGGTTCCTTGAACATATCTCGAAACTCATGGAAAATCGTGCAGTATGGACTCCAGCTCACTAGGAGAAGATCTATTTTCAGCATGTCCATCAGTGCCATCTACCATAAAAATGAATCCAATCATCAACTTGCCCTTCTGTAGCAAGGTCCTGGCCTTCTCCCCATTAATGGCCTTCAAAGACACTTCAGGTTGGACTCCTTGCAACATGATGGTGTTGCCATCTTTCTTCAATGTGATCCTTTGTTTTTTGAGATGGAATGTAATTGGCCGCAGGTATTTCATGAGATCTACCCCAATAACCAGGGTACAACCTCCAAGTTCTAGTAGTCTCACACTAGCTTGGAAAGAGTGTTTTCCCACTGAAACTGAGAGCATTTGGCATCACTACAAACCTTTCTACCAACAACTACTGCTACCTTCATGGTAGTAGTCTGCTCAAAGACACAGCGCAATCTTCTAGCAATATTAATATCCAGAAATGTGTTAGAAATACATGTGTCCACAAGGATTGAAATTGGTTGTTAGTTGGATGTTCCAGGTAGCTTAATGGTACTAGTACTAGCTTGCCTTGCTAGTGCATTCACATGAATCTTGTACAACTGATGTTCTGGTTCCTCAGTTTCTTCTAAGAATTCATCCTCACTGGACTCTTCATGAGTTTTTGCTGCCATTATCATTAAAAGTCTATTGCACTTATGTCCATAAGTGTACTTCTCATCACGATTATAGCAAAGGTCTTTCTTTAACCTTTCTTCCCGCTCCTGATTGGATAACTTCTGAAAGAATTTATGGTCCCGAATTCGTTTAGTACAGAGATGTTGTCTTAAGTGTTATGACACTTAAATTAACATGCAGCGGAATAATAACTATATAGAGACAATACTCAGATATTTAAAATGTTCACAAGTAAGATCTTGTGAACTTGCCCTTTACAGGACGGAAAAATTATATTAAACAAACAGTATTCCAAGAATACAAATGGAAGATGTACGAAAACTTCTTCCTTATGAATGAATCATTCTCATGATCATTCTTACATTCAAATCTAGAAACGAAAAGAGAAATATTGAAAATTCTAGATTTCAAATAATGTACTCGTAAGGAGTACGTACACTAGATCCTAGAAACACTAAAACTCTCGTAAATAGACTTCAGCACTCGGTTTCTTTTGTTTCTTCGAATCTCTCTTTCTTGAGTCTTGAGTTTGGTATTTATAGACTTTCCAAGCTTCCACTACTCAGCTCATGATCTGCAAGAAAACCAACCACAAGAGCACTCAAGATAATGGGTTAGTGGGTTAGTTATTAAGTTAGAAATATATCCATAATTAAACCCACTAAGCACTACTTAGCCCACTAAGTCATAGCACTTAGTCCACTAACACATAACTAATATTTAGTTTGAAAGTAAGAAAGTTAAAAACACTTATGTGAAAAAATCCACGTGTTTCAAACTCCCCCTTTTTAACTTTCTGATCAAAACTAAATATTAGCTAAAACTCCCCCTGAGACATTGCTTGAACTCCCCCTGAATTTGATAATAAATAAAATATAGAAAGAATCAATTCAACACAAATTCAGCAAAAATAGTTCAACACAATTTAAACGAAAAGAAAAACAACCAAAGTGCAGTCCTAAAGGTTCAGAGGGAAAAATAAAGGCTGAACAAAATCAAACAAAATCAACTATTGTTCATAAAAATAATTAGAGTAGAATATCCAAAGTCTCCTCAGTATCAGTTGCTGCTCCTCCATCATCAGCACTGGATCCACTGCTTTCCTCTGCTCCTTGAGCTTCTTCTTCATTCTTTGCTCCTTCTTCATTGACTCCTTGCTCTCTGCCTCTGGCATCCAAAGGATGAGAAGTCCCTGCTTCAACTTCATGACTAACTTTTTCTCCCCCTTTTTGATCAGAAAGAGCTTTCCGAAGCATTTCCACCATGGACTGGTGATAAGTGATCTGAGGTAGAGAGTGAGTAAGCTGTTGTAACAAGAGATCTCTAGGTACAGAAACAAGAATGTCAGGGATGTTATCAACATGAGGAGCAACACCTTCAGTACCAATATTATTTTGACCTGATTCAGCTGAGAGGAAATTATCTCCATTCCAGGGAAGATCTTGGACATGAGGAGATTTTAGAAAATTTTGAGAAACAATGATCATGCCAAGTGGAGTGTGAAGATATTCTGATTCATCTTGGCCCAAATTTTGAGAAAGTAGAATGGAGTAGATGAGAGAAGGATAAGGAAGATGAGTGGAGGATGAAATTTTATAGACAAGCTGACCTATATTATTAAAGAAAAGCTTTCCAAAATCAACTGGTAATCCCATCCCCAATTTGTACATGAGTACAGCATGAGGTTTAGTGACCACAGAGACATTTTTGGATGGAATCCAATTCATCACTATGAGTCTGAACAGGACAGAATAAAAAGCAGTGAGTTGAGAAACTTTGAATTTTCTGGGGTGAGCAGGCCAAGATTTTAGACAATTGCCAGAAAGAATCTTACAAACCTCAGTAAAATCACCATAATTATCCTCATCAATCACAGTAGGAGTTTGTAAATGAGAGTTGATAATTTTGGGAGAAAAAGAGAAAATGGAATTTCGTACAAAAACTTTGCCAAAGTTTGGAGAATTTTTCTTAAAAAATGAGGTTTGCAGATTGGCATAAAATTCCCTAACAACAGAGGGATCATAAGGACAGGCAACCTCAACTAGACTAAGGATTTTTCTTTGATCAAGAAAAGCAGTGATCCTATGTCTATCAAACTCATATTTGGAAATCTTCTTTTCCTCAATGAATTGGCAATTCATGATTTGAGGACTCACATTTGAATCAGATTCAAAATAAAAAGTAGGACTGAAGGCATTGTTTACCTCAAAAGGAGTTGACAGATCCTTTCCATCCAAGTCTGGCTCTTCTTCTTCCTCAGAGGATTCCTCTTCTTGGGAGTCTTCAAGTTCATCTGGGATGTATGCTGGCTCAGGTGATGCAACACGTGGGGCAGCATCTTCCTGCATCTGAGAGGAGTCCTCAGATGAGTCACTGTCTGACTCTGAGGATGGCAATTTTTTGCGAAAAGTGGCAAGGGGAACTTCCCAGCTGTCATCACTTTTTTCTGGTTCATCAGCCTGAGGAGGTGATGTATCTGCTTGAACAGCTGCTTCTGCAAGAGTTTCCAGAGGGTCTGCATGTGGTGCTGAGGGTGTTTCTTTAGTGGTAGTGAAATCCTGAGCATCAACAGAGGGAATGTCAACATGCTCGGCAGAGGACATCCCTGAAAAATCAGGCATTTCTTCATCCTGGTAGGGAGCAGCATCCTCATCAGCACTTTGAGAAACATTGGCTGAGACGGTGGGTGCAGCAGCATCTTCTGGAACATGTGCAGCAACATCTTCTGGTTGAGAAGCTGCTGCTGCCATATTAGGCTGAGATGTCTCCCCGTGAGTTGATGCTGGTGGAGGTGAGTCGTTTGATGAAGACTCAGTGGAGCTTGAGGAGAGAGCTTGGGCTTCTGGTTCTGCAAAGGTGGGATCTTCCTCTTCATCATCTGTGTCCTCATCAACCAAATGAAAGCCTCTTGGTGGGTTTTGCCTAACTGGGGTACGGCCACCTCTGTTGCCCCTTCTTCCTCCTCTGCCTCCTCTTCTAGGAGAGTTTCCACCCCTCCGGCGTTGTGACCCTGCAGTATTCAGATCTGGGAAGGGATTCATGCGTTTGGAATGGCGAGTTGGAAACCTTCCTACAGTGGAAGAGGGACCCACGAACTCGAAGTTGTCTGGGTCAATCGGATTCAGCTCGTCTCCGGGCTCAATGTAACTGATCGGCATTGCTTCAAGATTTACAGGATGAACGATGATGGCCAGATTCGGGTCTGCTGGTTCAGGTGCTGCAGCATCGTTGCGGACATCATCTTCGGCTGGAAGGGGATTTCTAGGTGGAGATGCCATGATACAGTAGATAAAAAATTGCTTCTTGTGCTTTTGATTTGAGAGTGTGAATTTTTCGAAAGATTAAGCACGAAATTTATAAGCCCTAATTTTTGCTGAGAAAAATTGAAGTGGAGAAGGTGAAGAAGTGGTGTTCGTTTTTCTTGGAGAGAGTGTGATTAAGGAGAATAAAGGTTTATTTGGGAGTTTAAAGCAAAACGTTACACATGGCACAATAAGGAGTGGACTTAGTGGAAAATAAAAGACTAACCCATGTACCCCATGACCCATATAAATAGTGATAATTCAATAATAAATAAAATAAATATGAAAATAGTAGTACTCACGAAATTTTCACAAAAATAAGAAACACATTTATTAACGATTAATAGTGTGAGAAAATAAATTTGCTGACAGGCATAAACTTTTTTTTTTTTTTTTTATATAAAACTCTTATTTTCAAGTCAAACAATTCACATGGAACATGATCAAGTGTTCAGTTTGAAGGTTCCTCAGTTACTAAGATATGACTATCAAAATAGAGGAGTTTGACTTATGTGATTATGATTGTTCTCTGAATGTTTACATGAAGCATGATCACGTTTCAAGGTGAAAGACTTCCAGTTACTGATTTAGGGAATAATCCATCACAGTGAAGTCATTATTTAAAGAAGCTAAGCTTCAGTAACTTATGTTGCAGCTTAAGATATTTGCTGAGGTGCTGCAACATATTTCAGGACATGTTTATTGAGTACACATCCCGAGAGATTTTCTAAGTTTAGAACACCTCTCATAATCTAATGCCTTTGTAAAGATGTCAGCCAGCTGATCTTCTGTGGGAATGTACTTTAAGCACACTATATTTTTCTCAACTATATCACGAATAAAATGATGTTTAATATCTATGTGTTTAGTTCGTGAGTGTTGAACAGGATTTTTTGAAATATCAATAGCACTTGAATTATCACAATATATGGTCAGGGTGTCACTGGTTAACCCATAATCCCCCAACATTTGTTTCATCCAAATTAGTTGACCACAACATCCTCCAGCAGCTACATATTCTGATTCAGCTGTTGAAAGTGATACACAATTTTGTTTTCTACTAAACCAAGAAACCAAATTATTCCCCAAAAAGAAACATGCACCTGATGTGCTTTTTCTGTCACTAATATCCCCAGCCCAATCAGAATCACTAAAACCTATCAAATTTGTATTAGTGTCTTTGAAAAACTGAATCCCTAAGTCTACTGTACCTGCAACATACCTAATAATCCTCTTTACAGCTTTAAGATGAGTGACTTTGGGATTAGCTTGATACCTGGCACACACACAAACACTAAACATAATGTCAGGCGTGTTTGCTGTTAGATACAGAAGGCTTCCAATCATGCTTCTGTAAAGGGTGTTGTCAACATCTTCAGCAACATCATCCTTGGATAGTTTTTGACTTGAACCCATTGGAGTCTTCATGTGCTTGGCTGACTCCAACTCAAACCTTTTGACCAGATTGAGAGCATACTTCTTTTGATTTACAAAAATTCCTTCACCTGTCTGTTTGATTTGGAGTCCTAGGAAGTAATTCAACTCTCCTACCATGCTCATTTCAAAAGTGTGAGACATAGAATCTATAAAAGACTGTAAAAGGTTAGCACAAGTAGAACCAAAAACAATATCATCAACATATATCTGTACAATAATGATATGGTTATTTGTTCTTCTAACAAATAGAGTTCTGTCTGCTTCTCCTTTAGTGAATTGTATTTCAAGTAAGAAGTCAGTAAGTCTTTGATACCAAGCTCTAGGAGCTTGTTTAAGACCATACAGAGCCTTCTTAAGCTTGAACACATGATCAGGTTTGGCAGAATCTTCAAAACCCTTGGGCTGCTCTACATATGCTTCTTCATTTAGAACACCATTTAGAAATGCACTTTTGATGTCCATTTGATACAATTTGATTTTAAGAAAACAGGCTATAGCAAGAAGTAACCTAATAGATTCAATTCTAGCTACTGGAGCAAAGGTTTCATCAAAATATATACCTTCAATCTGAGTATAACCTTCTGCTACTAACCTAGCCTTATTTCTAACAACTGTACCTTTTTCATCAGTTTTGTTTTTGAAGATCCACTTAGTTCCTATTACATTTACATGACTTGGTCTGGGAACTAAGTACCAAACATCATTCCTGATGAACTGATTCAGCTCTTCATGCATTGCATTAATCCAAAACTCATCCTTCAGTGCTTCTGCAATGTTCCTTGGCTCAACTGAAGATACAAAACAAGTAGTTCCAGTTAGTGCACATTCAGAAGATAAATTAGCAAATCTTACCATATCTCTGTAATTTACTCTCTCTTTTCTTCTGGTCCTTATCCCATCAAAGATATCTCCCACAACTTGAGTGGAGGGGTGATTTTTCTGGATTCTACTTGATGGTTCCTTTCTGCAGACAACATGAATTAGCAACACTTCAGCTTCTGTGCTCTCTGTAGGCTGTATTGAGTCAGATGTGGTAACACTTGGCTCAACACTTTCTTCTCTTGAGACTGGACTGTTTATGTCTGGAACATCTGTGGCAGTGGTGTCTCCTCCTGTTGTTTCTCCTTCAGCAATCAAATCATCAACTTCATCTTCAGCTGTTTTACTGCGGAGATCAGCAAAGTCATCAAATACCACATTTACAGATTCAATAATGGTTCGAGTTCTTAAGTTGTATACTCTATAAGCATGACTGTTATTAGAGTATCCCATAAACAAACTCAAATCACTTTTTGAATCAAATTTAGCAAGATGATCTCTATCATTTAAGACATAGCAAACACATCCAAAAACATGCATGTATTCTAGATTAGGTTTCTTACCATAAAGAATTTCATATGAAGTCATCATAGACCCTAATCTTAGATACACACGATTTGAGATGTGACATGCTGTGTTGACAGCCTCAGCCCAAAACCTTTTAGACAAATTTTTTGCACTCATCATTACCCTAGCCATCTCTTGGATAGTTCTGTTTTTTCTTTCAGCAATACCATTTTGCTGAGGAGTTTTTGGAGCAGAAAATTCATGCTTGATACCCTTTTTATTACAAAAAGCAAGAAATAGAGCATTCTCAAATTCTTTTCCATGATCAGATCTAATTCTACGAATAGAAACTTGGAATTGAGTCCTAACAAACCTGTACAAATTTCTGAACACTTCAAAAGTATCAGATTTTTCTCTTAAAAAATACACCCAAGTATATCTTGAAAAATCATCAACACACACAAATACATATTTTTTACCACCTAGACTTTCTACCTCTATAGGACCCATAAGATCCATATGTACAAGTTCGAAACAAATGGTGGTACCAACGTGTTGTAACACTTTGTGTGGTACTCTAGTTTGCTTTCCCTTCTGGCACATTCCACATATAGGAATGTCCTTGATCTTGAGATCAGGAATTCCTCTTATGGCATTGTACTTGTTGAGCAGCTTCAGATTTTTGAAGTTTGTGTGCCCAAGTTTCTGGTGCCACAGCTCTACTTCACTTACTCTTGAGCTCTTGCATGAGATGGTATCACCTGTTTGATAACAATTATCCATTGACTTGGAACCTGTCAGTACACAATGATTTTGATTATCAAACACAGAGCAACAGTATTTATCAAATTGAACACGTAGATCATCATCACACAATTGACTGATACTGATGAGATTTGACCCCAATCCTTCAACATGTAGGACATTTGAAAGTTTTGGAAGTCCCTCAATACTGAGTGTTCCACGTCCAACCACTTTGCCTTTAGCTCCTCCTCCATAGGTTACACGTCCTCCATTGAGTGTATGGTAGTTTGATAGGAATTCTTTTGTTCCAGTCATGTGCCTAGAGCATCCACTATCAAAGTACCATGAACCTGAAATGTTAGCATTTAAGGAAGTGTATACTGCTTTGCACATAAGTTTACCTTTGGGAGTCCATACTCTACACTCCTTTTTGGTAGATTCTACCTTTTTCTTGGAGATGTTCCCTGGAGTGTTGTGACTCATCCTGTACAACATTTTGTCAGTACTTAGTTTCTCACAGAATGGACGAATATGTCCTCGTGAGAAGTAGTAATGACAAATGTATCCCCTTATTCTGGACTCTGGAGTGGTGACTGTGGAGTTCCTGCAATCTGTTCCATTTGAACCCTTCTCTTTTACAAAGACAATTTCCTTCTTCTTTGTTGGATTGTGTTTATTCTCTTGTTTTTTGAACCCTAGACCTTCATTTTTGTTGTACTTTTCCAGTGACACAATCTCTTCGAGTTTAGTTGTGCCGGTATTCATCCTCTTGATTGCTAGAGTTGCTTCTTTGAGTTCATCTTTCACCTTTGCCAGTTCAAGATCTTTCTCGGTGATACCAACTTCCAAATGTGTGATTGTATCTTTGAGACAAGAATTTTCCTTGTTGGCTGCATCTAGAGCTTGAGTCTTCTTCTCCAAGTCACTGAACAACTTCTTGCACATTTCTTCCTCATTTCCAACTGCTTCTTTACTTGATTCTGCTGCATTCGAGGAAATAGAGTTTAAACATGTATAATGGTTATCACCTAACTCAGATATTTCAGTTATTGAAAGTGTTTCAGAAAGTGTTGCAGCATCTAGAGAAACTCCTTGTGATTCTGTTTCAGAAAGATTTTCAATGATATATCTGACGGAAAGGGCATGTTTAGTAGATTGCTGCTCCTCTGTCTGTTCAGATTGATCTTCCTCCTCATCACTGACAGCACAAATCAGACTCATTCCTCTTCTTCTCAGGGTACTTGCACATTCATTAGCATAATGTCCAAATCCTGAACATGCCCTGCATTTAATATTATCCAAGTTAGGAGGTTCAGAATTTGAACGAATAAATGAAGAAGTTTTTGAAGTGTTTTGAGAAGATGTTTGATGAAATGTTCTCTGTGGAATATATCTGTTCCGAGGCTGAGTTTGTCGATTTTGTGGAGAGCCTTCTGGAAATAACTGTCAGGGCTTGATTCCACTTCGTCTGTATGCCCTGTTGAATTTCTGGATTTGAAATGCCACATTGTTGAGACATTCCTCTGCATCATCATCATATTCCGTAGCAACTTCTTCATTTTCTAGTTCTGCTTGGAATGCATTTGAGATAGCCTTACCTTTCTCCTTTCTTTGATCTTCAAAGTTCATCTCTCTAGATTTTAGGCTACCAATCAGATCGTCCAGACGTAGAGATGATGTGTCTTTGGCCTCCTCAATAGCAGTAACTGTCATGCTGAATCTTTCTGGAAGAGTTCTCAATACCTTATTCACCAGTGTCTCGTTGCTCAAAGGACCACCTAAGGATTGAAATTCATTAGCTAAATCGATCAGTTTCTCATTGTACTGAGAAATTGTTTCAGTTTCTTCCATCCTTAGTCTCTCAAATTTGGAAGAAAGTAATCTGAGCTTCGTTCTTCTGACACTGTCTGATCCTTCACAGTGTAGCTGAAGAACCTCCCATGCATCCTTCGCAGAAGTGCATACTGAAATTAATTTAAACATTGTTAAATCTACTGAATTAAATATTGCATTTAGCGCCCTTGAGTTTTGATTTGCATTTGATAGATCGTCTGCTGTCCACCGTAATTCTGGTGTTGGAAACACATCTCCATCCGCATCTGTGATTGTTGGTGGCTTCCATCCAGTAAGAATAGATCTTCAGGCTCTCTCATCAATGGCTTTGATGTACGCCCTCATCTTGACTTTCCAGTAGGTGTAGTTTGTGCCATCAAGTACAGGAGGTCGCATAGAAGCAGTCATCTGAGTATCCATCACGAATTCGTTTCTGTAAAGAAAATAGGAACAAACACTTAGTATACGTCAAGTGTTGGCTCTTGATGCCAATTGAAAGAATTTATGGTCCCGAATTCGTTTAGTACAGAGATGTTGTCTTAAGTGTTATGACACTTAAATTAACATGCAGCGGAATAATAACTATATAGAGACAATACTCAGATATTTAAAATGTTCACAAGTAAGAACTTGTGAACTTGCCCTTTACAGGACGGAAAAATTATATTAAACAAACAGTATTCCAAGAATACAAATGGAAGATGTACGAAAACTTCTTCCTTATGAATGAATCATTCTCATGATCATTCTTACATTCAAATCTATGAAACGAAAAGAGAAATATTAAAAATTCTAGATTTCAAATAATGTACTCGTAAGGAGTACGTACACTAGATCCTAGAAACACTAAAACTCTCGTAAATAGACTTCAGCACTCGGTTTCTTTTGTTTCTTCGAATCTCTCTTTCTTGAGTCTTGAGTTTGGTATTTATAGACTTTCCAAGCTTCCACTACTCAGCCCATGATCTGCAAGAAAACCAACCACAAGAGCACTCAAGATAATGGGTTAGTGGGTTAGTTATTAAGTTAGAAATATATCCATAATTAAACCCACTAAGTACTACTTAGCCCACTAAGTCATAGCACTTAGTCCACTAACACATAACTAAAATTTAGATTGAAAGTAAGAAAGTTAAAAACACTTATGTGGAAAAATCCACGTGTTTCAACTTCTTATTGGGAAGTAGCTTATCCTCCACCATTGTTTGAGGCTTGACTGTCTTAAACCCTATTCTAGAAGGTTTGTTTGCCACCCTCAAACTCTTTTGCATTTGTTCCCGTGACTTCACTTGAAGCCTAGCACTACTAATACCATCCTTAAGAGTTTTAGGTCTCAACAGCTTTACCATACTCTTAATCTCCTATTTTAATCCACTGACAAAGCTCTTAATGAAGTAAACCTCTGAAAGTTTTATGTTCATTTGCAACATAACTGCCTTAAGTTCTTCGAATTTCTCCATAAAGGATTCCACTATTCCTTCATGCCTCAATTTATTGAAAGTCTCCAACACACTATCATCCTCCTCTTCATAAAACCTCTCCATCACCATAGCTATAAAAGTATTCAAATCCACTGATTCTCTACCTTCTAAGTAGTCCAAGTACCAGTGGTTAGCTTTGCCTTCCATATATATGGAGGCATGCTTAATTTTCTCCCGATATGGTATCTTGTATACATGGAAATACTTTTGACATTTCCGAATCCACCCTCGAGGATTCTTACCGTTGAAGTGAGAAAATTCCAGCTTATGTCCTTTCTGATTATTGCAGTTCGATGTATTATTGTCATTCTGCCTGTGCATGGGGATGGTATATGATGTATATCCTGTTATATGAAGTGTAAGTTAAGTATATCTATATATAATTCGGTATTCTAGTTCATACAATTTTATAATTAAGACATGTATAGAAAATATTTCATGAAAAAATTATTATACAAATAAGGTACAATCATATATGTATATAGGTCTTGTTGATGCACATTAATATATATGTATATTATTAATTATAAATAATGTTTCCCGATAATATTAATTGCGTATTGTATACAACAATTCACATTGAAGTTATAATAAATAATTGATAAAATACAGTTGGAACAATCTATAAACATAAAACAAATATATATAGATGTATCAAGAAATTAATAAAAATATATATTATCGCACCAAAATCAAAATATTTATATTGAGGATACTCCATAAAGATATGAAGACATAGAAAATAAAAATATTAGAATAACTAACAAACATAATTGCAAAATGTAATAAACTATTCTATGTTCGTAACTTTTATTATATTTCTTATGGGGTCGAACGATAGCGAATATGTGTTGCCAATAATAAGATGATTCGATGTACAAAACGAATTCCAACCAATTGTGAGGTATACCCCGCGTGATTTATTTTTTGCTTCATACAAACTAATTTTATTCAACGAACCCTCTTCGTATTCAACATGGATATATTTCTTGGCAACCAATCCAGCAGTCTCGGTGAAAGTTTTGCGCAGGTACTACAACATAATTAAAATGAAAATTGTTAATAAAAGTATAATCACATTAAAACGCATCTTTTGAATAAGAAAAATATATATAATAAATAACGTACCAGTTTGTACATATCATAACGTGTAAATATTTTTGTAAAATAACATATCGAGCAATTATCCACCGCTTCAACATCATCAATATTGAGATTCTCTTGAATTGCAAAGAGTTGGTACATACACATATTAAATAACCAATCACATGAATCACACCTCCATGTGGATCCATTGGTCCAACACTGATTTGTAGGAATACATCGTTCATGTATAAAAGCTTCATCGCATAACCCACAACAAAAGAAAGATTTGAAATCTTCCATTTCAGTCATCCCACATACAATGCAAGATCCAGAGCGTGGAACGACTTTGATTGATTCCCTACATGAGACGCACATACATGGATCGAAATTAGGATCAAAATACGCGTTGCAAAGAACACATTGTTTGGATTGAGCGCAAACAATTTTTTTGATCTTCATAAAGTACGCACGACTTTATTTAATAAACTGCATGAAAACAATTAAAAAAGTATATTAAAATTAAAACCCAAGAGAAAGAAATACAAATAGTACTAATATGTATATATAAAATTAATTATGAATATAAAACTATGCATATATACTTATAATAATTTATAAGAAATGATAAAAAAAATGTAATATGAAACTGTATAATATGAACATTGTGCACTTTGTAATCGAATGGTGGTAGAAAAAAATGAAATGAACATTGAGGGGTTTATATAGTATTGAAAATGAACTTAATTCTATGGAAAAATTAAAAATTCAAAAGATTTATATATTAGTAAATGAAATCAAATCAAACAAATAAAGGAAACAACCCAAAAAAAAAATAACTTGTGGAAAAAAATCTTGCAATATAAAAAAATTAAATATGAAGATACGATTTTTATTTTTTACCATTCAATTTTGAATTAAAGTATAAATTAAATCAATCAAAGATGATATGATGGAATCTTGGAATATTAAAGATTCCTTTATATTGGTGATTTGATATTTTATTTGAAATAATAATTAATAAATATAATGCATAATCCATTTTATAGTTCGGACCATATTATATATTAAATAGTGTTTTCCAAATATACAACCAACTACTGCATTTAGAATTAATCCACCGTGCATTGCATATTTATTAAATAATATAATTATTTTTAATTTGAAATATGGTATAATAAAAATTATATAAAAAAATAGTGTATATTTATTAAATACTTCAATTAAAAACTAAAACATTTTTTTATTATTATTTTTAATGGAATGGATATTCGAATATTCTAAAATATTGAAAATTAAAAATAAAAAAAATAAAAAAAACCAACAACATATTCCTTTATTTTAATATTTTAGTATTTAAAAAAATATTTTTTTTATGAAAATTATTTGAATATTCGTAAAACAATTGAGTTTCATGAATTTATTTGAATAAATATATTTTGAAATACTGAAAATATAAATAAGATTTTTTTATTTCGAATATATAAAATATTAACTTTGGAAATAATATATATACATGTGGTAATTATTAAATGATTGTGTAAATGTAAAATAGGAAAAAACTTAAAAACATCCCTAAATAAAAATGCCACCTAATCAATTGCAGAATCCACCTAATCAATTGAACTCCAACTAAGCAATTTTGACAAATGACATCATCATTTGCCACATGTCAATCATTGAGGGCATAGATCCTCTTTTTATATTATATATAGATTAATTATTAATTCAAATTTCCATACTATTGTAAACCGAAACAGTATAAAGAAATAATGTGAAACAAAAGTACATTTGGAGAGAACGATGAACAAGAAAACTAACGTGAAAAGTGTTGGAGATGAGAACAACGATTGAGGAGCATAAAATAAAATATTATAAATAATTTTGTTGCCATGATTATAGGTTAATTTGAAGGAATTAGATATGAGCCAAATATTTTTGGAAATTTGAACTGATTTTCTCTCTCTTTTATTTCGAGAACTTTTTGGCTGATTTTTTTGGATATATTGGTCGTAAAATATTTTTGAAAATTTTAGTTGATTTTATGGATATATTGAAAATTGAATCCAGTATAACATACACAGTAGGATGTAGTTAGGAAGTTTAGATTGGTTAGAAAAACAGAAAACAAAAATAAGTAGTTCGAAAAAATAGGAACCGTGTTATTAGGAAATTAAATAAAAAAAATTAAATTAATGAGTCATGAATCCATCATCGAAAAAAACTATGCGAAGCGTTGGTCGCCAAAGAAAGATAGTAGTAGATGCCCTCAATCATGTTGTTTCCTCAGTCGGTGCTAATATTCGAGGTATGGGAACCAAGTTCCCTTACCTACTTAGGTAAGTTAACCGCTCAACAAAAACAAAAAATAGTAGTTGTTTTGGAACCTAAACAACAAATTTTGAAATTGCCCAGTTTTGCTCGCCAATTTGGTTTCACCAATTTTACACATGGACATCCTCTTAATCAGTATATTTGGGTTTTTTGGAGAGAGGATGAGGATTTACATGTTGTCGACATTCAGACCGAATGCATCATGATGGATGTAGTCTTACCAAATATGTACAAAGGAAAGCATATGTACAAAGAAAATCTTACTTTTATTTATGCTAAATGTCAACGGCAGGAAAGGTGGCCTTTATGGGATTATCTTACGCAACTAAGTAGTCGCATGAATGAGCCATGGATACTAGGTGGTGATTTTAATTTTATTATATCTCTTGATGAAAAGAAAGGCGGCTGTGGAATCTCTTGATACTAATGTTTGTAGATCAGTCAACTTTGAAAAATCATCTGTTTTATTTCCCGAAGAGTTAGATTTATTGTTATATATGGCTACAAAGCTCTGGAATTCTAGTTTCCAACACAAAAAAAAAAAAAAAAAAAAAAAAAACAGTTTACAAAACTAAGGTTGAAAGAAGAGGTTATGATCAGTTTTCTAAAGCCTGTCAGTTGCACTCGGGAAAATTGGCAGCTTTGTGTCTTTTGGTATTTCTAAGTGTTTTATTTATTTTATTAGTCTAATTTTGAATCATTCATTTTATTATAAATTAATCAGGTCATATTCCATGTATTTCATAAGTCAAGGTCAAGTTTATTTATTTTCTAGAATTAGAAGATGATAAGTCATTCAAGCTTTGTAATTTCCTATGTTTTGGAGGGATATTCCAAAACTCCTATATACGCACCATTTAGATGAATAAAATGGGGGATGAGTGTTTAAGTTGAAAAATATCTGGCAAGTTAATTGCATTGAGAGTGAGTGATTCCTATTTATACAAGTGAGTGACTAGGTCGCGTTGAGTGATTCCATGATTAGTAGCGTTGAGTGAGTCCGCTGCCGCCGGTTGAGTGATTCTCGGTCCTCTATCGTTTTCAATCTCTTTTTCGTTGTGGGTTTTGTCCTGCATCAAGTGGTATCAGTCAGGTCATGCTTTTGTTCATACTCTGATCAAATAAAATGCCGCCCCGTCGCCGAAGAAATATTTTCGAAGTTAATGTCCACGCGAAAATTGCTAAACTTCGACAAAGGGTAGATGAACTTCTGTCAAGACAAATTTCTCCAACTCGATGTAGAGGAAATATTTCTCAAAATTCTATAAGCGAAGCCCATGGAAAACTTGACAATTCCTCAAGTTCAACCCGTATTTTTGTAAATCCTTTCCCCGCTCAAAATGATATAACAGTAAATGCGGATGAATATTGTGATTGGAAAGATTCACCAGAGGTTTTCTTTGAGTGGAAAAATCTTGATGAAATTAACATTGTCGAGGAAGATCAATAGGGTGAAGAAGACAAACCCCCTCGTTTTGATGAAGAATTTGAGCACAAGGCTGAAGAAGAGAATCATCGTGAAAATTGGGAGATGGAAAGTCTTGTTATCCAAGGGGAGATGTCGGTCCAACAAGATGACGTATGGTTTCCCAACAATACATTTCAGACACCTTGTCTCGGCGGATCCAAAGAATATATTTTAATGACTGATTCATGGAGTTTTGTGCATATGGTGCCTCAGTCTATGATTGACAAGTTGAAACTCGAGTGCGAGAAACGTCTAAAGAAGTACCAAGCTTCGTGGTTCTAGAAAGAACAAATCCTAATTTCTCACAACGATCGCATGAAGTTTTCAATTGGAATTTACGACGATGAAGCCTATTTTGATGTTCTTCCCATGGATTCTTTTCATATTTTCTTGGGAAGTCCGTGGCAATATGATCGAGATGGTCACCATGATGGAAGAGAGCATACTTATTCGGTTTTCCAGAAAGTGACCAAGTATGTTTTGCTTCCATTAAAAGGTACACCGAGTCGCAATTGTCTCAAAACTCCAGTGAAATTACATTCCTACAAACATTTCAGAAAAAAAAAAATCGAGTTTTGGTTCGAACTCGAGGACGAGTTCTTTTTACTAAAGGGAAAATGATGCAGAATTGATGTTTGCATATCAGTCAACTTTGAAAAATCATCTTTTTTTATTCCCGAAGAGTTATATTTATTGTTATATATGGCTACAAAGCTCTGGAATTCTAGTTTCCAACACAAAAAAACGGTTTACAAAACAAAGGTTGGAAGAAGAAGTTATGATCAGTTTTCTAAAGCCTGTCGGCTGCACTCGGAAAAATTGGCAGCTTTGTGTCTTTTGGTATTTCTAAGTGTTTTATTTATTTTATTAGTCTAATTTATAATTATTCAATTTGTTATCAATTAATCAGGTCATATTCCATGTATTTCATCAGTCAAGGTCAAGTTTATTTATTTTCTAGAATTAGAAGATGATAAGTCATTCAAGCTTCTTAAATTTTCTATGTTTTGGAGGGATGTTCCAAGACTCCTATATAAGTCCAAAACTCCTATATAAGCACCCTTTAGATGAATAAAATGGGGGATGATTGTTTAAGTTGAAAAATATCTTGCAAGTTAATTGCATTGAGAGTGAGTGATTCCTCTTTATACAAGTGAGTGACTTGGTCGTGTTGAGTGATTCCGTGATTAGTAGCGTTGAGTGAGTCCGCTTCCGCCGATTGAGTGATTCCCGGTCCTCTATCGTTTTCTATCTCTTTTCTATTGTGGGTTTCGGTCTGCATCACTTGGCATGCAGGAATTTAATGAATTTTTGGTGGAGGCTAGGCTCACTGATGCAGGTTATGAAGCAAAATATGTTTACGTGGAGTAACAATCAGCATGGTCGTAATTTCATATGGCAAAGAATTGATCGTATTTTGCTTAATGCACAGGCTTTTCTCAAGTTTCATCGAAAGTAATCCTCTTGGCCAGAATAGAATCGGACCGTGCACCCATTCTGTTCAAGTTTGGGAACCTGGCCTCTCGGAAATCTAAGTTTTATTTTCAACAAATGTGGATTGAACATAATTTTTTTATAATTTTTGTTACCCACATTTGGAATTCGGAAAACTCTTTAACGGCCGACAGGATTTTGAGGGCAAACTTTCCTGTCTCCGTCAGCCCTTAAGCATTGGAATTCAGAGGTTTTTGGCTGCCTGGATTACAATATTGCTGATTTGCAAAGTCGAGTGTCGGAGATGGAATTAAGCCTTACTCTTTCCTCGGACAATGCCACTTTCGCGGAATGTCAGAAAGTCAAGAAAATCCTCAATCAACATCTTAATTGGGAGCAGGGTCTCTTGGCTAGCAAGGATAGGGTGAAATGGATGGCGGAGGGTGATCGCAATACAACATATTTTCATGCAAAAATCAAAGAAAGAAGAAAACGAAATGCGATCTCCCTCGAGCATGACAACAGAGAGCTTACGTCGGACATGGCTTTAATTGGGGAAAAAGCGAGATCGTATTCTACAGATCTTTTTTGTGCCAGCCCATACTTTTTGCATGATGATCTTTTTTCTCATGTGGAAGCGAATGTTACAACATAGATGAATTTCAGTCTTGGTGCGATTCCAGGGGAAGAAGAGATGCTCAAGCCTATTAAAACATTATCACCAGACACTGCTCAGGGGCAAGATGGGTTCACAGGGTATTTTTACCTCCACTGTTGGGATATAATTAGGATAGTCCTTATGGAGATGCTTACAAGGTATTTTCTTGGTGATTATCTATCTAAAGGAATGACTATCACTCTTCTCTTTCTCCTGTCTAAGGTCGAAAACCCAGAGAAGCTCAATCAATTCCGTCCGATCAGTTTGGAAAATTTTGGTAGTAACCTGATCTCCCGAATCATTCCCACAAGAATGAGTGAGATACTCCTGACAATAGCTTCTGAAGAACAAACATGTTTTATTAAGATGAGAAGAATTCACGTGTCCATCGCAATAGCTCAAGAGTTGGTGTCGGATATTGACCGGAAAGTGAAAGGCGGTAATGTAATTTTCAAGTTCGATATGTCCAAGGCCTACGACCGATTGGAGGGGCGTTTCTTGATCACAACCATGCAAGTTTTGGGATTTTCGCATCAAGTCTTTGATTGAATGTATCGCTCCTTCTCTAATATTTGGTACTCTATATTGATTCATGGAGAGACTTATGGACACTTTAAGTCCTCAAGAAGGGTTCGTCAGGGCGACCCGCTATCTCCATTACAATTCATCATTGCACAGGAGAGTCTTACGTTGAATATTAAACAACTCGAGGAACAAAATACTTTAAATAAATACAAGGCACGACGAGGGTCACTCCATATCTCCCATTTATTTTATGCCAATGATATGCTATTGTTCACAAAAGGGATTAAATCCTCAATCATGAAACATAGATCATTGCTAAAAAAATACGAGATGTCTTCGGGACAGATGATTAGCTTGGAGAAAAGTAGTTTTTATAACTCAAAACGGATACAAGAAGAAAAAGGTTCACCTTATAAAGGATTGGAGTGGTTGCCAACATCAAATGTTACTGTTAAAGTATCTTGGAGTTCCAATTTACAAAGGCCGTTGTTTGGTAAAGCATTTTGATTATTTGGTGCAACATATGCAAAACCGTCTTGTTGTGTGGCAATCAAAGTTCTTGAGATTTGGTGGCAGAATCACGTTGGTCCAATCTGTTCTTAATTAATAGCATTCCCATACATACCCTATCCTCCGCCGTTGTGCCTCGCCAAACCCCAAATAGAATGGAAGCTCTTTTTCGTAAATCTTTATGGGGTAAACAAGAAGGATCGGGGATTAATTGGATCAACTAGAACAAGGTTTGCCTACGCAAGGAGGATGGAGGTTTAAGGCTTCGTTCGTTGGGGGTAATGAAAAATATTTTGGCTGGGAAACTCGCTTGGAAGGTGCTGGAGGGCAAATCGATGTGGGCGAGATTCTCCAATGCCAAATATGAGATCGAATTCAGACACTATCTTCCCATTCACGCATCTCTCCTATGGCGTAAAATCTTTCCTCATTTTCAAATTTTGGATAGTCATAGTCGATGGTTGGTAGGAAAAGGTCAAATTGATTTCTGGAAGGATAACTGGTTCAATGAGGATAAACTTGACGATCATCGTACCCTCATGTCCGCAATGCAATGTTACATGAAGCGTTTTACACTCGGTTTCTCACAGAGGAGCAAAGGAAATTTTTCCAACTTATGGAGTTGGATGAACTGGCTGAAGATCGCCTCATTTTTACAAAATCCACTACGGGGAAATTTGGTTTGAAGGAATACAAGGAGAGTATTCTCCATGCAAATCATACGATCCCTTTCGCTAAAAAGATGTGGCACTCCAAAATCCCGCTAAAGATTAGTGCCTTTTTTATGGAAACTTATTTCCAGAGCTTTGCCTGTAGATGCGGCGTTACGGAGGCGTGGCTGCATGGTGCCTTCTAAGTGTCGTTGTTGCGTTAACTCTCAACGAAATATTCCGCATTTATTTGTCCATTCAGACGTAGCCCAAGGAGTTTGGAGCTACTATGCCAGGGTCTGGAATAAACCATATCATTACGCTTCCATGCAACATTTGGTACGAGCTTGGACGAACGGTTTTAGCATTCACACCCAGGGAGGCTTCTTAGCACTTGGAATCCTTATGATTGATTGGTGGGAGATATGGAAGAGTCATTGCCGGGCTATTTTTTAAGACATTCCGATGAACACGGATATTATTATCAAGAATGTATTTTTTAAGAGTCATTGCTAGGAGAAATGGAAGAGTCTTTTCTCAGCAGCGCCACGAAAATTAGGAAATCGACGACTGTGCTGTGTCGGATTAATATTCAAAATTTGAATACTAAGCTAAAGGAACGGGCTGTGGGTAATGGTTGCTGGCTTAAATAGGAACCGCCAGACCCATTACATTTAAAAATCAATGTTGATGGCTCAAAGCATAGTGAGGAAATTTCTGGAGAGGGGAGATTATGTACATAGTTTTTCACATTTCTTTAGGGAAGGCACACTTGTGACTGCAGAAGCTCAAGCGATTTTTGACGGTATTACAATATGGAATTACCTGGGTATTCAATTGTTGACAGTTGTATCGGATGCCAAATGGATAATTGATATGATTCATAATACAACAACGATAGGATGGGAATATCATTATCTGATCAAAGCCATACGTCGGTTACCTAAAGAGGGTCTGAGGATTGTCCATGTTTATAGAGAGAGGAATAATGTGGCTGATGGTTTAGCTAAATTAGCTCATGATCATCGTGCATTGAAACAACATACGAAAGTATAATCTTTTCCGCGGAAAATTAGACATCTTCTTGCCCTTGATCCAGTGAACTTGTATCAATTTGGTGGAAGCAAA
Organism: Erythranthe guttata; assembly: GCF_056151865.1. Classification (NCBI taxonomy): domain Eukaryota; kingdom Viridiplantae; phylum Streptophyta; class Magnoliopsida; order Lamiales; family Phrymaceae; genus Erythranthe; species Erythranthe guttata. The sequence goes on along the minus strand of NC_142543.1, from coordinate 6,774,900 downwards.
TGATAGTTAAAAGAAAGAGCATGTGTCAATGGGTATTAATGGAGGTCGGCAAAGAAGCAAATTTGAATAATTGCTTTAGTGGCAGAGCATGGGGGCATTTCTGCTATTTCCATTTTTTGTGCCATTTTGTATTAGAATGGTTAGGGCTGCCCCTAACTTTTTATTGCCATTGTAGGAGTACCCTTGTACCTTGTGTAGGCCCACAAGGTTTTTAACGAGGCCCCAAAACTCTAAATAATAATGGAATAATAAATTCGTTTGGCTAAAAAAAAGTTATATATATATATAAATAAAATATTTACAACAACAACCTTCAAATAGGTGGGAAAAATTGCCCTTGGGGTTTCTCTAGGAACCCTTCTTTTGTTAATAAGATTACTAACATACACGTCGTATATCATACAATTTTTATGGTTACTGTCGAACGTACCTCTCTTTTAGTAACTTACTCGCTCGTTGCATGGGATTAGAAAAATAATAACGCAGGATAAAATTAAACTTATTCAACAATACCATAGAAAATTCCATTAGTTTATTTCAGCCAAGACAAAGGATCTCCGCATACGACAAATTGCGCGCTATATATACAACTAACTGTAGCAGCCACTAAAGAAGGAGAAAGAACTCACAGAAATTTTACAATGTTGGTGTTTTAGTTCGTGCGATGCACGAGATTATTTTTAAAAGGGGTAATATATTATATCCCCTAGTTAGGAAAATATTTTGAACTAACTACCATTGAATTTAATGACATTTAACAACAACATTAGTGCATTCACACTAATATTAAATATTTTTTTAAACTTTGTTTTTCAATTTTTTTTAACAACAGAGTAATATTAACACAATAATATTAATGTATTAACAATAATATTATTGTCCCAGACAGTAATACAGTATTACTGCCTGAGACAATATTATTGCAGGCCTAGACAGTAATAATATTAACACAATAATATTATTGAAAATATTTCCAGAAAAAAGAAAAATCAAGAAAAAAAAGGTGAATAGTGGCTGACCGGTGGTCACAAGCGGCGACAGTCAAAATTGGGGTTAAAATTGGGTTATAAGTCAAAATTGGTGAATTGGTGAAATTGAGGGTAAAATAGGGTTTAAATCATGAAATTGGGGAGAAATAGGATTTTAACGAGTAAAGGGTAATTTTGGTAAATATGAGACAATTTTCTTTAGTTGCAAATAAGTGTTGGATCAGTGGATATATTTGCAAGATTAAAAAGTAGGATATCCTTTTTTTTTTAATTAAGTAATCTTCTCATGGGCTTATTTATAATTCATCCATAAAACTAATATTAATCATTAATGAATACTAAAATGCTGGTAAACTTTTATAGTTATTACAACTCACCCTCCTTCAAGAAATTCTTACTTCAAATTTTTACGGTCGATACAACCTATTCTTCTTAAACAAATTTCGTCCTCGATAAATTTCCACAGCCTATCCTCTTTAATGAAATTTGGTCCTTAAAACCCACCACATATCTTAATAAGCGAACAATTCTAGATACTATAAACACCTACAAATGACTTGTAAATTATGATAAATCTTCAAATCATTATCATGTGCTTCTTCCGTCACAAACTAAATAAATATATCATCTAAAAACACTACAACAAGTTGGTCCTGCTAAGGCTGAAAGTTTCTATTCACGAAGTCACTAAATATTGTAAAACATCAGTCAATCGAATATAACAGAAACACTTAGACCTTAATGGTCATATATAGTTCTAACGTTTGTCTATAGATATCTGTTGGTGATAATACCTACACGCAAGTGCACATATCGAACAAGTAATATAGTGGACAATTATCGATCCCACGAAGAATATTCAACTATCTAATCCTAAGCGCTAAAATATCCCAATTATGTTCAAGCTCATCCTACGTAGTCGAATTTCGAGTTGTTTTAACAAAATTGTAACTTAAAATAAAATATAAAACGCAAATAAATAAGAAGCAAGAGCAAGTAAACAAATAAAAATGAAGATTAATCAAGTAGACAAACCTAGGATTTTCTATTCTCGCTATGTTATTAGTCATCCCCAACACCTTCATTTATGCAAGTAAATAGTTCGGATTACTTACCTGAGATGATAGTTTAATCGTAACTCGCTTCCGCCTATATTAGGATTCTATTATTCAAGACCAAATTACTATATTCCTACGTAATCCAATCAAGAACAAATCATTAAACACAAATCTCAATTATGGTTACCTAAGGTTTTTACTGTATTCATATGCTAACACATGTCACTTTGACTTGTAGGTTCTTCTACCAAAGTTCTAATTATCAAACCGAAGTTTCCGATTTAAATTCAATAATAACAATAAACCACATAAAGTGATCAAGTTCATGAACTTAATAAAATAAGTGGAAGAAGTCACCCGGAATTAATACTGCATAAAATCATGGAAAATGGTTCACAAATTCCACTTAGGGTTCAAATAAAATCATCGAATATAAAAGTTTAGCTACTCACAATTATTTTGAAAAACAAAACAAACTTGATAAAAGCGAGAAATAAAACTATGCTTGAATCTTCGAGTTTCTTCATCTTTGCATCTTGAGCGTTGCTCTAAAAATGATTACTTAAATGGTTATTTTCGTGCAGATCAATTTTTCTTTATATGGTGGCAAAAAATTGGTAAAAATCAGGAGATTTCTTGTACATATCAAATTTCATTAATGCGCAGGGACGTCTTCTCGGACGGCCGTCCGAGATTCAGTTCAATTGCTCGGACGACCGTTTGGAAATGTGTGGGGTTCTGCACAGTTTTCGTCCACTGAACGGCCGTCTATTTTTGCTGTTAATTTCTGGGACGGCCGTTCGCAGCTTCGTAGTGTACTTCGGCCCGGTTTTTCATTCTTGCCCGTTTTTATCCGTTATTCTTTTACCATTTTGACCTCCAAGCTTCTGATTGTTCAAATTCACACCTAAATCACAATAACCAAGTTTTTAAACACCATATAATTAATGAGTCTAACAAAAATCCTTGTAAGAAAATATAATTTGGGTGTCAAATCTACACTCAAGTCAATTCAAGAAATAACATGTGCCTTTAAGTTGATAAGATTAAGTAATTTATTTTAGCAAATGGTATTGATCCCTGATATTGTAACACCCCACATTTTCATAAGCATATTATAGGGATTTATTGAATAAATTATCGTTTATGCACATTTTTATACATACATTACCTTTCATGAATTAATTAGTAAATACTTAATTTTTTGCATGCATTATATGAGATCATGATGAATATACATTCATGGATTAATTAGTAATTTCAATGCATTCTAAGTGCACGTTTAAGTGATTTTTACAAATTATGATATTTATGAATTAGGTGTACTTGTTTGATTGAATGATTTAATAACTTCGATTTCGTAATTAATTTATTCTTATGATTCTGTGACTCTACTCCTATGAATTATGTGAATTATAGTGTTTATAATAATTTCATGTTTGTGTTTATTAGATTCTATAATTTGATTTCTTTCGAATTAAATGATTAATTAAGGTAATATGATTAAATGAATAATATGGTTTAGTTCATGAATTTTATTATATGAATGAATATAAATGTTTTTACTAGTGATAACATTAAGAAGATATTTTATATAATAATGAAATAATAATTAAATTCTTTTATGTAATTGTCTTTAATTATTTTAATTATATATACATGTGTCTTATGAATATGCTTAGTATGTGGTTATGTGTATATCGTGTGATGTGCATGAGTGTTCCAAATGTGTGTGTGTTTATGCTGCCATGTGTTTATATGTAGGAATAGATTAGTGTCTTTCATTAATTGCAATTAGCACCCCTGATTTTCCTAAATTGCTTATGAGCCCCTCAACTTCCCTATAAATAGCACACTTCCTTTCCAAAATTTCAGCATAAAAAGCCCCTCCATCTTCTCTTTTCCTACGGCAGCCCACACACCTCCCCCTCCTCTTCTCTTCCATCGACCACACCTTTCACATTGAGGAACTTTGTTTCCCACTTCAAGCCAAGAGGATCCCACATACTTTCCTACTTCAATTACTCTCCAAAAGATAATATTTATCTCCTAAAATCTCCAGAGAAACAGCCCTTTACAACCACAAAATCATCCATCCTAAGATTTAAAAGTTTCAAGCCCAAGCTTCATCAATCTTTCGATTTCCCTCTCTTCTTCGCCATCGATTCTTCATGGGTAAGGACCTCTTGGTCTTTACTGAAATAATAACCTAATTAATATGAATTATATGTGTCTTAATGAATTATATGTTTGTGGTTTTAATTCTGGGCTTTAGAAGATAAAGTTCTTGATGAGCACTAATTGAATTTCAGTTTCGTAGCCTCTGTTTGTATTGCATGTCTCATCGGGTAATCCCTAAGATAAAATTATGAAATTTCATGGTAGTCTAGATCTTTCGGTTAGCTTCATGTTGATATAAATTATGCATAAATTGGATTTATATTGAGTAAGTTATGAACCATTTTCTGAAACTGCACAGTTTCTGAGTCCTCTATGAATTATGTGTTTAACATGACTTTATACTAATTTTACTTGCTTGATTTACTTGTGTATGATTATACACTTGTTAAACGTCTTCTCTGCAAAATTTCACAGTGTTTGGTTAAAGGTATGATTTATTTGGTAATTTTAAAGTTGATTGCTCTGTTCTGGAAATTTGACTGTGTGACTGCACTAAATTAATTATTTCTCTTAAACGGTTAAGTATCTTGCTAAACTGTTTTAACAAGGTAGAATATACTTATAGATGAACATCGTGTGAAATTTTCAGGTGTTTTAGATATAGGTTCTAAGAGATATGAATTTTCAAAGTTGAAATACCAAAACTGCCCGATTTTCTAAAATAAACTATTTTGAACTAGAAAGTACGTTTAGAAGTATGGTTTTAAATTCTTGATCATTAGTTAATAGAAGAATTAAAATTATATTAAGATAATAAAATATGATAAGTTGAATTTAATTATAGTTATGGTCGTGAATTATTCATTTAAGTCATTATGTGTGTTTCGATTGATTCGGTATGTTGGTTTGAGATTCATTATGTGTGTGCCGTATGTGTGTAAGCATTGAAGATTGTGAGATTACTTGTGGGATTATTGGTCAATTAAACTCGTTAATGTTATATAGTATATGCTATATTTCATACTTTATATATATGTTAAATAAACGACTATATATTTATATATATCCTAGCCTGCGTGGTCGTAGGAATAATTCCCGATCCATGGCTTATATATGTATACTATCTCTATAGCAACCTACGTGGTCGTCGAGTGAAACTCCGATCCATGGTTTATGTAAATATCAAATATACTATTATAAATATATGTGGGGGTTGTGTACAACTATATGTGTGTGTGGATGAACAATAATCTTTACGTGATTTGTGTTTATTGTGCTACACTTGATTGGATATCATTGCCGTGTGTGTTTGTACGGTCGTGTATGTATTTGTGTCATATGTGTGATTTAATTAGTCTATGTGATAATATGTGGTTAATAAGTCTTGGTGTTATTTTATTCTGACATATTTGTGGTGTTTGAACTGTAATAGGATTATGGTCTAAGTGTTCATGTCCATGCATAACACGTGTTTTGAAAATTGGAAGATTAATGGAATGTTTGGGTAATAAACAAATCGGATACGGTGGGCCGGTATCCAACTAGGGTTGAGGGGAGTGATACGAGTGATATGAGTGATATTGGATCCATAGACGGGCTCGAAACGGTTTATTATCCGAATATAGAAATTAATCTTTCACGGATCCGACAAAATGAAAAATGAATTTTTAACACGCATTGCATTCACGTGCATTTTAGTTAGTTTGCATAATAAAGTGAATTAGGTGGGTATAGTGTGCTTTCATGACTTATGTGTAATAATATGCTTTTGTGACTCGTGTGTTGTCGTATATTATCTCGTGTTTAGATTGTCACGTTGGGATTCCGATAAGGATCCTGTTGCATTGCATTTATATGCGTGAAGTGTTAAATTGATACTAAAGAGACTTTATGTCCGCAAGTAATATGAGGATTGTATATCCGTATAATATGAAAGAGGACTGTGTGTCCAATATACCAAGATTGAGGTAAACAGTATTATATGTTTATATGTACGGATATATGTTCGACTATGTTTTATGATAATATTCATGCTTCGTGGTTCTTAATTTTGAAGAATAGAAGTACTGTATTTGTATGTGATGTTATGTGCTTTCACTTATGTGATCGAATGTCTTGGTCTAAACGAATAAATTGAATATAGAGGACATAGTTGAAGCTTTAGGATTATCCCTACACGAAAGAACATAGAGACGAGGACTTTAGGGCTCCTATAGGACGTGAGTGACACGTTGAGAGAGGTGTGAGTATCGTCAGGCCAATGTTCTTACTGAGCCAGTGGTTGGGCTCACGCTTTATGCGAATTTCCCCTTTTCAGGTTCTCGAAGTAATCAGAGTGCGCAGCGGAGCGGAGTTCGAGGAATCACGAACCTTGATGTCTTGCACGTCTTACCCGGATTTCGTAAAAGATCCATGTTTTCACTTTCGTCTATAAAAAAGGTCTTATGTAAAAATGGAGATTTTTATTTTACTCTGATTTAGGAATCCAGTCTATTAAACGGGGGTATTTAAATCAAGTTTATTTTCCTTCCGCTGTCTTACAAGTTTTCTTTTCAAACCCCGATAATGTTTAGGTAGCACTCTTTATGGAAATCGTAACTTTGAATTGTGGGTTGTATTTTAAGTAAAGAGAAATACTTTAAAATTTTAAATTGGGTTTCTCAAAGTTCAAATTGATCCGAAATTTTTAAAGTCCACTAAAACATTTCTTCTTTAACTAAAATTCATGGAGGGTGTTACAGATATTAACAATGTGTGGCTTCATTTCCATAGTTAATGAACATAAGTGAATTATGATCAATATATAAAAAAATCAACCACATGCTCCTATGATGAACTACTAGGACAAACAAATTCCATTTTAATTGGTTCCTGAAGTGGCAACTTCAACTAATTCAATTATGTACAAACCTATATAAACCATAAAACTAGGATCTATATCCAAAATAAGATTAATAGAAAATACAACTTTACATTGAAAGTATTGTTGCACACTATAAATGGAAATACTTTATAAGAAACTACATTCATCACTGTTGGGGATAGATTTGGCATAGGGGGCTAAATAACACGGGCCGAGCTAGATCATCGGAAGGATGAGACCTATTTCAGAATCCCACCCCGACCAAGCAACCTTAGATACGATTTTAAAAGGACTCTTTTCGTATAAAGAAGATCTTAGAACTAGAGGGACACGCTTTCAGTCCAGGAACGAAGGAAAATAATTTGGATTGATCTCATGTGCTAGCTCCGACCCAACACCGGCTCAGCTAGGTCACTAAGCCCTAGATACAGTTTATCAGGGACCTTAACCAAAATCCAGAGGATCCCGAGACTTGTGGAAGACGTTTGATAAAAAAGAGGAATATGGATCCCAAAAAAACCCTAGGCATGTATATATGATAGAGAGGGTTCCATCAGATCCAATGATCGTATACGAATAACGCAAACCTATACGGTTTCTCTCGACAATTATTTCCCAAACCCTAATTCTGATGGAGATATCTTCCTTGCAGATCTTCTTCGATCGTCAAAAGAGATAGTTGTTGACGAAAACTAGACCGTATATAAATTTGCGCGATCAATCACCTAAAACATGAACGAGAAGATCCATACCTCTCTAGGCACACAACCAGGGGCCCTACCAGAATCAAAATGTAGGGGGGGTAACTAAAATTTAGGTGCACAAAACATTGCACAAAATAAGTTTATATAACTAATTTTTAATTAAAATATCATATATATATTATATATATCATATTTTAATCATCACAAAAAATTCTAAATTAATTCAAATTATTCTAATAATATACTGCACTTAATATTTCGGAGATTCATTGCACGATCTCATCTTTTTTTTTTAAGGTGTTAGATAAAAAAATTCAAAAATAAGTAATATTCATAATTTTTTTTAAAATAATACAAGTTTTAACCATCTTATTTTATATTTTATATTAAATATGATATATTTATCTATAATTTATATAAGATTTTGGAGAAAAAACAAAAAAATTAATGGGTTAAGATAAATATTTACAAAAACTTTGGGGGGGCAAAGTAATATTCAAAAAATTTAGTACCAAATATCTAAAGAAAATTTCTTGGGGGGTCAACGGCCCCCCATGCCCCTATTAAGTTCCGCCACTGCACACAACCCATAAAAAATTAGACAATAAAATAATCCCTTTATGTTTTAGAGACTACGGTTAATTACATTCTTTTAGAATAAGAAAAACTAGCAATCAGTGATCATGTTTGATCAATATCCATCGCACGGATGACATCAACAAGTGATCATGTTTGGTCAATATTCATGTCATTTTGGAATTAGTTAATCTTTATTCCAAAAGGTCTACTAATATTTCTCAAGGTAATTCCACCACTAACATAAATGTTTATATTATAAGAGGAACATGTAAACCCAAGACTAAATTGAATACATATATAATATATGAATGATTAAATTACCCAATATCTATAAGGAGTACTAATACCCGAGAACTATATTAGAATCCTCATTTAAAATTTCATTTTTAACCTCAATTTCACCTATACCATGGGACGAAATCAATGTTCCGCAACTCATACCTTGACATACATTTTTAACAGACATCTTTTTATTACAAATTCATTGCATAAATAAGTAATCCACTTATCAATTAATTTTTTTTACGAAAAATATTATAAAGACATATAACATAACAATTCGTAATTTTATACTATAGTAAGTACACATTTTTTTATATATAAATCTCACGCAATATAAACTAGGGGCTTTAAGATATAGGTCCCTAGTGACAAAACTTATTAGAACTATATGACAAGTTTAACTAAACATTTGCTTCGCATCCTTTATAAATTTCATTCCAAAAATGCCCCCCACATACAAAAAATGAAATATGCGCCAAGTAATATTTAAACTGCATTTATCATTTTTTTTCATTCTGCATTTAACATTTTTATTTTTGCATCTAGCATTTTTGTTATTATTTGTTTTCGTAGAACATTTTTTTTTTTGCATTTTCGTATTTTTTTCTTTTTTTTTCTACATAATAATTGTGATTTTTTATTTTTTTCGGCCGTAGTCTTCTATAGAAAACCGTAGAAAACCGTAGTAGTCCGTAGTCATGTATAGACACTCGTAGGATACTGTAGTAATTCGTAGTCACGTATATTTAAAACCCTAATTCCTCCTTCGAACCCTAGCCGCCAGACATTATAGACACCCATAGATACTCGTAGACATCTATAGACATGAAATCGAAAAATCTTAGATCCGCCCCACCAAACCGTAGATCTCCTCCACCAAAACCCTAGATCTGTAACACCGACGTCACCTGGCCGCAAAAGATGCCACAAAACCGCACCCACGCTGCCATCCCCCCCCCCCCCCCCCCCCCCAACGTCGAGCACGACCAACACCATCTCCAGCCCCTGAGCGTCGCCACCCAATGAGCCCCATCCTCATGACCAACGCCGCTCACCGTCGCCGCCGCCCCAGAGCCGCCGCTACCATCGCCATCACCATCCCTCCCTCCATGCCACCGCCTCCAACACCATAGTGGATTCCATCGTCATAGCCACCACCTCCTCTCAAATCATGGGATGGAGTGTGGCGAGAGATATCTTAAGATCTAGAGAAATAAATCGAGAGATTGAGATAGAGAGAGCGAGACAGAGAGAGAAGAAAAATAAAGATGAAAAATAGATCTGAGAATAAACGTGAATATTGTTGGGATGTGAAGCCCAGGATTCAATGAAAATTCGCAAGAGGTTCTAGATTAGCCGGTTTTAATTTTATTAACATGCTTTGATTAGATTCGTTTAAAGCGGAATAAATCTAATCTAGCAACTTACAGTTTTCGCGAGCAAATCCGTTTCTATCTTCGGCGCACGAACGAGGATCCACGTCAAGCCTTCAACCTTCGTAAAAGTTGCTATCCAGAAATTTCCAGTCCTCTTTCTTCACCGATATCTCCGCGACCATTGATCCGATCGAGAAACCCTTCGGACGGATTGTAGATCTAAGGGTCAGGAAGCTACTGTATAAATTTGGAGCCTATCTGACGAACGGTTGATTTGTGACGAATTTCTTCGCAGGACTGCTCAGAAAATTCGGGAATTATAGTTTGCTCTAAAAACCTATAATATTCTATTGTATATCCCGGATTAATAATTCTTCTAAAAGGGTGGACTTGTACTTGAAGAAATATAAATCTATAATCGAGAAACTTAGAGAGAAAATAAGAAGAGAAAAATATTCTCATCTCCAGAACGTGAATAGGCGTGTAGGAATTCTTTCTCATCAACCTAATCTCTATTATATATAGCACAAGGAATTAGAGTCCCACATAGAGAGGATTACATGGAAACAAATCTCACTCCTTCGATAACTCTATATAGTCGAAAATTGCAGTCCTATGGGAACTTAATTTTCGGCTATATTAATTCCAATATATAATATTGGTTGAACTTTATTTTCTCGATTAATTAGAAAATCCAACGGGCTACAATAGGGACTAAAGGAGAAAATATAAATCGGGCCGGGCAACTAATAATTAATTAAATCCAAACTCTTAAAAGAATTCATTTAATTAATCATTAAATAATTATTTATTTTCCACTACCAAATAATTATTGAACTCCCGTTTATATTCTCAAATATTACATTCGAGCTCCGGTGGATCATTACTTTGATTCTCCCCACATTAAGATATCTTATAACCACCAAATAAATTAATTCACTGCTAAATAAATTAAATGGTTTCTTTTCATGAGTCTTACCCGCCTAACTTATTTGAGTATGCCGGATACGAAATCCACCTGGCCAGGACTTGGCATAAACAAATCTTATAAGCTACTCAAGGGTTATTATCAATCCCATATTTCAGAGATGTGGATTCCTTTCGATAATTAATTTCCACCTATTAATTCTTAATGTCTCTACCCAACGCACCGGGGGCCATTTGACTCAATATAGGAATCTCTCCCATTGTGACATCAAAGTAGAGATCATCAATTAAATGTGTACGTTAATTATCTAGGGATTAAGAGAGTAAGTAATATACTGTCAACTAGAAATAATACAGTTTCATTTATGAACAGTGATGAAACAATTATTTCACTTTGTCCGGTTCAACACATGCCGGATGTGCTAGCACAATAAGTCAAAACAATAACTACAAAAGTTATTCTCTGTTTACTGTGATCAAGACCAATCACTTAAATATTGTGCTACAATCTTTTACCAATGGTTAGTCCATTTCCATCTAGATTGTGAACGTTTATCTTTATATTCTAAACGAACTTTCGAAATGATCTTTCTGTGCGCCGTAGCACACCATCTCGAATACTATTAGAATATTAGACTTATGCTTTTAATTAATTGACAACCAATCAATTAAATGCATTGAATACCCTAGTGCAGATTCTCATAAAATGATAATAAATTATTTTATTAATTCAATAATAAAATTATGAAGCTAAAAGCGAGACTTTTAGTCTACTATCCTAACAATCTCCCACTTAGACTCAAAGACTCGCAGCTCAACATCTCTAACCCATCCATAGAATATATCTATAGGGCTATCATCCGATGTAAAAGCACACATTGTATATCTAGCAGAATATGCAATCGCAAAATTGCATAAACCTCCCACTATACGTTTTCACTTCCTTAGGAAAATAAATCTCCCACATTGATAACATGCTATAGAAAAATTACTATGCTTGACCATTAATTATTGATTCGTACCAAGACTATCCGCCTAGTAAACTAGTATATAATCTTGTATCTTTGAATACTTAAGAATATACTTTACCGCAGTCTAACATACTAGCCTCAAAATAAATTCACATTTGCTAACTATGCAAGATGCAAAGCAAGATTTGAATTTAATTATTTACTATAGCATATGTAAGGCTTCTTTCACAATAAGAACTGCCTTCAACATCTCTATCGCATTATGTGTTCAAAGACACTAATTTCTCGACAGAGTGACTCCATACCTGAAAGAAACAATTCTTTCTTTGGAATTTGTACATGCTAAATTTGGCAAGTATTTAAATCAATATAACTTGTCCGTGACAACTTAATGTCCTATTTCATAGATCCTATAAAATGATCCATACGACATAACTAGTTTCACTCAAGTTATCCATATTGATTTGACTCAAGAAACAATACCCTTACCTAAATAATTTCCAAATCATTTTCTAAAAGGAAATTATTATCTAATACATCTTGTAAGACTTTCACCACGCTTCCGTTACAAAATGTGATATATCTAGATTCCTAATCAAAATCAAAATATTGATTCTATGATCAATCTAAATATCACATGATATGCGCACTTTGCTTAAATTCATAAATGAATTTATTAAGTTTGCATTGCAATGCATATGGCACTAAGCTAAAATCCATTTAATTTGCATCGTGAAATGCACTCGTCAAGAGATACGAAATCTTGACATCCATCTACCAAATTAAAGACAAGGCAGTGATAGATTTTAGGAATTTGAAATAGACTAAAGTGTGGCTACTAGCTAGAAAGTTTTCTCGTAGTCGATCCATTTCTTTCCGACAGAACCTTCTTACTTTAAGCCTAACCTTTTAAAAGGTTTTCACTTTTCTCAGTCTAATCATTTCCACTTTGGATTCTTATAGCACCAAGCCAATTGCTTGCATCTATATAAATGGGCGTTCATTCATAGTTCTAGGAAGGAATTATATGTTTATCAAGAATCTTGTTATCACTAACATTCTATAAACATAGAATCTTACGATTCCATTATGAATCCTCCCACTAGAATAAATCACCCTAAATGTAACACTAGTAACTTAAATTCCTCCCACTGCAAAGTGGCATTGGAATTTCTATACTAGAACACAAGCGAAACTCTTAACGTATTTAGGGTATACTAGAAGACTAAGACAGTCAAACTTCCTTCAAACTTCGTCATTAGGCTATGTAGTCCAAAACATGATCTTCCTTTATGAATCCAACATTGATACAAATCAATGTTTTCTTAACTCTAGGAATCAAAATGGACCACTATTATTTTTCTCTTAATATTCCATACAAGAGACATTTATTTCTAACTTATCTTCTATCAATTGTGTTCTCCGGAAGCATGAATGCTAACTGACTCCAGTTCTGAATAATACACCGATTGTACGTTTAAACAATCTTTAATTCGGCAAGAGTCATTGGATACTAACTTAGAAGATCTTAAGTTCTTAAATAAATAACCGTCTCAAATGTATATATTAGAAAAATAAATAATATTCAATAAATCACGATAAATTAAACCGTCTTCAATAAGTATTAACTATTTTCGTCCCTATATTATATTCTATTGTGGTTCAATTTGGTAAAAACATATCTAGGACAAATCCCTAGTTTAACCAAAATGTCCAATAACTTATACCCATAAAGTTTCGTCATATCAAATGACTTGATATATTTATTCAAATGCTTATCTGTCACGGTCTTCAATTTCTTTAAGACCTCAGATATATGTTGCATAATACGAATATATCTATGTTTCGAGATATCATCAATAAATTAGATGAACTACTCAAAACTACTTAAACTAGGGTATTTGTAGGTCCACATACTATAGAATAAAATAAATCCAAAAATTATTTGATCTTATTTACACTCACTACACCAAAATGGGCATTTTCTAACAGCACTATTTTTTAATTTCTAACAGATATATCTATTAGTAATTTGTAACCGAATATAACCGTTAGAAATAAGATTTATCCGTTACAATTAATGATAAGTTGTTCATATTACTATTTAATAATTAAAATAATATTTCTAACTGTTGTTGTGCGTTAGTAATACTAATAGTGCGTTAGCCTACTTTATAACAATTTAGTAAATAAAGTTTATTATTTATTATTATTATTATTATTATTATTATTATTATTATTATTATTATTATTATTATTATTATTATTATTATTATTATTATACAAATAGAATTAAATTGATGCCCTTATATTTTTCGGTCCCCTTCATTTTTTTTTCTCATATTTTCTCAGTATTCGTCTCTCCCATCGGCATACAACTTCCTGTCTCCCTAACCTTCGATTTCGTTCTCTCGCCTCAACCACCTCTAATGGCGGCCACCGTACGTGTATTCGTCAGGTAAAGTCTATCTCCCTCCCTCTCTCTCTCTCTCTCTCTCTCTCTCTCTCTCTCTCTCTCTCTCTCTCTCTCTCTCTCTCTCCGTCTCTCTTGTTTCTCCTTTTATCAACCATTCTATTGTCTTCTCCTTTCTCAGTCGCCAATTCTAAGTTAGGAATTTTACTGAAGAAACCCTAAATTGGATTTTGTTCTCAAAATTAAATTAAGGAGATTGATGTTTATTTAGGGTTCCGAATCCAAATTTAGGATTCTGTTAATTGCAAAATTATTATTCTCATCTACTTTCGAGGAAGTAAAATTTATTTTCTTTTTAGTCCAGAGATAATTATTCTTTGATGTCGTTTTAGCATCTAATTTGCAATTCTTAGGTTGTTTAATCTTAATCAATGTAATATGTCATTTATTCATGATGTTCTTTAAATTGCGAATTTTCAGAAATTATAAACAACCAACTGCAGGTAGTCTTGGACTTGGCTCTCTTTTGAAGTACATCGTGGTGCAGTAAATCTCTGAAATTGAAATTTGAATTGTTTCTTTTGTTCATTTTGTTTTAGTATGTCTATTTTCCCTTAGATAAGTTATTCTTATTTAATTGCTAATTTTTCATATGTCATTTCAGTATGCTCGTCGATAGCCTTGGGTGTAGAAACCGGATTCATGTTAAGATGAATTTCTCTAAGGTACATTTATTAAATAGGTTCCATGTAGCATACAAAACTGAGGGGATATTTTTTTTCTTGGGTACATGTTCGTTTTGTCGGTTACAATATAAAAATTAATGTTTGTTTGTTTTGTTTTTTGTGGGACAAGATGTATAAATTTAGAAAAAATATAATATTTTGGCCCGGTTGTTGATCTTCTTAAAATCTGCCATAGGGCTGGAGCTACGAGGCTTGTCGACAGAGGTTGTTCGGGTTTGCTTTGGAGGGTAAGGTTTGTAACTTATGATTATATTGGTAAATAAACATAATCATTTCTTTGGTATTAGATTTAGGAGAATTTAAGTTCTCTCCATGGGTTATCTCGATATTATTTGAACGACTATGATATCAATTAGTTGTAACAAGTTTGGATTAATGGTGTTTGGTTACTCTATTTTTGTTGTGATTTTAATTACTCGATGAACATTTTACTTACGTTTTTGATATAAGGATATGATCCTTATTTTTAAAAAGAGCTTCATATTTGTTCTTTGCATATGTTAACATGCAGATATATGGTAGTGGGGTTCTTTCTGTTGGAATTCTTTTACGGTTCGTGTAGATGAGTATATCCACATGATTTCGAGTCATTCTTCATCAACAGGTTATTGACTTAGCATTATCTTACAATATCAGGTAATTGCATTTTTATATTTCTCACATATTTTGAAAATCAACATAAGTTTTTTCGTTTCCTCGAATAGTAATTAAGTAAAGATACCATGTGATTGGTTGACAATAAATTCATCTGATTATATATATTCATTTGAGTTTGACTATTTATGCTATACTTAACAAAGTTTTTTTCCGTTTAAAATTTGTGAGTAATTTGTCTCTCTCCCTCTTTCCTTATTGTCATGAGTTTAATAATTGAGAGGAGTGTTTTTATTTTCTGGTTTCTATATATAACTTTCTCTTGTCAATTTGATTCAGCTCAAAATGCTCTAAATACCAGAACTCGGGGGATCATCCCGGCTCCCGCTATGGGTTATGGCAACTAAGGGATGGTGACGTTAACAACTTGATGGTTAGTGATTCTATGATACCCGGCCTCGTTCAATGGATAAATTATTTTTCTTGAGAGTTGGTTAGTATGTAAATGTGTTTGTATACTCTGTTTCGTATAGATTTACACGAGTCTTAAGGATTTGCGGTACTTGCGCTTAATGTATTGAATGACAGGGAATGATTTGTAATAATGGTTTGTATAGATCATTTTGTTTATACTTCGGTTCATTATTCTATGTAATTTGTTGAGAAGTTATGTAGTAAATTGCTATTCAGTTATATATATATATATATATATATATATATATATATATATATATATATATATATATATATATATATATATATATATATATATATATATATATATATATATAATACGATACATATTGTGTGAATTTATTAATTTTTTTTTTGTTTTGTTTTATAATTTTTCTAACGGCTATATCCGTTAGGAATTTATGCAAATATGTTATAATAGAAAACCATTACAAAGATATTCCTAACGGACCCAAACCGTTAGAAATATTTATTTTTCTAACAGTTTATTAATTATTCTAACGGTTTACATCCGTTACAAATTATAGGCATAAAAATTCTAACGCAGTATTTCTAACGGTTTTACTCCGTTACAAATAATTTTCCTAACAGATATATCTGTTAGAAAATGTCCATTTTGGTGTAGAGACTAGGCCCATCAACCGGGCACATGGTTATTTTACTTTCCAAATAAAATTCTTAGACTGGCAGTGCCTTCACTTTTCATGAACCGTAAAGGCCCATTGTAAATCAGTCTCCAAATTTTACTTAAAGTAAAATCCTACCTCTTGTAAATATCAAATAATCATGCCATGGATGCGAAACGAATATATATTTATATACTCTATTGAGGTTAATTAGTAGATTTATCCATTGAATGTAATAGTAGTGTAGGAAATAAAATATTATTAATATATTTATTATCAATTAATGTGTCTAAATAAAATTTTTTTTTTCCACAATGACCAAGTCATTATTAAATAAACAAACTATTTATTTTAAACCATCCTATAAAAGAAAAATAAATTCCTTCTATTTGGAAGACACAAAATGATAATCTCTAAACATAAAATCCTACTTTCGATTTGAACATAATTAAATGTCACTACTATTATAGGTGTCACTGAGTGACAAGAAGCCTAATTACTAGCTGACGATTGAAGGATTGACTGAATATGACTTCTAAAAGTGCCTTCTTCGATCTCTAGAGGAGAGTAAACTCTATTTGAATTCCCCATAATAATTTCAATAGAAAAGATCATTTTCTTATTCAATTGAAAATATTAAAATTCAATAGATTTCTTTTGGATTAAGTTGATCTCGGTTTCCTACTGATCTTGGTTTCTAAGAGTTCATGAACTTTCAAAAAACGTATAGTCTTTCGAACATGAAGACTAACCAATAATCCAAATAAATATGCATGTATTCAAGAGGTTTTTAATATGGCTACAAATTAAAACATAGATCTAAATTTCTCACGTTACTAAGAAATTCACTATTATATTATTTGTACTTGCCATGGGCTCATAGCAGTGTTTCTATATACTGAACCAAAATTCAATATATAACACCGAACCAATTAATCGTCCTAAGAAAATAAATGAAGAACTAAATTTTCTTCCAAAAATTCACTTCATTTATTAACTCACGAATTTCCTCCGTTAAAATACATATTTAAATTCCTCAATCGAAAAGCAGTACTTAATATATTATTATAGGTCGATTAATCCTAGCAAAGTGAGTCTACAAAGTGGATCTATGGAATGTATCATTAATGGCTAGAGAATCAAACAAATAAACTTAAACTAAGGGCATCCTTAAGAACTCTAGATTGTCACTTAATATGGCTCCCTCAAACCAAATTTTGAAATCAACCGACAATCCATCACTATGAGGAACCGGTAGGCTACGGAGTGTAGACAGACTACAAGTTTTCAACAAACAGACATGTAAAACATCTTTAATTTTATTATCATTCCAATTCGGCGGCCTTGGAAAATAAAATTAAATAGTCGGTTACTTTGGTCCAATAAAATATAACAGGGACTTCGGAGTGAAGTATAGTTATAATTATATTTTATTGTTAAGTGTTTAACCATCAAATCATCTTTAAATCAATTGTTTTATGATATCCGTCGACTCGGAGTGAGACAAACATATCACTACAATTTCTTTAATAATTATCCGTTAGGAGACTTTTCTAGATAAGTCCATAATTAAAAGTGTCCGGAGTGGGAGCGGAATTCGATAAATCTCCTTCCTCACAATTAATTAATTTATCTTAAAGCCTATGATGGAGACCTTAGGATTTATACGTAATAAACTCCCCGATACACTTAATAATTTTAAAAACATTTTTAATGAGGGAATCTATGAAAATAATTACAATGCTCAATTTCTAGATTTTCTAATTATATGTCTTTGGACTATCAATTAATTTTAAATTGTTTATTCTATGATATCTATTTTCCACCATATGGAGAAAATAATGTATCACTATAATCAATTCCAAATTATCCATTAGGAGATTTTTCTAGATAATGTCCATAATTAATATGCCCGGAGTGGGAGCGAAATTCGATAAATCTCATTTCTCATAATCAATTATATTATCTAAAATCTATGACGATGTCCAATATAATTAATAATAGAAATACTATGGGCACCTATTGAGTGTGTTCTATTTCTATGTTCTCTGGATATATATCTCATGGGATCCTATTAATACACAAATTAATCATCCTATATGACAAACATAGAAAAACTACGGTTTTATCTATCCTACACCCGGTGAAGGTTACACCGGGTGATTTTTCACCGTTGATCTACACACACCAATGTGGGTGTGTGTGTGTTTGTGTGTATATTAATGGTAAAGATCTACCCGGTGTATTTCACCCGGTGTAGGATCTCAAAAGCCGAAAAACTACCAATCATGATAAATTTATCATGTTCAACGCAATCATCTATGTTATCTAATTATAATCCATGGTATCACATAAAAACATTTATAACCAAATATAATACACATAGATGAACATGAACATAATAAATTAAATGCAAATTTAAGCATGTCAAAGTTTCATGTTGTCCAATTATATGTCATGGGTATCACATAAACAAATTGAGCCCAAATATAATAAACATGAATAATGCATGCAATCATGTTCATAACAAATATAAGCACACATCAACCATAAAATATTAAATAAAACAATTTAATTTTCCGCTATTATGGTTAAGTTGGGACTCCCGGATTTAGACTCCTTAAAATTAGGAAGTCCAAAAGTCCCCGTAAACTCCAGAATTCTCGAATCCCGGGCTGCCCGGAACCGCTGCCCGCTGCCCGATGTCGAGACCCCGCGCGGTTGATAATTCTGGTGTTGTCCTGGAATTTCTAGCTTTGTTCTGAAATTAATATCTCTATTTGGGTAACTCCGATTCACGATCCGAACTGTCGGATGCTACGCCAATGAGTTAGGAACCTCCGGAAAAAAAATCAGCTCGATCCGACGGTGGACTAGGCCGAGATAACAGAAACGGCACAGTCGCGCAAACAATTCCGAGAACAAAATCTGCTCTATTCTATCTATGTAATTTCTATCTAAAACTCCTCTAGAAAAATTACAAAAAATAAAAATATCGTAGGCACACGATCTTCCATCAATATCATGCGATGGAAATTAAAACCGACATGTAACCACTCACGAGGCAGTGGGATCCATTCACAAAAAAACATAAATAAAATATTCATAACCATAATAGCGGAATTTCTATTCTGCAAAACAAAGTAAGAAATAAAACGCTATATGCAATATATGAATTTTCCGTTTCATGCAATTTTGGACAACATGTGAACCTCAAACGAATTAATCAAAGAAGCTCTGATACCAATTGTTGGGATGTGAAGTCCAGGATTCAATGAAAATTCGCAAGAGGTTCTAGATTAGCCGGTTTTAATTTTATTAACATGCTTTGATTAGATTCGTTTAAAGCGGAATAAATCTAATCTAGCAACTTACAGTTTTCGCGAGCAGATCTGTTTCTATCTTCGGCGCACGAACGAGGATCCACGTCAAGCCTTCAACATTCGTAAAAGTTGCTATCCAGAAATTTCCAGTCCTCTTCCTTCACCGATATCTCCACGACCGTTGATCCGATCGAGAAACCCTTCGAACGGATTGTAGATCTAAGGGCTAGGAAGCTACTCTATAAATTTGGAGCCTATCCGACGAACGGTTGATTTGTGACGAATTTCTTCGCAGGACTGCTCAGAAAATTCGGGAATTATAGTTTGCTCTAAAAACCTATAATCTTCTATTGTATATCCCGGATTAATAATTCTTCTACAAGGGTGGACTTGTACTTGAAGAAATATAAATCTATAATCGAGAAACTTAGAGAGAAAATAAGAAGAGAAAAATATTCTCATCTCCAGAACGTGAATAGGCGTGTAGGAATTCTTTCTCATCAACCTAATCTCTATTATATATAGCACAAGGAATTAGAGTCCCACATAGAGAGGATTACATGGAAACAAATCCCACTCCTTCTATAACTCTATATAGTCGAAAATTGCAGTCCTATGGGAACTTAATTTTCGGCTATATTAATTCCAATATATAATATTGGTTGAACTTTATTTTCTCGATTAATTAGAAAATCCAACGGGCTACAATAGTGACTAAAGGAGAAAATATAAATCGGGCAACTAATAATTAATTAAATCCAAACTCTTAAAAGAATTCATTTAATTAATCATTAAATAATTATTTATTTTCCACTACCAAATAATTATTGAACTCCCGTTTATATTCTCAAATATTACATTCGAGCTCCGGTCGATCATTACTTTGATTCTCCCCACATTAAGATATCTTATAACCACCAAATAATTTATTCACTGCTAAATAAATTCAATGGTTTCTTTTCATGAGTCTTACCCGCCTAACTTATTTGAGTATGCCGGATACGAAATCCACCTGGCCAGGACTTGGCATAAACAAATCTTATAAGCTACTCAAGGGTTATTATCAATCCCATATTTCAGAGATGTGGATTCCTTTCGATAATTAATTTCCACCTATTAATTCTTAATGTCTCTACCCAACGCACCGGGGGCCATTTGACTCAATATAGGAATCTCTCCCATTGTGACATCAAAGTAGAGATCATCAATTAAATGTGTACGTTAATTATCTAGGGATTAAGAGAGTAAGTAATATACTGTCAACTAGAAATAATACAGTTTCATTTATGAACAGTGATGAAACAATTATTTCACTTTGTCCGGTTCAACACATGCCGGGTGTGCTAGCACAATAAGTCAAAACAATAACTACAAAAGTTATTCTCTGTTTACTGTGATCAAGACCAATCACTTAAATATTGTGCTACAATCTTTTACCAATGGTTAGTCCATTTCCATCTAGATTGTGAACGTTTATCTTTATATTCTAAACGAACTTTCGAAATGATCTTTCTGTGCGCCGTAGCACACCATCTCGAATACTATTAGAATATTAGACTTATGCTTTTAATTAATTGACAACCAATCAATTAAATGCATTGAATACCCTAGTGCAGATTCTCATAAAATGATAATAAATTATTTTATTAATTCAATAATAAAATTATGAAGCTAAAAGCGAGACTTTTAGTCTACTATCCTAACAAATATGTGGGTTATAAAATTTAGGGTGTAAGGGCAGGATAGGGATTAGAAAAAAAAAGGATATGGGTCATATATTATTTCAATCTAAGGATTTAATTAAAAAATTGGAATTAGACTTGTCATTAGTTCAAATTAAGTTTCGTATGAGGGGCTCCTAGCACATTACCCCTATAAATTAATAGGTTATTACTACATTATACATGTAATATTAATCTATCACCTTTTCCATTTATTTAAAATTTCAAATAGATCATTTTGTTGAGAGATAATGTATACTTGAACAAATTATCAAATTTTAAAAAAATCAAATTTAAAAAAATTAGGGAAAATGTATATTTATACCACTGTCACTTGTCACATAAAAAAAATTAACAATATGTATTTCTCATTCGTCTATAATAAGAGGTGAATCCAGGTTTGTTTGGGAAGGGTGTTCGAAATTATGTTCAACAAAAAATATGAATAATTTATTTAATAAAAATGGCGAATTAAAAATGTACGGGGGTTCAGGGGCAATGCCCCCACTTTTTTTTAATAGTATACACATAAAAATATGCAACAACTTCAAGTATTAAAAAAATCTTTTGCAAATTTAATGATAATTTAGGAAATATTTGGACAGAAAATTGGTGAAATGGTTAAAAAATGGTACATAAATTAAAATTGCATGTAGCGAAATGCGTATCTACAAGCGAACATGTAAATTTTCAAATCTAATTTTATATAATACATATATAAAATGAAAAATAAAAAAATTTAACGATATATTTAGAACGTAATAATATAAATATATATAAAAATAACAAGACACTTATATAGTTAGGTGTCCAACCCTGATCCTCTCTATAAATTTAATAGATACTTAACACATACAAATGTATATAACATATAAATATATGGGAATATTGTTTTTTGAAAACAAGAATGTGTAGTTGCACACTTGCACACCCTAGACAAACGGTGTATCCGCGTCTAAAATACTTGTGGAAATATGTTAAATATAGGAATGAAATTATTTTAACTAATTAAAATAATCATTTTAAATGTATGATGTGTTCAAATTAATATTTTTTTTCGAAAACAAGGAAAAAATATCTTTTGTTTGTTAATTAATTCCTTAGTGGGGTTCGGTCAACATAAAAAATCATGAAAAATGAAATGTGAAGAGGTAAATACAGAATACACTGTGTGCTTGCTTGTAAAATATTCTATAACATATTGACAGAGGATTCATAAGAATATGAATTGTAAAATATTCTATAACATATTGACAGAGGATCCATAAGAATATGAATTGTAAAATATTCTATAACATATTGGCAAGCCGTCGATCCAATATTGACATGATTTTGTGATTTTAGACCAAACATCATGCATTTTGTGATTGTTTCACTGGTTAGTTAATGGTTAGAGATATGTAATAATTTATCTATATAAACAAGGTGCAGTTTGCAACTTATTCACATCAATCTTTCGTTTAATTCATTGCATTTAAATCTTGTATTTCCAAGTCTTGTGTGGCGAAAAGAGTAAAAAACAAAAATGAAAAGAATGATTTCGAAGTTTTTGGGCAAGAAGCCAATGGCCACGGCCTTAAGGTCATATGCATCTTCAACGGAGTCTTCTGCTCGGAACAGTAACGTGTCAGTTACCAACGCATCGGAATGTACCCCTCGAAGCAGTACTGTCACAACCATCCCATCCGAGTACACCCCTCGGAACAGTACTGCGGCGAGAACCACTCTACTCGATTCGTCTCCAAGGTACAGCACCGTGACAACGATCCCACCCGAGTCCCCCCCGAGATACAGTGTCGTGACCACCCCACCGGATTCCCCATCTCGTTACAGCCAATCATCACGAGGGAGATCAACTAGCCCACCAGACTCCCCGTCTCGTTATAGCCACTCATCACGGGGAAAATCAACCACCCCACCTGGTTCCCCGTCTCGTTACAGCCAATCGTCACGAGGAAGATCAACCACCCCACCTGGCTCTCCGTCTGGTTACAGCCAATCGTCACGAGGAAGATCAACCACCCCATCCGGCTCCCCCTCTCGAAATAGCCGACACTCTAGAGGAAAATCTCGCAAGAAGAGATCAAAATCTCAAAAGAGACAATCCATCGAACGTATCGCAATGAGGAGCCAATTCGTCTGTTGTACATGCCCAGAGCACCACGCCATAAAACGCATAAGCGCTAAGGCACTCGCTCTACACTATGAACAAAAGCACAACAATCTATTCAACTTGGGACATAGGTGCACTTGCGGCAACTTTTTCAAAGACGATAAAGCTCTTAGGAAGCACAAACGTAACTGTTTCATTTCAACATTCCCTACAATTGGACAGTTTCGCGATTATCGCATCGAAATTGTGAGGGCGGAAAACAAGTTGAAAAAATCTGGTGACGGTGAAAATGATGTGGAATCTTCCGGATCTGGTAGTGCACTACAAACTTCTTCGGATTCTGGCTCTCGAGATGGTGGTGATTATGAGGAGGATGATGATGAGGGTGATGAGAGTAGAGATGATGACGAGGATGACGAGGATTGAAGTGTTTAGTATCTACTGTTCTTCCTTAATACTTATTATTATTATTATTATTATTATTATTATTATTATTATTATTATTATTATTATTATTATTATTATTATTATTATTATTATTATTATTATTATTATTATGTTTACTGTTTACTGTTTAATTTATCTTCTTTAAGGTTTTAGGATTTAATTGTGTGTCAAGTTTGTAGGACTTATCTTCTTAAGTTTGTATTTAGGATTTATTCAAGTGTCGTGTGTTTTGAATGAAGTACTTATCTTTATGTTAAGTTTATTTAATTTTCATCGTTATTCACAACAATCGTATAGATAAATTCTCAAATATCCTTAATTTTCAAATTCTTAATTATAGTAGTATATTTATAATATTGATATATTAATTTTCAAATGATCGATCAGCTAAAGATATATTAATATAATATCAACAAGATATAATTAAAACGTCAAAATAAGTTTGTTGTTTGTGCACGTTATCTAAATAAATCATTAATCACTCAAAAAGGGAAAAGCATAATAATATTCTGCAAAAATTGCTGATCTCTTCCTAATTTCTTTCAATTCTCATTTTTCCACGTTTCTTCTCAGAAGTCTTCTTCCGTTATATCACTTTAACTGTTAACCAAATTGAAGAATTCTTTACTACTAGAAAAATAAATAATACAGGTAAAGAAATATACTAATTAATCCATTTGAATTTCTCTTATAATATTTTTACTTTATTTTTATTAAATTAACGGGGCAGTCACGTCCTGCGACAGAGGGCTGAATGGAGGAGGATTTGGAGAATTGGCAATTAGGGTGGTGATGAAATAGAAGAAATGGCATATAGGACTCTCAGAATTTGGAGCTCTCTTGTATGCTTCCATGGACGGTTGCTCGTCTGACGTTGTTGTCGGATATCTTGCTCGTCTTGTGCAGCCACCATTTCTCGATATGAGGAGTTTGAAGAGGACATGCGCACGTCTCTTCTGATTTCCAGTTTGAGATCTTGCAAGAAGTGATTTTTTTTATCTTCGGCATATTTGGCAATGTAAGGGGCATAGATGCAACCTTGTTCAAATTTTCGGACGTATTCTGCTAAGGACGGATTTCATTGCTTCATATCTAGGAATTCTCTCATCTTCTGGGTTCGGATATCCTTGGTGAAATACTTCTCAAAGAAGCGAGTCTTGAATGTTCTCCAGTTGGTGTTGGTTAAATCGATGCCTTCCTTGGCGCCTTCCCATCAGTGTCGGGCTTCGTTCTTTAGCATACACAGTGCACAATGGATTCGGTCACCATTTGACATCTCCATGTAGTCGAATATAACTTTCAAAGATAAACCCCTCTTCGGCGACTGAGGGATCTGGGCCACCATGGAATTCGGTAGGGTGCATGCCTCGGAAACGTTTGTACACGGCTTGCGAGGCATTATTTCCGAGGAGGAGGAGGATGTTGTGGGTTAGTATTTTGGAGACTTATCAGGCGTTGGATTTGGTCGTTCCTTTCTCGGATAACAGCGGTAAGGTCTTGGACAGTGGAATCTTGGTTAGGCGGGTTATGGGTAGGGTTATTAGCATTCCTATTTTTCCATCTCGTCATTTTACTCTTTAATCTATATTATTCTATACTCTATACTACTTATAAAAGGAGGAATCACATGGTGGTTTCTTCCATTTTTTGATGAGACAAAAATAACCATAGATCCATCAAATAAATAAGGACATTTGAGTAATTTTAATTTGAAGTAATTAATGAATTATAGCTTACACAAATCAGAAAAGAGATTGTTCCATGTAAATCGGACACTAACAGATTTTGACTTTACATATAACCAGGAAAAAGAAAAAAGAAAAAGAATAAAAAAGAAATTCAAAGGTCTTAATTGTCCACATTAAAGAAAAATACAAAAAGGCCAAGGTTTCAGTTTCGTATTTGATTTTTTAGGGCATTGTGACGGTGTATTTCATGTTTCCATAGTGTGTTTCTCTCTCTTGCCACGTTTGCTAACAATCTACATGAATCCTGGTATAATTTTATTTGATGTTGTCAAAATCGATTATTTGGTAATATAGTCAATTACTGATTTGTGTGTTTTTTTTTTCAGAATTGCTGCCAGTGATGCGATTCAGGTTATTCATTGCCAAGGTGTTAAGTTGAGTTCAATTTCTTGTTCTGGTTCGAACGTAAGGTAAATTGATTATAATACTCATATCTTAACTTCTTCATGGTTACTTGTGTTTATCACAAAACAATTGTTGCCCATTCACTAAAATTGATAGTTCGGTACAAGTCTATTTTGTAATTGATAATTCTGCAAATGTTTTTCTTTTAAATGTGTAGCTATATATATAAATATAAAATAAAAAGGGCAAATTACGGCCACCCCTGGTGTATGGTCAAATTACGAAAAAACCCCTCTTGTTCGGGTAATTACAGCCACCCCCTCCTTTAAAATATTCTTACATAAAATTTATGTAATTTGGTTATTTACCGAACCAAATCGTATATTTTGTTCGGTAAATGGTATGAAATGTTGGCGTACCAAAATTTTGGTCCGGTTTTACCGAATTAACATCCCTAAATTTACCTCTGAAGGGGTCTTTTCGTAAGATAAATACATAGTTGAGGGGTGGCTTTAATTACCCAAACACGAGGGGGGTTTTTGTAATTTGACCATAGCTTAGGGGGTGGCCGTAATTTGCCCAAATAAAAATAAATAAATAAATAAATAAAATTTAAACCATAAGTAGTTCTTTCTATAAGTCTGATATGAGCAGGTGTGCCATCCTTTTTGTCATAAAACATGAGCATTTTATTTTGCCAATTTTATCCCTGTGATAAAAAAATAACTGATTCTAAATTTAATTTAACTTGGATTATGTATAAAATTAGGACAATTGTTGAGGCAAACCAAATATTCACCGCTTTGGTAGTTGAATATCCAAAGAACATAGATTTTCTCTAGCACCATTTTGAACGTTCTACATATTAACATACATATTATATGGATTTATTGCATTCGACATTTATATATTTTACTCTAATGTCAAAAAACTTACTCGTGTTATGTTCATAAGCAAAAGCCCCACAACATTCAACTTTTTTTTTTAGCAAACTACTTCTAAAAACATATCATTTAGGGATTATGTGCTAATTAAAAAGAATGCATTGTAGGGTAATTTTCACTAATAATATTAATAAAAGAAAAAAAATGAATATTTTAGGAATCCGAAATAACGTAACAACATTTTATTTTACAATTCACACTATGTTGAATACTAAGCAAATGCAATTTTTTTTATCGAAACGACTCCCTTCGAAACTTGACTTCACACTCTCTTTTAATACAATTAAACTCACAATTGAACTATTTTTTTTGAAATGGCAGACTCAACAGCCTCATAACTTGTAAGTTGTAACTAAGGTTGTTCATAGGTCGGGTCGGTTGAATATCGGCCGATTATCGGCCCGACCCGACCAACCGACTATTGCAAATATGCAAAACTATTATCGGCCCGACTATTGTGGGTCGGGTAACGGTTGGCAACCGACTTTGTCGGTTGCCGAAACAGTTCAGTTGCAAATTATCGGCCGATATCGGCCACATTAAAAAAAAAAGTCGGATTTTCAATTGATGAGGAAAAAAAAATACTATTCTCATTAAATAATTCTCGAGAAAAACTTCAATTTTTTTTTTACTCATAAATAGTATTCTAACAAATATAAAGAATCCCACATATTTATGTTATAGATATATTCTGGCTTGTTTCTTCTCGATATGTGTTTTCTTCTCCTTCCAACAATTATCAAATATTTTGCTTCTGCTTATATTACTTTATGTGTTCTTGTGTAGTCATATCTTTAAAATTCTACTATGAGATACATTACAACTCATTCTATGGAAGTAAACTCTCATTTTCTTTCTCCGTATTTCCGAGAGTAATGTCAGATAAGAATAGGATGCTGACATAAGAAAGTTTGTCTTAGTTGTTGTCCTTATTTTAATAGGATTACCATCTATAAACCAAAAATCATTTTTTTCTTGATGTTTTTATTATGACTTTTGTGTAGTTGTAGAAGGGTAAAAATACGTGTTAAAGGTGCATGAATTACGATATTTAGAGCGCTACATTTCTTCCCTTTTAAGTATATGGATAAAAGAACTAATTTTACTCACAAATCCTAATGTGAACTCGCAGTGAGAGAGACCCTCAACATATGTTCTATTTCCTGTTACTAAACACGTTTCCTATGTTGAATAAAATTTTGACACTTCCTCATATATGTATTCAGGCTCTCTTCTAATTTCCTACTTAATGCTGGGAAGCTATTTACTGAATAAAAATATTTTTTACCCAGTGTATAAGAAGATTAAGAAGAGTCATGGGGCTCTATCAAGTTTTTTAGGCTCTTGTCAGGCTTCACGAGCCCCTCATTCGATATGTCAATTTCAATTCAAAATGGGTAAGTCAATGGTTAGTCAAACTAGACATATTCACACCGAACCTTTGTCTTATTATTATTATCGTCAATGCATTCTTGACCGCTTGCTATTTTTCAAAGAATAAAACAAGTATCACTATGAGAAAGAACACGTACTGTGACAACTAAATGTGTCACTAAAGCCACATATTGTGACGATTTATCTATTGAGAGGGCTACAAAATTGTCACATGTGCGGGCGTGATAATATCATTTTGTGATGCCTAGATGTAAGCAATTATTGGTTGAAGCAAATATAATACTGCAAGTAAGTGTGACATTGTTCGTTTTTGTTTTTATTTCTTCCATTTTGATCTAATATTGGTTGAAGCAATTATTAATACTTTCGAGTTTGGCATCTCTCTCAGATATGTGCAATATCATCACCATCCATATTGTGGTAAGTTAATTTTAGACAATATATCAGTGAAGTAACAAGTGGTCTTCAATAAATGGACACGCATAGAAAATTGTTTAAAACATTTTATTTCTATATAAAAATTGTATAACTAATTTTATTTTTACTACATCATTATTTTTCTATTTCTTATTTATATATTATATTATATAAAACTACAAACACCCTTGAATAAAATCCTAAATTCGCCCATTGAGGATTGTTTTTTCCGGTTGATGGGTAACATAACTTATTTGCGGTAAGGGGTAATTGTGCTTATTTTCTTTTATGTTTTTTGATTTTTTTTTTCTTTTAAGAAACAAGTGAGTTATTGATGAATGCAGGTACGAGTTCCTTATCTGAATTTACCAATTTTCTAATTAAAATAAGGCGAATGATGGCCTGCTATATTTGTAAGTCAGTAGTGCTAGCATGGGCTTATGTTTGGAACCTGATCTTGTAGTTCATTATATGTCGGATCTTGTAGTTGATTATAGGCCGACTGTCCAGGGAAGTTGTTAATTACTGTTTTTGTTATTGCGAACTGGTAAAAAAAATATAACTAGCAGAAGTTTTCTTTTTTAACGGGTTTTTTTTTTTTTTTTGTCCTATATATCAAACTACTTGTCTGAGCAAAAAATATTAGCCAAATCAAGATCTGAATTGTTGAAGTTCATCTTGTTTTTATAGGTTGCAACTCTAATTACTCTTTATGTCTACCAGGATTTTGCAAGAATCAAAGGATATTCAAGAAATTTGAGGCTACAGAAAATATTGAATGCGACTATAAAATTCGTGCATTAGAATATGCATCCATATCTGAAGGTGCCATTCAATGCATTAGGTAAAATGTTATTTCTTTCATAAATTTGTACATGAGGATATAGGGAAATTACCAGTTTTTTAATCTAATACAATTTAATTACGTAAAATTAATACAACACGTGACATAACTAAGAAATACATAGAAAAATTCATACGACACGTGCAACGCACGTGCACCTGCCTAGTAAACATAAAAGCAACATAAAAAAACCTAAGAGGAGGAACGTATATAGATAAGAAAAAAAAAGGAAATGGAGTAAGCTAGTTAATATTGTTACACACGCTACTTATTTAATTAATTAATTAATTAATTAATTAATTAATATTGTTCGCAGCAGCTGGAGTGAACCAGATAGGTGGTGGTGTAATCTTTTCGAGAGACTTGACGTCACAAGGATAATAGCAAGGAGAGATCGTGGCATCTCGATAATCGTATATGCCAATATCATAGCCACCATAGGGCTCTTTAGTATTTGTATTGAAATATTGAAGTCCGAGTGAATCTGTAAAGTATATGGAGTTCGGCTTCAGTTTCGGGTAGTCACTGGCTGCCGGCAAGGCAAAAGAATGGTTGCCACCAACAAATAGTGAAAGACCGTCTGATGTGGTACGATTCCACGTCACGTTTTGCAATTCCTCCCTCGCACTTCTTGATTCCTCGCCTGCATCACAAAAATTCGTTAGGGCGCCGGGATTGGTCCCGGCGAAAACCCTCCGACGCTCAAGTCAGCTTTGTATGATAGAAAAATTCAGAGAATTCAAGAGACTGTTCGGGAGTTATGAATTGCGTACCTTTAATTGTGAGGTTTCCGGGTATTTATGTGGAGATATATATTCTCATGGGCCTAAGTCACTTAACATGGGTCGACTTGGGCCTAAGTGTTTAGATCATGCCAGTTTGGACCTTAGCCGACTTGGGCTTGTATTATTATATTTGATCGATTTGGGCTTGGTTTGTGTGCCTCTATGGGCTTGGTTTGTGTGCCTCTATGGGCTTGTCGATATGGGTCTTTGGGCGTGGACCCATCATAAGCCCCCCACTCTTAATCGGATCTCGAGTAGCGAGAATTGATGGAGAGTAGTTAGTGAGTGTAGTCATGTTAGGGACATTTGTAATTTAGTTAGTCGATTGGACGACTCGTAGTGGAAGCAACTTGACGATTATTGAAAATAGTTGTAGGGTATTTCGCGATGCCATTGACAAATTGGTAGCTCATGAGATGGTGAGTTTGGTGAGTTGCTCAACAATTAGTAGAAGGCATTTCGCGATGCCATTGACAAATTGATAGCTCATGAGACGGTGAGTTGTTGCTCAACAATTAGTAGAAATGGCGGTTGCATGCCATTGACAAATAAATAACAAGGGAGACCGTGGTCAACTCAAAAAAAATTATTGTGGCAGTTGACAGTTTGCCCTATCATTGACAAGTAGGCAGCTCGTGAGGTCGTGTTGGCTCAATAATTAGTAGAAATGACAGTCGATTGACATGCCATTGGCAAGTAGGCAGCTCATGAGGGCGTGGGCGGATCAATAAACAGTAGAAATAAAATTTGATGGCTTGCCTTGCCATTGGCAAATAGGCAGCTCATGACGTCGTGGGCGGCTCAACGATTGATCAAATGGCGATTGATGGCTCGCCAACTCGCGAGACACTTTATTTTCATGCTGGCAAATCTGGAGGAGTCGTGTGTGTGTGTACAATTCGTGATATCTTGATTGATGTTAAACGAATTATATAGAGCTCTGCAAGAGTCATATCTCTAAAAGCAATTTGTAATATCGTGATTGATGCTAAACAAATTGTACGAGAATGTGTTGCCTCGGAATGACATGTAGTAATAGAGTGTGGTGCATTCGTGTATTGACAGTCAAGACCTCAAGATAATTCTCGAACCTGAAATAAATATTTGATAATAAAAACAATCCATCGACAATCATCTTAAATCTGGAGAAACGAGAATTTTAGCATAAAAGGCACATGTTCACGAGGAATTTCCTGCATAAAAAACACATGTTTGGGCACTAGATTATCAACGAAAAAGCATAAGATTGGGTGTACAAGGTCTTTGATCGAGCCAATTAGATAAGGATTATAGGGTGCCATCTCAAAGTTTTTCAAGTTCTTAACTAAGCCACCAGAGGACAGACTGCGAGTTGCTAGCGTAGAGTGTACCGACTTGGAATGAGACAAATCAAGGGTGTCGTCTTGGAAGGGGACAACCTGAAATAAGACGATTAATTAGAGGTGACAACTTTCTGGACAACAGCTTGCCAGCCAATCAGCGGCAAGACGGCTCAAGATGTGTCGTCTTGGAAGGAGATGGTTATACTATCTTTGAAGATGATAACTAATTAGAGGTGACGTCTTAGAAGGAGAGCACTCAAGGTATGCCGTTTTGAAATGATTAGCCGTGGTTACCATATACGTCGACTTGTATGGAAGTTGTCAATGGCGAGGTGGCGAATTTGGGGATGCAACCTGGATTATGATTATTTATGTTGGTGAGTCTCGTGATGTCATTTTTTTTTTGCTCACAAGGTGCCATCTTGGACAGATACTGCAAAGTGGAAGATAACGGCTTTCTGTCTTCACAAAGTGGCGGTTTGTGAGGTGCATATACGAGGCCTGTCGATTTGCGTCAGATTAGTTTAGGTGACGGCAGTTCAAACGATACCACATGAGGAGATGACAACTTAGAAAATGACGCCATGGGTGATGACACTTCGAATGGTGTCAACCTGCCAAAATATGTAACCATATATCATAAGTTTGAGATGGTGCTTCACGAGGTGGTTGCTCGTAAAACGGCTGCTTCCAAGGTTGGGTGACGGCAGTTCAAACGATACCGCATAGGGAGACGCAACTCAAAAAATGACGTCAATGGTGATGAAATTTCAAAAAGGTGTCAATCTGCATAGAGATGTAATCATATATCATAATTTCGAGATGGTGCTTCGCGAGGTGGTGTCTCGTAAAACGGCTAATTCCAAGATTGACATTTTTAGGCCGCATTGGCGGGTAGAAACAGTTCATAGTGCCGGCTTGGACGGCGGTTGCTTTGTGCATCGCGTTTTGAGTAATGACAAGTCAAAAGATATCAACCTGCAAAGAGTTGTTAAATTATAGAATGGTAGCAGTCCATAAAAAGTTCACTCAATGAGGAGTCGGCGGCGGCTAGAGGACGTGTATTAAAGAAACTTTCACAATTGGCCGATTCTAAGGTGGCATTTTCGGGCCGCATCGGGTGGTAGGTATGGTGCATAATGCCGACTTGGACGGCGGCTACTTTGTGAATGCCGCAACTTCAGTAATGACAACTCAATAGATTTCAACCTGCAAAGAGCTCATAAATTATAGAATGGATGTAGTGCATAAAGAAGTTTCTCTACGAGGAGCCGACAACGGCTAGAGTGCATGCATCAAAGGGACTCCACAAATTTCTCGGTTCTAAGGTGGCTTTTTCATGTTGCATCGGTTGGTAGGTATGGTGCATAGTGCCGGCTTGGACGGCGGCTACTTTGTGAATGCCGCAACTTTAGTAAGGACAACTCAATAGATTTCAACCTGCAAAGAGCTGATAAATTATAGAATGGCTGTAGTGCATAAAGAACTTGTTCAATGAGGAGCCGGTGGCGGCGAAAGGTCGTGCCATTGGAGGACTTGTCAATGTGATCAATGAATCTCCACAAATTTGAGTTGAGGCTTGTTCCGGAGGGATCATTCACCTTTTTAGGACTGAGCTTGATGTCTACACTGACTTTCAGGTTGACCATATAATCTCTCTACCGACTTTTATGGAGTGTTAAACTTCTTTTAAGGATTTTTCTTTTTCTTTGCATGTTGCATTTTGAAGTGATACTTCTTTTGATCTTCCACCATTGCCAACGTCGTATGTTCTCCATGAGTGAAACTTCATTCTCAATGATTAGGTAGTGGTTTCCCACAGACGGCGCCAAAATGATGTGGTACGATTCCACGTCACGTTTTGCAATTCCTCTCTCGCACTTCTTGATTCCTCGCGTGGGCACTACCTGCATCACAAAAAGTCGTTAGGGCGCCGGGATTGGTCCCGGCGAAAACCCTCCGACGCTCAAGTCAGCTTTGTATGATAGAAGAATTCAGAGAATTCAAGAGACTGTTCGGGAGTTATGAATTGCGTACCTTTAATTGTGAGGTTTCCGAGTATTTATATGGAGATATTTATTCTCATGGGCCTAAGTAACTTAACATGGGTTGACTTGGGCCTAAGTGTTTAGATCATGCCAGTTTGGACCTTAGCCGACTTGGGTTTGTATTATTATCTTTAGTCGATTTGGGCTTGGTTTGTGTGCCTCTATGGGCTTGGTTTGTGTGCCTCTATGGGCTTGTCGATATGGGCCTTTGGGCGTGGACCCATCACCGTCCAATGAACCATTCATGTACGTAACCGAATTAGCGTCCACGTCGTATTTGTGAATGTCAAAAGCAATAGTCATGTAGGGATATTTAATTATGTTATCACGTGGTTCGTGGTCGTCGACATACGAACCGTCAGGCCTTACTTGTATCATTACATAACGATTCAAACCAAGGAGGACTTGTTCTTCGCCGCCGCCACCAGAGTTATTCGGTGGGGGGGCCATGACTAGATGTTGTAGCGGCTCGCATATCATTGTGAGGTGTAACTCTTTTTTCGATTTGTACACGTAATTCCTCTCGTACACACGATTGTTTCCTTCCTTGTTAAGGAGAGTCATTTTTGGCGAGAAATGGTCGCGGAGATCCCAAGCCTCGAAATCGCCGGATTTAGTGACGCCGAGAACAAATGTTTCGTGGTGGAGTAAACAATGTCCTCGTATTCCCTTGCGATATTATGTCCCTCTTCGTCTTTGTTCGAAGTAGCACCGATTGGAGTCCAACGGGAGGTGTTGTGACCCGGCACGCAGAAAGCCAGTCTATTCGACGGACCGAAAATCATCACCGCACGGCAGTTTTGATCATCCGGTGATCAATTGATGATGACCTTGGTGATGCGACCCAAGCATCGTCTCAAGTCTGAATTGGGAATGGGCAGGATGTGGATTGGAGGAAGCTTTACGTGACGATTAGAAACGGGGTTCGAGAGAAGCAAATCGCAGTTTCGTTTGTTAAGCAAAACTAGCCAGCCATGGGAGGATCCCAAGGCCACTGAATAATCATCATAATCGGATTCTTCTACTTTGCTCAAACTTACAACTTTATTCTGCGCAAGGCTATAGAAGTTATAACTTTCCGTGGATGGTGGTAGCATCAGCCATGGTGATATTTTTGGAGTTATGAGTTGGTCGGCCTTAGTGCTGAACCGGTTCAGAAATCCAATTGATGCCACTCTCCCAGAAATACCATGATTTAGTGATTTGGATGTTACTATTCTTGATATCAATCGGAGCAAGGAAGTCATCTTTTACCTCTCGCCCGACTTTAGTCTTTCTTACTTTAGGTTTTCTATGTATTTAATGACCACCCGGAGCATTTAATGCATAAATATAGTGCCCTAGATGTTTCAGGCCCCCAACCGGTTTTTCTTTTATCTTAGGGCAAATAGCACTTTGCCCCCTCAAAAAATGCCATTTTAGCACTTCCCCCCCTGAAAATGAAAAAACGAGACAGTCCCCCTTAAAAATATACAACTTGTTACACTTTACACCAGAGGTGTATTTCCGGCAGATTTCAGTAATTTGAAAGGGTAATGTCGTCATATTAGGTATAAAATGTGAACTATTGATTTTTTTTTTTTTTTTTTTTTGCAGACATGTGAAGTATTGATTTGGTCAATTGAAAATGGTTCACAAAGTCGACAAGAG
Source organism: Erythranthe guttata (assembly GCF_056151865.1). Lineage (NCBI taxonomy): Eukaryota > Viridiplantae > Streptophyta > Magnoliopsida > Lamiales > Phrymaceae > Erythranthe > Erythranthe guttata. The sequence continues at coordinate 6,739,075 of NC_142543.1, read as the reverse complement.
AATCTGATTCTCTAATGTGGATAAGAAAACAAACCAGAGTTAAGCTTTGAGATATGGGTTCAATGGCGGATCTCCAATACGTAATTTATTCACAACACCCACAAAAATCCTATATTTCTTCTCCAATTATCAAAATCAACCTTTTTTTTCGTTACCAGCAGGAGGATCCACATTCACACACACACACACACACACACACACACACACACACACACACACACACACACACACACACACACACACACACACACACACACACAATAACCACGTTGCTTGATTAATCTATTTTCTTGAATTGGGGAAATAATATTGAAGAGAAGTGAAATTGTTGTTCTTGGAGCCATTTTCCAATTCAGATATACTATTCTTCATTCTCATCTTCGCACTATCAGACAATCTTAGGCAGCCGAAGATGACACATTTGCTAGATTTTGGGGCGATGATTATTTCATGATTCACCTATCACTCTCCCCCCCCTCTCACTTTATCCCTCAGAGATAAATTTTATATGCCCTGAATCTTAGTTTTTGAAATTGGGTTCACAAAGATGACTCGTCCTCACAAGACCCTGCATTCATCTTACCGGTCTCCATTTCACAACCCATCTCTCGTGTCATTGTACCCCTTTTCCACCACCGGAGCAATCCATTTTCAAAGCCATCAGGTGGCGCATGAGGTTTCACTAACATAACTTTGCAGTTCAAACAACGACAGGCGTCCAAGGATTCACGGACGAATTCCTTACGGAAACGGAGCCCGACGAATCCAGAAGGCCTTCAATGATTTGAAGCCCTGACTCCAAATCTGATTTCCATATTTGGGAACAAAGAAAACCATAGTTTGGTTGATATGAGTTGGGGAGGAAAAAAGAGCTTAATGTGATGAAATTACCCTTTCAAATTACTCAAATCTGACGAGAATTTCACCAGAAACACATTTTGGGGCAAAGTGCAACAAGTTGTATATTTTTAAAGGGGGCTGTCTCTTTTTTTCATTTTTAGGAAAATGACATTTTTTTAGGGGGCAAAGTGCTATTTACCATTTTTTTTATTTCACATTTATTTTATTTTATTTATGGGAAAATTAGCAAGACAACTTTATGTAAGAAGAACCCCTCTTTTTTTTTTTTTAATTTGAGAAAACTGATTTAATAGATCGTTTGACCTATTGAATAGGATGCGGTCGATGTTTTTTTTGGTGCGTCTTTTTCTCATTCTATCTTCTTCTCTCTTCCATTCTCTCCAAAACTTCTGCCCATTATCGAATAGGATGCGGTTGACGTTATCGGACCTTCTACCCATTATCGAAGAGGATGCTGTCGATGTTATCGGCAGCAAAGGCGGAGGAGATGGCGGCAGCGGCGGCGGCGGTGGAGAGTGAAGAGATGATGCGTCTTATCGCCGGAAAACCATGTCTTTAGTCCGACCCAAACGACGAGGACGACGTTGATGGTGTGGGGATGGTGATGCCCGGTGTGGTGTGGCGATGGGAAGAAGGAACATGTCATCGACTATATCAACCGGTGGAGAAATTTGAGCATTAATTGCAAGGATCGACTACCTGGGACATCATCTATTGAACTGTGCATCCAAGGAATGCAATGGAGAGTACGATTTATCCTTCAAGGAATTCAACCTAAAAGTTTTGAAGAGTTGGCTACTCGAGCACATGATATGGAGTTGAGCATACATGCAAATCAAATTGAAGAACCATCAATCCAAAAGTCGTACCGGCTCCATGAAGAACATGTCGAAGAAGAACAAGAAGATCATGAGGATGGGGGCAAGTCTTTTGAAGAAACGACACCCTATGTAATATGACAAGTCAAATCAAATGAAATACTCCTTGACACGAGCATAAACTATCTACATATCCAAATCAAGTCAAGGATCCTTGATACGAGCGTAAACTATCCACAAATTCAAGTCAAATGCTTCTTCGACACGAGCTTAAACTGCATATATTTCTCCTTGTCCACGTGAGTATAAACTGTGCACGACATCCTTCAAAAGGATATATTTTGAACTACGTTATGACTTAATCCCTTTATAGGGTACGTAAGCAATTTAGAATTTCTCTAGGTTCAGTCATGATTTTAAAGATGTATGTGTTTTACTAGATCGACGGCCATTGTTCTCTCAAGAAAAAAAGAAGAGAAAAAAAATAAAAATGAACACAATTATCCGGTTAAAACCAATCGACGGCCATTGTTCTCTCAAACACTTGCCGTATGCGTAAGCGTAAATGACGATTACGCCCTCTTAATATTTTCTTTTTACTTTCTTGGTTGGATTAACGCCTTCCAAAGTCCAAATCCATATAGCTCACACTTTGACTCCATTTCCTTCCCACACTCCGATCCGATCACATCAACAATTCTCCGCCGCCGGCCAAAATGCTGCCGCCGGAGCTCCAGTCACGGGCTTTCCGCCCGTACATCTCCTCCTCCGCCAGTGCCCCCTCGTTCGCCACCACCTCCTCCTCGTCCTATAACGGTGACCAAAACCCTAACCCTAGCCCCACATCCTCATCCTATTACGGCGGAGGAGCTGCCAGCAGAAGCCGCCGAGCAAGCTCCTCCATGAAGAATTCCCGATTATCGCCTTCTTCCTTCATCCACAACGCCAGAATGGCAGTCGCTCTCGTTCCAATCGCTGCCTTCCTCCTCGACCTCGGCGGCACACCGGTGGTCGCCACCATCATTGTGGGCCTCATGATTGCTTACATCCTCGATTCTCTCAATTTCAAATCTGGTTCCTTTTTCGCAGTCTGGTTTTCACTCATCGCCGCGCAGATAACTTTCTTCTTCAGCTCTTCTCTTTATTACACCTTCAATTTTATGTTCCTTACTCTCCTTGCTGCATTCACTTGTGCATTGGCGAATTTCTTAATCGGTGTTTGGGTATCTCTTCAGTTCAAATGGATACTGATTGAATATCCCACCATTGTGGTTGCTCTTGAACGCCTCTTGTTCGCTTGTGTTCCGATAATTGCTTCTGCGCTTTTCGCCTGGGCAACTGTTTCCGCAGTTGGGATGATCAACGCTGCTTACTATCTCATGGTTTTTAATTGCATTTTCTACTGGCTTTACTCGATTCCTCGTGTATCCTCGTTCAAATTGAAGCAAGAAGTCAGTTACCATGGAGGTGAGGTTCCTGAAGATAGTTTCATTCTTGGGCACCTTGAGAGTTGTGTGCACACTCTAAACCTCGTTTTCATCCCTTTATTATTCCACATCGCCTCACACTATTTGATCATGTTTTCATCTAGTGCCAATGTTTGCGACTTGTTCCTCCTTTTCTTCGTTCCCTTTCTATTTCAACTGTATGCATCCACGAGAGGGGCTTTATGGTGGGTTACTAAGAATGAGAACCAGTTGCAGAGCATTCGATTTGTCAATGGTGCTTTGGCTTTGGTAGTTGTTGTTGTATGCCTTGAGGTTAGAGTTGTTTTCCATTCATTTGGGCGGTACATTCATGTTCCACCACCGCTGAATTATCTATTTGTCACCATCACCATGCTTGGAGGTGCAGTTGCTGCCGGTACGTATTCTCTTGGTATGGTTTCTGATGCATTCAGCTCATTGGTCTTCACTGCTTTGGCCATCGTTGTTAGTGCTTCTGGAGCGATTGTTGTGGGATTTCCTATCTTGGTATGCATTTCCGAATCCAATTCTTTATAACATGCCCTCATAGTTGACCCATAATGTGATATTTCTTTGGTTAAGGTATTTCCTTTTTTTTTTCATTTTTTTATCTTGTGATAGTTATTGTAATAAGATGAAGAAAGCTTTTAAATGATGTAGTTAAAGCTTGTAGAAAAAGTAAGTCAAGGAATCAATAGACCTGCTAATTAGTTCCTTATGGAAGTAGGCAGATATTTGTAGCACGAGTTCCTTCTCTCATGTAAGAATTCAGTCACTGGCCTAGCTATAAAATTAGTATTTTAGTACTGTCCTTACCCCATTCCTTCATTTGGTCGGGATAGTCTGCCGGTTTCTTGTAATCACTTCTATTTAACTGTGTGCACTAATAGCTTCGCACTCTGAATGTGGTGGGTTTTTCTATAATATCGGCTTTTGAAACTACTGTGAATTCTGCCGCTTTTCACTCTACTTGTGTGTAAACTTCATTCTTTTGGGACCATGCAATATGTTGACTAGATTGGGAAGTTGCATGAGTTTCATTCTGACATAAACTATTTTCAGAGTGCCTGACTTTAATATCATTGATTATTTTCAAGTGGACATGGAGTAGCTAAAATAGTTACCGAGTGAATGCTGATTTGTTTTTCATTTTAATGGCCACCAACTTCTGAAGCAACATATTTTATTGTCATTAAATAACAACATAGTCAAATTATGTCTCCTTTCGTAGCACTCCTGCTTCCATTTTAACAATCTAGTGACTATTAGGGGACCTTCTGTATTATGGTGAATCTTTAACAAACTTAACAAACCTAATTCTTTTGGTCCTCCTTTCAGCTTTACATCATTCAGTCCCTTGTACAATTGATCCAGTTGCCAGCTATGTTTCTGTTGCTTTGTATTTTTAAAAGTTCAGTTGCCTTCTTTCAAATGTTTGATGTATCATGTAGAATTTGCTGTTGTGCAATATTCAGACATAACTTCTTTTTTCTTTTTGAAATAATTACCAAAAAGTCAAAATTTCTAATTTCATTCTTATGCCACTCTTCCCTTCATACGGTATTACTATGAACATTCCACTGAAAATCTATATTCTTCATTTTGCAGTTCCTTCCGCTCCCATCGGTAGCTGGATATTATTTGGCCCGCTTTTTCACAAAGAAGAGTTTGTCATCATACTCTGCATTTGTTGTGCTAGGGAGCTTGATGGTGGGTTGGTTTGTGATGCATAATTATTGGGGGCTTAATATCTGGATAGCAGGCATGTCATTGAAATCCTTCTGTAAGCTTATAGTTGGCAGTGTAATTCTGGCAATGGCAGTTCCTGGTTTAGCTGTTCTTCCGCCACAATTCCGTTTCCTGACTGAAGCTGGGCTAATCAGCCATGCATTGTTGCTGTGCTATATCGAGAATAACTTTTTCAACTATTCAAATGTGTATTATTATGGAATGGATGATGTGATGTATCCAAGTTATATGGTCATAATGACTACATTTGCGGGTCTGGCCATTGTGAGGAGACTTTCCGTGGACCACAGAATTGGATCGAAGGCAGTTTGGGTTCTGATTTGCCTCTACTCCTCAAAGCTATTTATGCTTTTTATGGCATCGAAGACCGTGTTGTGGGTTTCAGCTGTCTTATTATTGGCAGTGTCTCCTCCATTGCTGCTTTATAAGTACTGCCAAAACCTTTTTTCCTTGTGTAAATATTACGTTTTCTATACTGAAACCTAATTAGCTCCATTACCTTGTAGGGATAAATCTAAATCAGCTTCAAAGATGAAACCGTGGCAAGGCTATGCACATGCTGGTGTTGTTGCTTTATCTGTCTGGTTTTGTCGTGAAACGATCTTTGAAGCCCTCCAGTGGTGGAATGGGAGGCCTCCATCTGATGGTTTGCTTTTAGGATCTTGTATCCTCTTGACAGGATTAGCTTGTGTACCAATTGTCGCCATGCACTTTACCCATGTCATGGTACCATTCCTTATTTCCTTTTTTAACTTCATATGTCTGTTACCTCCATAATCTATTTTATGCACGCTAACAGTTACTTAGACGTACTGTTCTAACTATCTTGTGCTTAGTTTTGATTCCGAGGAACCCTTATCAGTCAACATTATTCTGAAAATAGGAGAAGATTTTTAAATTGATCGAATACTTTCAGATATCATTTTTTATTTAGTTTTACTAATTGATATGAGCAAGCATACCTCCCAATCAATCCATGTGACGTGGGTGATGTTCAAGCATACCTCCCAATCAATCCATGTGACGTGGGTGATGTTCATTAGGGACTTATAGTTAAATTGTTTACATTTATTGTACTTTTTTTATGTTCAAATAGTGTAATTTTTACTGTAGTTCAGTGACAACATGTTACCACGAAAACAATATTCTGCAGCATTTTCAAGTATTAATCATCTTAATATTAATCAAAATGACTATATTATTATTTTTTTTATAAAGAGTCCAATTGCTGATTACCATGTTCACTTCGTAATTTTAATTCTTATATCTGACTAGAAGATATTGACAATCCGTCTTTCCAGGCTGCAAAGAGATACTTGGTGTTGGTTGTAGCAACTGGTCTGCTATTCATTCTGATGCAGCCACCAATTCCACTGGCATGGACTTATCACTCTGACGTAATAAGATCTGCTCGTCAATCTACTGACGACATTTCCATATATGGCTTCATGGCATTAAAGCCTACATGGCCATCATGGTTGCTTATTGCAGCAATCCTTCTCAGTCTAGCTGGTGTCACCTCCATTATTCCAATTAAATACATCGTTGAGCTGAGGACATCTTACGCCATTGCTTTGGGAGTTGCTCTTGGAATCTACGTATCTGCAGAGTACTTTCTTCAAGCAGCAATTTTACATGCCCTCATAATTGTTACCATGGTCTGCACTTGTGTATTTGTGGTCTTCACTCATTTACCTTCCGCCTCTAGCACAAAGATTCTCCCTTGGGTATTTGCTCTGATTGTGGCCCTCTTTCCAGTGACTTATTTACTTGAAGGCCAAGTGAGAATTAACAAGAGTTGGCTTGAAGAGAGTGGGGTCGACGATATTGCTGAAGAAGATAGTAAGATTGCAACATTACTTGCTATCGAGGGTGCAAGGACATCCCTTCTTGGTTTGTATGCAGCAATCTTTATGCTTATAGCACTTGAGATAAAGTTTGAGTTGGCTTCACTTATGCGGGAAAAGTTTGCGGAAAGGGGCGGACTTCGACACAGCCAATCAGGTGAAAGCAGTAGCGCAGCTAGCGTTCCTCCGAGGTTGAGATTTATGAATCAGCGAAGGGCATCTACCATGCCAACGTTTACCATCAAAAGGATAGCTGCAGAGGGAGCTTGGATGCCAGCTGTCGGTAATGTTGCCACTGTGATGTGTTTTTCGATATGCCTAATCTTGAATGTTCATCTCAGTGGTGGATCGAACAGTGCTATATTTTTCTTGGCACCTGTACTCTTGCTGCTTAATCAGGACTCGGATTTTTTCGCTGGATTTGGCGATAAGCAGAGGTACTTCCCTGTTACTGTTGCTATATCTGCATATTTGGTGTTAACTGCATTGTACAGTATATGGGAAGATGTATGGCATGGAAATGGTGGCTGGGCTGTTGATATTGGAGGACCTGATTGGATATTTGCAGTCAAGAATTTAGCGCTTCTTGTTCTGACATTCCCAAGTCACATACTTTTCAATAGTTTCGTTTGGAGCTACACAAAACAGGCTGACTCGAGGCCTTTACTCACGATACCCCTCAATCTGCCGTCTGTCATAATGACGGATCTTCTCAAGATTAAGATTTTGGGGCTACTTGGCACTATGTATTCGGTGGCCCAGTATCTAATTTCTAGACGGCAATATTTCTCCGGGTTGAAGTATATTTAGACAGATGTTATATGCATATAACCTTGTTCAATATGTTGTGAGAATTTTTCAGGTGAGATTTGCAAGTTTAGAAAAAGGCTAATTTACCCCTTTTTGTTGATGAACTGAACTGGCACATGAGATTTTTGGTAAGGGCTCAAGTGCATGCTGCACTGGGTTAACTGCTGGAAGTTGTTGCATACAAGTTATAAAAAAAGAACGTTGAAATCATATACTTGTTGCTTGCATTTCTATTTGCATGGTGTATAGTTGATATCGAGCATGCAAGATCAGAACTAGTATCGTTTTCGAAGTGTATTCTCTGTATGGTTGAAGAGTTAGAGTTACTGGTCAATTCATCTCTCAAGTTGATATGCTTTCGCCTTCTACTACGTTATTACTTTTTTTTTCTTTTCTCGTTGAGAAATTCATATCCTGTAAGAAATTGGGGGAGCGTGGGGAAATGGGCAAGATTTGAACCCTAGATCTCTATTCTAAGCTTTCTAATGAGGGTTGGTGTACTACACTATTACTACTCGTCTTTTATTTCCGTTCGTTTGTTTGAATTATTTTTACTATATGATTTTGATCAACTGAATTGTGATAATATAAAAATCCTTTCTTGTTTTGTGTTAAAATTAATGACATTGATTTTGAAGTGAAATCATATAAACTATAAAGTTAAAATCAATTTGAGAATACCAAATGAAAAATACGTTGGAAGACACGAAAATGGAATGTAAAATTGCACTTGGTATTTTTAATCCAATAAAAAACATTAGCAAATTAGAGAAACGTAAAGGTCTGATTTAGAAAAAAAAAAAAAAAAGAAGGAAAAAATTCCATGGGAAGTAATTCTAGCTAAACAAGAAAAAATAAGTCGAAGAAGAGACGAGGAAGGCTGAATGAGCGCAGGTGAGAGAGTGAAGATGCGTGCTTCAGCTTGTACACGAAAGTCGTGTGCTTCAGTTTGTGCATGAAAGTTGTGCGCTTCAGCTGTTTTTCTTTATTCCCCAAATATTGTCAATTTTAAAGTTTTGGTATAATCTTTATTGTATAGATTATATAAATATTGTTTTATGACTTCGGTTTTTAATGTTGATTTTGATCAAATAAATTGTGAAACAGTATGTAGTCAATTTACTAGAACAATACAAATCCCCTTATACTAAAAGACGGCAGATATATGCAAGCCCATTTTTTTTTATTAATTCAAGACCTTTAATATAAAAATACTAATTTACCCTTAATGAAATTCATAGCTAAATAAAAATACAAATCATAAAAAATAATAATAAAAAAAAAATCGGCATTACAACGCCGACTTTGACTTGTAAAGTCGACGTTGTGTCGCCGATGTGGTTAACAAAAATCCGCATTGTGACGCCGATTTTCTTGTACAAAATCAGTCTGGATAAACCGATTTGGGATACCAATGAAATCACACAAAAAAACCAATTTAATCTCAATTTTTTTTTCAAAATCGGCTAAAGCATTGCAACCCAACAAGAAGTAAGCATAGATTAATGTTCATCCACGCATATTTATCAAGAATCGATGCTCGATTAATGTTTTTGAATCGACAAACAAAAGTTTAGTAAAAATGACCTACTTGTTGGTGGTGGTGAGGTGGTGGTGATGGTGCGGTGGAGGTGGTGCGGTGGGTGGATCGCTAGTCGTCGCCAGCGCAGTGTAAGTCTCGCTGGTTGGTGTCTCGGCGGTCTGGCGGCGGTAGTTGTTAGTTATTTTTTTTCTTTTTTCTTTTTTCTTTTTTTATTTTTTATTTTTTTTATTATTTTTTTATTTTTGGTCTTGAACAAATTAAAAATAGGGTTTGTTTGTATTTGTGTATTATTTATTGATAAGTGTATATTCGTCATCTTTGGTCTTGATGTAATAAAATTAGATTAATTTACGGGTCTGAACTAATAAACCTCTTTATGTGGGTTGGAGCTAATAAAAAAATGGCATTGCATATATTCGCCGCCATACTAAAAACAACCCAATTTGCGGAATCACAACCAATTTTTTTATACAAAGATATTAAAATAGGAATTCCAAAAATTGCAAAAATATCGTTTTGATAGTCTAAACGACGTCAGGTCATCAAAATCCGACGTGCATCAGAGAGCAAATTTGGTGACTATAGATCGCTCCGTTTTGCTTCAAATAAAGTTAGTATCGCCAGTGGCGAAGCCGGGGTTTCATCATTTAAGGGTTTGGAGGCAGTGCCACCTAAAAAAAATTAGGTTTTTTTTTTTTTTTTTTGACAAAAACCAGAAGATAGGCAAAGAGAAACTTATGATTTTTTTGCATTAATTTAGATTTTGGGTGGTCTAAATAATTTAGATTTCGAGTGGACTAAATAATAAAAAAATGGTGATTTGACAAATATATAGGTGTATAGTGGAAATATTTTCGATTAGTGTTGACTTGAGTCCATCCTTACCCAATGATGAACTCGTCTACAGTTCCAAGTCACAATCCGTAACTTCCTTATCTTATTTGTTAAAACTCATTTATTATCTTTCTTTGTTTTTTTTTTCAACTAAAAATATTTAATTTTACTTTTTTATATAAAACTATAAGGTTCAAATATTATAGGAGCATAATACAAAGACAATAAATCACATATTCATATATAATAGTAAAAAAATATTAAAATTTGAGGTACCGCACCCTTACTAAATATGTTCTTAGTTATGCCCAATTCCAAATATAGTGGAATTCGGTCGTGGTCATTAATCGACTTGGATTAGCTAACTTGGTTTGTCGACTTTTATTAGTCGATTTGGATTAATCGACTTTCTGCCGGTGAGTTCAAATACAAATATTATACTATTTTGGGGTTTTTTTTTTTTTTTTTTTGGTTTTTGATTTAGGGACTATATCTCTTTCGCCAATAAGCCCACTCCTTTAATATTTATTATAAATAAAGGAAAAATTCATGTATAAGACAAAATTATCTCCAATCTTTTACACTAAATTCTTAATTGTAACCCCAATTTAATCAACTTGACATAAAAAATCCAATTTTGATTTTTTTTAAAAAAATTGTTTTTTAAAAAATTATTTTTTCTACCGCCAGATTCCGGCGTTGACTTTTTTTTTTTTTATAATTTTGTTTGATTTGTTGACAAGTCAACGTAATTATATTACTGTCGTTGGCAGTAAAATGACTGTAACACAATAATATTACTGTCAACCACATCGATATTATTATTTTTTTTTTCGGGTTTTTTTGTTTTGTTTGAGTTATTCACGGAATAACGTAATAATATTACTGTATATTATTGTAATATTACTGTAAACACAATAATATTACTGTGGTTGACGGTAATATTACTGTTGTTATAGTAATATTACTGTCACTCATAGTAATATTAATTCTTTTGGCTTTTTATTATGTTTACCTTTGTTGACGGGTCAACATATTAATATTACTCTATTACACAATAATAATGACTTTTGTTGTTCTAATATTACTGTGCTGGAGATTAATATAGCACAATTATTGTGTTAAACTGTAGTATAGTCAATTTTACTATGTTTAACAGTAATATAGTTAATATTACTGTCAACCACAACAACATTGCTCTTTAAACGGGGGCAAAAAGTTGTTAAGAAAATCGAAAAAAGTCAACGCCGGAAACCGGTGGCGGAAAAATCAGGAAGAAAAAAAGTCAATACCGGACACCGGCGGTCAACGATGGTGACAGACAAAATTGTCCATAAAATTGTGTTTTGGGTTAAAATTGAATAATTTGTGAAATTTGGGATCAAATTGAGGTTCGATTAAAATAAATGATGAAATTGGAGCATATTAAATTATGATGGGCTATTTTAGTCTTTTACAAACCACTAGACCATGTGTGGACTTTTTTGTAAAAGAGTTTATTATGTGAACATCTTTATGAATAAGTATCCATTGTTATTTGTAAATTGCCCTATTTTTTTGTTTCATAAGTCTCAAGTGAAAATTGATTTTTTTTTTTTTTTTGGTTTTTAAAGAGTGAGCTTAATTATCCACGTACAATTAGAAATGTGGCACACTCAAATTGCCCTATAAAATATAATTATTGTGGTGAACACTTTGGCTATGTTTGGTAAGCTTTTGAGCTTCTATTTTCATTTTATTCTGGAGAAAGATGTTTTGGGAGAAGAATTTGAAAATAAAATTAAGTTTGTTTGTGTTTTGAGAGGAGATAATTTGTATTGTAGCAAGTCAAATCATGTCTAAAATGTGTTGGAAAAAGTTATTTTGAAAGAAGAATTTGAAGGATAGCTTAGGGGAAAGTTTTTTTGAAAATATTTCAAAAAAATAATTTTATTTTGGTGGAAAGAATGAAAAGAATTTGAGACAAACGTAGCCTTTGCAATCTAAACCAATTTAGGATACCTCAATTTATCTTCTTCAGTGAATCTCAAACAATGTCTTCTTTCTCCACCACCACCACCTACACTCTCCTCCTCCTCCTCCTCCTCGCCGCCGCCAGCTCATCTTTGACCGCAGCGGCAGAATCCCCGAAACCGACTCCATGGCCGCTCCAATTCCACTCCATTCTCCTTGTAAACTTCAGCGGGTCCCTCAGCCTAATCGATCTCTGGTATGATTGGCCCAAAGGCCGCAACTTCAACATCATACAAAGCCAGCTCGGCGAGCTTTTGTACGATCTCGAGTGGAACAACGGCACCTCCTTCTTTTACACACTCGATTCCAACAAAAAGTGCCGCTCGGCTCAGCTCGAGGTCGGGATTCTCCGCCCTAATTGGCTTGACGGCGCCGTTTACCTCGGCCAGGAAAACGTCGACGGTTTCCTCTGCAACGTGTGGCAGAAGGTTGATTTCATTTGGTATTATGAGGATGTCGTTACCAAGAGGCCTGTCCATTGGGTTTTCTACACTGGTAATCAATTTTTTCATCTTTTTCTATTCTATTTTTATTATTATTATTATTATTATTATTATTTTTTATCAGTGCATTTCAATTTCCTAGATGCTGGGTTGCAGTTCTCGATTTAGTTATTTATTTTTATCATTGGAGTATTTTACTTCTCTAATTGTGATTTAAAAGCAGAATGTCTAACCCAAGTTTACTTATTCCAGAAATCCCAGAAATCCCAGAAATATACAGATTAATCTCGATAAACTAATAATTTCGCTTAAATAATAATTTATCCCGGCCCCGGCGCGAAGTAAACGTGTTAAATTATTAGTTCGATAATTTAATATTTCACTAAATTAATAGAATTTTACTAGTCCCGATAGTATTAGTTTGTAGAGGTTGAATTAATATAATTTAATGGATGCTAAACTTAGTATGACTGTTCTAAAAAATGCCCAAGTTATTATTTCCTTTTTAAGCAGCCACTTGCCCCTCTCATTATTTTCAGCATTCAATTCACAAGCTGCGTAAAATGGATCTTAAAATTCATCTAGATCGAATTTTTGTATAGCTTATTGTATTTGATCAACCCCTGCTGTCATGTATGATGACCATTTAGTTGCACCTAACACAAAAATTGTGTGTGTGTGTGTGTGTGTGTGTGTGTGTGTGTGTGTGTGTGTTAAGATCAGCAGTAGTGTAGCAGTTCTAAGTTAATTATTGAATGTGAGACATTGAAATGGAGCAAATTCGTATAGTGCCGATAGATTTTTGGACCACAATCAAAGTTACTTTGCGGTGAGAAATATAAACAATTAAAAGATCATTTTAGACTAGCGTCTCGGAATCAAGAAATGCTGATTTTGGATTGGAGGAACCATACATGATGTTCTTTGAATTGATTTCATCTCTGGAATTATATCTAATGCAATTTGGATTTACTTTGTCATGTTCACCTTTTGAATTATAGGTAGATCAATCCATGTAATGACATTTGAAGTGGGAGCTGTGCTCGAAGATGCAAAGTGGCAAGCCCCTATATATTGTTTTGACAAGAAAGACACTCAAACTGATCTCAGACACAACTACAAGGTAGATGTCGGCTATTCGGAACCTCAAACAGAAGGTGTCCTAAGAGGTTCAATGCAGCTCTGAATGTAAAATTCCTCGTATTATTAATTTGGTTCTTGGAATTAATTTATCTTTTGTCTCTACCATAACATCTTGTACGAATGATACTAGGCTATTGTAACATTTTTATTGAAGTCATTTTAAATGGGGAAAAAATTATGAGAATTCAAGGATGCGTATGCGGAGAACATTATAAAGCACTGCACGACACATGCACTAAAAATGGATCCCAAAAAAATAAAATCTTTTAACTGTAAAATGTAATGTGCAGTTACACGTATAGACGGAGGCAGTATTGAAGAGATTTACGGTGGTGCATTTGTTTAGATTTAACTCCCCATTTACTATGTCTAAGAAGAATTATTACTTATATGTTGCATCGTATATGTGAATATTAGTGAGTTATTAATGCTGGATTGGGAGATAAGATGAGTAATGGATGACTGATATTGATTTGAGCCATTCCTAAAGCTGCTAAGTAGAATTGTGAGTTGGGATTTGCATGTAGTATTATGTATAGTGTTACTGCAGTGTTAACGTAGTGAAAACTTACGACTTGCGTGTTGTATTGTGTGTGTGACCATATAAAGATAGAATTTCGATTCTGGGGTTGAGAAATAAATTAAGTAGTGTTAATACAGAGTTGATGCAGTAATCAACACTGACTTTGACATTGAATAATCCGAAGTTGGATCTATATTTCTAAAGCTGCTCTCGGCAATTTTGAGAAACCTGAGTTGCTTGAAAATATTAGTTTTTGCATAGACTGATTATTTACTTTGTTTGCACCTCTCTTATTTGACAGTCCTGAGGCTTTTCAGATAGTTGCTTTGTATTTTCTCCATAATACTCGCAATATCGTAGTTTCTGCTGTCACCGTTCACCGGTATGTAGCTATTTAATAGCATATGCATATCTATTCATCTATGTCTTCATATGCCATTTGCTTTTATTTCATAACATTCCCATGGCATGCTAGTTTAAACATCGAAAATTGATAAAGGTTTCTATTTTGGCACGTAAATTAGCTACTAAAACCACCATGAAAATCGAACTATAACCTTCAGACTACAAAACCGAATACTAAACATAAAACGTCTCTACGCGGCAAAGTAGATTAAATTCACTAAGGACCCTCCTTTATGGTCGTTTGCACATTTGTTTGTTCTCTTGTCTCGGTCACCTGCTTTTTTCTGTACTGATACCTATTTGCTGCATACAAGAACACACAGAAGTTGATCACACTCATCACAGTCAGCAGCCAGTAGAAATAGTCAAACCTTCCAGTGTTTATATTCTGCGACAGCCAAGATGGTTTCCTCTTCTCCAAATCTCCGGTCAAAGACTTGACAATGTTGTTCAATATAGTGGCGGCAAAGCAGCCCAAACCACCAGCAACGGCGGCATAAGCGGACCCTATGCTTCTCATTGCATCTGGCGCCTCTTCGTAAAGAAATTCCAGTAAACCGACAATGCAGAACACTTCAGCTATTCCTATCAAGCAGTACTGTATCAACAGCCAGTACGCACTCAGGTCTTCCATTGGGGTTAAGAAACTAGCCTCGTACCCGTGTTGTATGGCGTAATGTCTTCTATACCCCTCAAAAACTCCAGCCCACGCGACAGATACTATCGAAACTGCCAAACCGATGCCTACCCTTTGCAGCTGAGATGCTCCGTGTGGATGCCCTGTGATTTTTCTTGATAACGGAACGAAAACCGAGTAGTAGAGAGAGAGGAAAAGGAATATGCTGAGCCCTGGAAAAACGGGCATGCATGTGACGGGAAGTTTGAGATGGCCCATGTGAGTGTTTAATGTGTACGCTTGTTGTACTGAGAGCGTCAAATACTCGGTTAAGATTAGATTGAGCATGATTGTGCATGCTGGAATCGGGAGGAGTTTTATAAGGATTTTTATTTCTTCGACTTGTGTGACTGTGCAGAGCCTCCACGGGCTTGGATCGAGGCTATCTTCTTTCAGTTTCAGAGCCGCTTTGTCCAAACACCTACATTTTCGAAATGTTCAATATACTACTGTAAAACTCTACATGTAAAAGAAAAATAAAGAATTGTGGTTACCTGAAATCTTCAGTGTGGGAAATCTTGGCGCTACCCTGGATGGCAGATCTTTTGCCTTGAAGCTCGTACAATCCCACGATTTCACTGCTCTCGAAAGAAGCGTTTCTCTTTCGAAAGGCAGCGACGAGGACTTGTGCCACGCGGGTGAGTGGGCTGCCACCTGGCAACCTATGCCTATAGAGAGGAGTGCCCAGAAAGAAAACAAAGTTTGACATGCCCATGGCAATGGCTAATGATCCAAATGCAGAACCCCATCCGTGTTTTATTTGAATGTAGACCACTGCTGTAAATGCCACAATTGCTCCAACAGTGACCGAAAGGTAGAAGAAGTTGAAGAATCTGTCGAGGTGGTCCTTGTAGTCTTTGCTTCTTTCGTCGAATTGGTCTGCGCCAAAGGAAGAGACGCACGGTCTAATGCCAGCAGCTCCAAATCCAGTGATGTACAGGACTGTGTAGAGGTAAAGCATCTGCCACGGCTTTGCAGGTTCACAGTTGCCTAGTAGAAGTGCTATCTGGTCGCATTTGTCTTGATTCGGCATTAGAATGGTCAGTGTTCCGCACAGGGTTATTCCTGTTAGACCCTCCATGAAAGAAAATAGAATAAAGAATGAGATTAATGGACATGTTAATTAGCTCAGATGGTTAGAGCGTCCGCTAAAAACAAGAAACGAAATATCACCATTTTTAAGAATCTTAGTCTTAAAAACTATGCATATATATATGTACCACAAGGTAGATCGTTGAGAAAATGGCGATTGTCCAGTATCGACCAAGATATGCGTCGGCGAGGAACCCACCGAGCACAGAGGAAGCTTGTGATATTCCTAAGAAATTGTTGACTGCATTTGCCGAACTCTCGAAAGGTCGATGCATGACGTAGAACATGAACGCCACCATGTTCACCGACAGTCCAAAGTAAGCCATTCTCTCTGCCATTTCATTCCCTGGACAAAAATTATTTAAATTGAGATCAAATTTTCCATCAAAATCCAAAAAGAGAGTTTTGTTTCAGAATGGAAAAGAAGAGTACCGAAAATGAAGAAAGCAGCAATCCAACCACCAGTCTTGGACATGGTGAAGTCGGAAATGGGCTTTCCATGGATGTTAACCGGTGTTGCTCCACAGCTAGTGTAGCCACCTCCAAGGGCTGTTCGTCTGTCGTCGGATTCGAGGAAATACAAACCGAGCCTTTTCCTCCTATGAGATCTGCTCGTGTTTGATTCCACACTCGCCGGAGTATCTGGCAAAACTTCAGGTGACTTGATTTCTCTCGAATCCATTTCTCTATTACTGTGTTGTCTCTCTCCAAGCCGAAACAGATATATATACTGAAATAAATTAAATGTACGGTCACCAAATTTGGTATATCAACATCATGTTCTTCATTTATTCAATGTCAAGACTGTTGGGAATTATTGCAGAATACCACCACTTTAGAGAGAGAGAGAGGAGAGAGAGAGAGGACCATAGGTCATTAATGCAGCTGCAATGATGGTTGGGGGATTAACTAACATAAGCAGAATATTTTGACAGCAGCATACACTAGTTAGTGCATGTAAAAAAGGATTAGGTAGTAGCTATTATTTCTATTCCTGGTCAATGATGGTTGTGATTAAACTTAAGAAGAAATTTAATACAGAAAAATCAGCAGTGCGAAATCACTATATACTGATTACTTTTCAACGTAGGAAGTTTACAATGATTCTTGACCCAAGAGTGAAATAATAATAATAATAATAATAATACTATGAAGTAGTATGGTTGAAGCAAAAGGGAGCCAAAAGTAATAAATGTGTGATAGCATAGAATGCAATAAAGATGACTCAACTAACACAGCACACACTGATAGATAGAAAGAAAAATGGGACAAGTGAAATATTAGTCATAATAGCACAGTAAGAAGCAGCATTCATTGCAGCAGCTGAGAAGAGGGTGGTTGGTTGGCTCATACCCCATCTCTCTTTTTTATTCTACTATACTCATAGAATGGGACTCTTTTTTTTTTCATCATTTCCTTTAGTTATTGAATTTAAGTTTTGGAATGCATATATTATTCTAATTAAGGTATATAGTAATTTTCAGAATGAGTAAAACTCTACTAGTATTTCTGAATTTAAAAATAATTGGTTCCGTAAGAAAAAAGACAATGTTGTTTGCTGGCTTGTCAAGACAAGGTAGCCCATTACACGTACGACTATTTGGTCATGAGTTCGAGACACCATCAGGGGAATTGGGTAACTAGTAACTGCCCTGAAAAAAAATGTTGGTTCGCTGGCTATGCAGTTACTACCCTGACCCATTAGTATTTAAGACGAATATTGGGAGTCCATTTCGCTCCATGGTCATTTTTTTATTGGACCAGCCTTATTATTTTTGGTCTTAATGTGGTCTGTAATATAGTTTACAGTCCTTTTCACGGCCGAAGATAACTGTCCCAACTTGTCAAAACGTATGGCCCTTGTTACATTAATCTACTTCAGCTGCTACTTTGAACCCTTTAATTCAACATTATAGAATATGTTTTCAATACAAGTCTCAACCTTCAAAATTTTTGTCAAATACTGTCTGAATTTCCAAGTATTTATATGTTGAAGTGTTTTTTAAATAATATTGTTACCAATTCGACAATTGTTGATATAGACACCCATAATTTTGGCCAGTGTTCTAAAAATCGGCCGAGGCGGCCGATTAATCGGTCGCCGGGCGGAGGCGGTCCAAAACCTTTACGATTTTAGTGTAAAGTTTTGAAAATTTGGTTTTTTGCCTGTGAGGCGGTTTGAGGCGGTCAAACCTTTAAGGCGGGTCAAACTTCGGTGGCAAAAATCGGCAAAAAATTGGTCAAAAATCGGTTTATATATTTATTTTTATTTATTTTATTTATTTTTTTTATAAATAAAATAAAAGTTGGGATTTTTATAAAAAAAATATGAGTTTATGCTTTTATTTTGTTTATGTTAATTATTATTGTTAAAAAACTAATGATATATGCCAATAATGTATGTAAATTAAAAAAAAAATGCCTTTTTATTTATATTTTATAAGGATATTTGTGTATTATGATCTTATTATTATTAAACTTTTATTATGTTATTAGAATATATACATGATGGAGATATAACTATGTTTAAATATTTTTTATTTATGTTTTGAGTATTTATAAATAATATCTACAAATATATTATATTAAATTTTAAAAACCGATTTATTTCCAATTTATCACCGATTAATCACCGCCGCACCGATTAATCGTGAGTCGGTCCCTGACCGCCTCGGACCCGATTACCGTTTTTTACAACCTTGATTTTGACTAAAAGATAAAATTGTATTTTTTTCAAAAAGAATAAAAATCAGGCCCAAAGCCCAAGACTTCTATCCGGGCTTGTAGCCCGAAATAGATTTTTTTTTACTTAATAGTCATTTCGGGCTTGAATCCCGGAATCGAAACAAATTTCGAGCTTTGAAACAAATTTCGAGCTTTGTTACCTGAAATTTAGTTTCGGGCACTGAAGATGGAAACCCTTTATTTTTTAAATAGTGAAAACTAATTGTAATAATTAATGTATAAAATAAAAGGGCGATGGCAAAAAGGCCCATGACATGGGACTTAAATGCACATTGGTCCACAAAAAAAAAAAAAAAACAATATATCAATTAAACCCATCCCCATGTATTTAGTCTAAAATACCCTCCATAATATAATTCTTATCAAGTCCATCCATTATGCTCTAACTTCCTTAATATTACACATTGACCCCGGATTTAAACAAATATATCTCACATTAACCCCAAAAGTATTTTTTTTCAGAAAAGTATTCTTTTTTTCCGACCAGATTCCGGCGTTGACTTTTTTTTTTTTTTTTTTGAAAACTTTTTTTTTCCTAAATTTTTTTTCCGGCCGGTAAACCACCGTTGACTTTTTTTTTTCGAAATTTTTGTTTTTTTCTTAGAAAAAAATATTTTAATTAATATTATTGTCTTGGCTACTAAATTACTATCTCAGACAGTAATATTATTGTTTATGACAGTAATATTATGAATATTATTTTCCCGAACAGTAATATTATTGTCTAAGACAGTTAAATTACTGTTGGAGACAGTAATTTAGCAGCCAAGTCAGTAATATTAATTAAAATAATTTTTTTTAAGAAAAAAAATTTCTAAAAAAAAGTCAATTAACAGTTAAATTACTGTCTCCGATAGTTAAATAACTGCTGGAGACAGTAATTTAGCAACGAATACAGTAATATTAATTAAAAATATTTTTTTTAAGAATAAAAAAGTCAGTTAACAGTTAAATTACTGTCTCCGACAGTTAAATAACTGCTGGAGACAGTAATTTAGCAACGAATACAGTAATATTAATTAAAATATTAAAAAAAAAGTCAATTAATAGTTAAATTACTGTCTCCGACAGTTAAATAACTGCTGGAGACAGTAATTTAGCAGCGAAGACAATAATATTAATTAAAATATTTTTGAAGAAAAAAAAAAGTCAATTTAACAGTTAAATTACTGTCTCCGACAGTTAAATAACTGCTAGAGACAGTATTTTAGCAGCCAAGACAGTAATATTAATTAAAATATTTTTTTTAAGAAAAAAAAATTATATAAAAAAAAAAAGTCAACGCCGCAGATCGGCGGTGACCGGCGGGTCTCTGATGGTGGCGGGTCAAAATTGGGGTCAAAATTGAAATTAGGGTTAAAATTGGTTAATTGATAAAATTTGGCTAAATTGGGGTGTAAATCATGAAATTGGAGTTGAATTGAGTTTCAATGAATTGGGGATAATTTGGTATATATAAAAGGATTTTCCTTATTTGCAAATAAGTTTGAATGAGCTGGATTCATTTGAAAGACAAAAAAGTTTGATGTCCCTCTTTTAATTAAGTGCCCTTGTCATGGACCTATTTGTCATTTGCCCAAAATAAAAAGGTTCACTTATTCATATTAGTTTTGAATAAATCACTGCGTTGTTTCTTTTTTCTGGACTTGTTAAAATATACTTTTAAGATCCAGTAGCCTCAAATTTATCAAATAATAAAAGGTAAATTACAAACACCCCTGAGGTATGGTCAAATTACAAAAACCCCCCTCTTGTTTGGATAATTACATTTACCCCCTCAACTATGATTTTTTCTTACGCCTACACCCTTATGATGCCAAATTCAACATAATCATCTAGATTATGTGGAATCTGCTCTAGTTTGTACTCGTTTTGTGCAAAAATACAGTTTTCGATGCACCACAAACTGATATATACAAGCTAAAAATCACATATTGTGATCATCTTGCTTCATAATGTAGAGTTTGAATGGTATAAAACGGGTAAAAAAGTGATACTATTTCATATAATCTCGAAGATTCCACTAAATTTGAGGAGCTAAGGGTGTGGTTGTAATTGTCGAAACAAGAGGGGTCTTTTTGTAATTTGACCATACCTAGGGGGGTGTTTGTAATTTACCCAATAATAAACAATAGGATAAATTACAACTAACCCCTGAGGTATGGTTAAATTACGAAAACCCCCCTCTTGTTTGGGTAATTACAACCACCCTCCTCAACAATAAATCTTCTTACACGTCCGCCTTTGCGGTTTCAAATTTAGTGGAATCTTCGAGATTATATGAATTATTATCACTTTTGTACCCATTTTATCCCATCCGAACTCCACATTTTGAAGCAAGATGATCATAATATGTGTATTTTGGCTTGTATATATCAGAGTGTGGTGCATCAAAAACTCTATTTTTACACAAAAACGAGTACAAACTATAGCACATTCCATGGAATCTAGATGATTATGTTGAATTTAACACCATAAGAGCACCTTCCACCCTTAACAACCTTTTTCCACCAAATCATATTTTTTGGTGGTGAAAAAATAGTGTTATCTCCCACCCGTAGCACATCATTCTATAATTTCTCTATTTTTAGTGACAAAATAGTGTATTTAGTCTCACACCAATTCCATCAAATTTTACTCCAAATAATAAAATATTAATATTTCACCATTTTACCATTTATAGAGAATATGATTTGGTTTGTCTCCCATGGCATTTCACCAAATATATTACAAATTATAAGTTTAATGTTAATTGTAAATTTAGTCTATTTTATCACCAAAATATTGATTATGCATTTGATTTTAAACAATGATTTTATTAAGTATATAATTTAAAAATTATGATAAATATCAAAAATTTATTGAAACATGAATGAAAATCGACTTAGATTATTATAAATATAATAAAACCACAAATAAACAATAATTTCATTAATTATTTCCTAAAAACCTTACAAGATAAATTAATCATAAAAACATTACAACATAAATTAATCATAGAAACATTACTATATTTTTTTTTTGCCAAAAATATTATTTCACTGATAACATGGGTCTCATTAAAACCTTGTTTGAAAACTAATTCACTAATTAACACTAATATATTTACTATAAGCGTATTTATAAGTTGGTAATCACATGAAATTAGTTAATATAATAGTTTTATATGCTAATTATAAAATGATGTTAATTACACCAAATCCTATTTTCACTTCTATATTTGATACAAAAAATAGGATTTTGTGGAAATAATGGTAAAATGGTGGATGGGTGGGAGATGAAACTTTCTTCACCAAATATTTTGGTGAAAATATAGGATTTATGGATATAGTGATATAGAGTTTGACCAGGGTGGGAGACTAAACTAAATCACTATAATTTTAGGTGTAATGGTGATTTAGAAATTTAGGTTGGGAGACTAAAAACACCAAAATTAGATGATAAATATGGGATTGGTGATGGGTGAGAGATACTCTAAGAGCATCTCCGACCGGTTTCACCATTTTTTCACCAAATCCGATTTTTGGTGGTGAAAAAATGGGTTCATCTCCCACCGGTAGCACACTATTTTACCCTTTCACCATTTTTTGTGGAAAAATAGTGTTTTTGGTCTCCAATGGGTTTCACCAAAATTTAGACCAAATATTAAAATAATAATATTTCACCATTTCACCACTTATAGAAAATGGGATTTGGTTTGGTCTCCAATGGCTTTTCACCATATATGCCCCAAATTTATAAATCTAATGTTAATCGTAATTTTATTATATTTTATTTCATAAATATTAATTATAGATCCAATGTTAAGTAATAATTTTTTTAACTACATAATTTAAAATTTATGTTATCAATTTTAAAAATTATGTTTACAATTAAATGTCTTGTTCTGTATTTCATCAATTAAAGTGTGTTTCGTTAATCATTCTATTGTTGCTTGTTATATTTTATTAATAGCAATTAGCGTATTAGTTAAGTAAATAAATGAATTAATCAACACTAATAAAAAAATATACAAATTAATTAAAAATAAGCATATTTATACTATTAGAATTAATGTTTTTATTAATAATAAAATGTATTTATATTTTAAAATCTAATTTAGTAATTAACACCAATGTATTTACTAGGGGTGGTAAACAAGCCGAGCCGACTCGTAAGCTCGATGAGCCGGCTCGAGAGAAACTAGAACTTGAGTTTTTCGAGCTCGAGCTTTAGCCAGTTTTTAGTTGTTCGTGAGCTCACGAGCCGGCTCGTGAGCCTTATTTATTATTATTATTATTATTATTTTTTTATATATTATTTTTTATTTAAATAATGTATAATAATATCAAATATTATAGAAATAAATAAAAATAAAATGTGTATATATTAAACAATATATATAATTACAACTTATTGTTTATTTTGTAAAAAAATTTAAATAATTTTTAAAAATAATAAAATATTAATTAAAAAAATATTAAAAAAAAAACCTACAAAATGAGCTTAGGGTCGAACTCGAGCTCGATAAAATGGCTCGAGCTCGAGCCTAAAAAAAACGAACTCAATGAGCTCGAGCTCGAGCCTGCCAAAAGAGGCGAGATCGGATCGTGCACCCCCCTAATATTTATGATAAATATGCTAGTAAGTTGGTAATCATGTGCAATTAGTTAAACTCTTCATTTTATATGCTACTTAACAAAATGGTGTTAATTACACCAAATCCTATTTTCACCTCTATATTTGGTAGGAAAAATAGGATTTGGTGGAAAAAATAGGAAAATGGTAGATCGGTGGGAGATGAAAATTTCTTCACCAAAAAAAATGGTGAAAAAATAGGATTTGAGTATATGGTGATATGGGGTTTGACCACGGTGGGAGGCTAAAACCAAATCTCCATAATTTTAGATGTAATGGTGATATAGGAATTTCGGGTGGGAGGCTATAAACACCTAAATTAGATGAAAAAATGGCGATATAGTGATCGTTCGGAGATGCCCTAAGGGTGGAGGTGTAAGAAAAAATCATAGTTGATGGGGTAGATGTAATTATCCAAACAAGAGGGGTTTTTTCGTAAATTGACCATACCTCAGGGGTGATTGTAATTTACCCTAAACTATATAATTTATTAATACAATCCATTATAAGTAAGCTCATCATGATTTACTTATTCATAAAGGGGTTCAGATAAGAAACCATTTTACCAAAAATCCCAGATATTGTCTAGAGGTTTGTAAAAGACTAAAATACATCCTCACATTTTTGTATGCTCCAATTTCATGATTTTAATTCAATTTAACCTCAATTTGACCATAAATTTCGCCGGTTATTCAATTTTGACCAAAAATTCAATTTTTGGTATGATTTCGCCTGTCGGCACCGTTGACCGCTGGTCTCCGACGTTGACTTTTCCTCTTATTTTTTTCTTTTTTCTTCTTATTTCTGTCGCCGCTGATCGGCAGTCAACGTCGGTCTCCAGCGGCGTTGACTTTTTTTGTTTGAATTTTTTTCTTCAACATTTTTTGGCCCGTTTAAACAGTAATATATTGTTGTTGTGGTTGAAAGTCATATTAATTATATTACAGTTTAACACAATAATATTGCTATATTACTCTCTAGCACAGTATATTACCACAACAAAAATCACTATTATTGTGTAACAGAGTAATACTAATATTTTGACCGTTCAACAAAGACCAATATAATAAAAAAAAAAACCAAAATAGTTAATATTGATGTGGTTGACTGTAATAGGGGTGTGAACGAGCCGAGCTCGAGCCGAGCTCGCCTCTTTTGGCTGGCTCGAGCTCGAGCTTGAGTCTATTTTGTCGAGCTCGAGCTCGTCGAGTTCTTCTTTTTTTGGCTCGAGCTCGAGCTCGTGTTAATATTGTCGAGCTCGAGCTCGAGCTCGAGCCCAATCTCTTTTTTTTTTTTTTTTTTTTTAAATATTTTTTAATTATTATTTTATTATTAAAAATTATTTTAAAAAAATACAAAATAAAAACTAAATTGTGATTATATATTTTTTTAATATTTGTATTTATTTCTATAATATTTTATATTATTATACATTATTTAAATAAAAATAACATATAAAAAATAAAAAAAATAAAGAAATAATAATAATTCTGGCTCGCGAGCCGGCTCGCGAGCTGATGAACAACTAAAATCCGGCTCGAGCTCGGCTCGTCAGAAAGCTGGAGCTCGCGAGCTCGAGCTCGAGCTCGAAAACCTCGAGTCCGAGTTCGAGCTTTTTACGAGCCGGCTCGTCGAGCTCACGAGTCGGCTCGGCTCGTTTACCACCCCTAGACCGTAATATGTAATATTATTGTCAATCATATGACAGTAATATGTAATATTATTGTCAACCACGGTAACATTAGTGTAACGACAGTAATATTACCGTCAACCACAATAATATTATTGCGTTTACAGTAATATTACAGTAGTAGACAGTAATATTATTATGTTAATCAGTCAATAAATAAAAAATAAAAAAAAAAGCCAAAAGAAAATAATATTGATGTGATTGAAGTAACATTATTGTGTTTACAGTAATTTTATCGTCAACGATAGTAATATTATTACATTGACTTGTCAACAAATGAAACAAAATAAAAAAAAAAACCAAAACAATAATAGTATTGATGTGGTTGACAGTAATTGTACTGTCAGCGATAGTGTAATTACTGTTAATGATAGTACAATTATAGTCAACGTTCAACAGCGGACGTAGAAAAAAACGGAAAGAAAAATAAAAACAAATCAACTCCGAAAACCGCAGCGGAAAAAACAGTCAGAAAAAAAAAGTCAATGTCAGACCAGTGGTTAACGCCTGAAAAAGCAGACAACAAGAATAAAAACATAAGAAGTTAACGCCGGAAAATGGCGGCAAAAAAAAGTTTAAAAGAAGAAAAAGTCAAAATCGATGAAATTGAAGTTAAATTGGAGTTACAATTAGGTTTAAAGAGTTTGAGGTAATTTTGTCATATACGCTTTGGAGACCTTGTTTGTTGTTTATATTTAATTTTTATTTCTCCAATTGTTACGATGGAAGGCAATTCAGGAGATTCTCGCCCCGATCTTGGGTGGTGGTTATACGACAATCGACCCACCAAATTTTGAGGCACCTCTTCACCGGCGTCCGGAATCCACCTTCCGCTTCGTCCTCACAATATCTCCTTCTTGGTCCCTACCATCCTCGCCGAGGGCTTTGACTGGTTGCACTCAATTGATTGGGTTCATTACCGCGACGACGTCTCTAGGGTTTGTGACGGAGTTAGGGCTGGCGGCAAGGGATTTGGGGTGAGTACCTCGGTTTTTTTTCTTTAGTTGTTTTCATTTTGCAATTTGCAATTTCATGTTACATATTGTTTTCTCGTTTTGAATTTTTACTTCAGTTTGTTGTTTGCATTTGGCGAAGTCATATGTAGTCTTTTGTTTGCAACTCAATAATGCAAATTTTGGAAAAAAAAATTCAGTTTGTTGTTTGCATTTGGCGGAATCATTGGTATTTTGTTGTTTGCAATTCAATAATACATTTTCTAATTTTCACTTTGCTATTTACAGTTCACGGTTTCATAGGCTTCAGTTTGCAATTTGTAGTTCACGATAGACGGTGGCACAGTGGCGGTGCCATTTTTAGAGTATGAGTTTGTACAATAAACAGTATATATATATTTTTTGCGAATTTATTTAATTTTTTTGTTAATATTTTCAAGAGAGATGTTTGAAAATTTGTTTTCATAGAAAGGTTTTTAGGGGATTTGATTTGATTTGACTAAGGATATTTTTGACACAATATATATTATTAATTTATTCAAAATATGAATATTTTGACTTGAATTTATATACATAAATTATAATATAGAGGGAAATATAGCAAATTGTCCCCTTATTTTTATATTATAGTTATATATGGTGTGAATGCAAAATAAAAAATAAAAATAAAATAAAAATAAAAAAAAACCTAAAGAAAAAAAAAGGGGGTTAAATACACTTTACACCCTTAAATTATACTTTATGTAACACTTGCGTCTTTAAAATACCATTTGTAACACCTACCCTCTGAAGCACCATTGAATTTTAAGTTTTAACTAGTATTTCACCCGTGCGTTGCACGGATGTCAGTTTTGAATTGAGACAATAATAATAATACGAAAACAACTATCTCTTTATAAAACAGGAATGCAAGTAAAACAAAATGGAAGGAAATAAAAAAAACATAAACTTTATCCCTTAATTTTGAGTTGTAACATGTGAAATTTAATTAAATATTACAAAGAAGAAAACGCGGAGCGCGCAAAACACGATATGAAGATTAAGTGAAATTATTTTAAACAGATGGTATAAATCTATTTCGTGGAATGCAATCTACTACACCATGTCAATCTTCTACAAAATAACTAACTTAACAACAAACACGGTAGCAGAGAAGTAACACAATAGATATTCAAATTAAATAACCTGCAAGTTTATTACAAATGACGTTAAATTAGTGATGCACATTACTCAAACAACAATACAACTTATAAATATTCCAAAAGAGATACGATGTATACGTCATTATTGATACCAATGCTGATACCAATACGGATACCAATACTGATACCAATATTGATACTAATATCGATACTAATACTGATACTAATTAATATCGATACTAATACTAATACTAATACTAATATTAATACAAATAGTAATACTAATACTAATACTAATATACTGATACTAATACTATTACTAATCGTAATCCTACAAATACTAATACGAATACCAATACTAATGATACCAATATTAATATTAATATTAATACTAATGTTAATGCTAATACTAATACTAATACTAATACTAATACTAATACTAATACTAATACTAATACTAATATTAATATTAATATTAATACTGATATTGATACTGATATTCGTACTGATACTCGTACTAATACTCATACTTATATTGATACTGATATTAATATTAATAGTAATACTAATACTAATACTGACACTAAGACTAATATAATACCAATACTCATACCCATACTGATACTACTGCTAATACTAACAATAAGACTAATATTAATATTAATACTAATAATATTTCTAATACTAATACTAATACAAATACTAATACTAATATCAATACTAATGTTAATAATGATACATACTAATATCAATGCTAATGCTAATACTAATACTAATATTGATATTGATGCCGATATTCGTGCTGATACTCGTACTAATACTCATACTCATACTGTGATATTATACTAATACTAATACTAATACTTATACCCATTCTAATACTAATACTAATACTAATACTAATACTAATACTAATACTAATACTAATACTAATACTAATACTAATACTAATACTAATACTAATACTAATACTAATATACTAATACTAATACTAATACTAATACTAATACTAATACTAATACTAATACTAATACTAATACTAATACTAATACTAATACTAATACTAATACTAATACTAATACTAATACTAATACTAATACTAATACTAATACTAATACTAATACTAATACTATTACTAATACTAATAGTAATACCAATACTAATACTAATACTAATACTAATACTAATACTAATACTAATACTAATACTAATACTAATACTAATACTAATACTAATACTAATACTAATACTAATACTAATACTAATAAGAATACTAATACCAATACCAATACCAATAATAATACTAATACCAATACCAATAATACTACTAATAATAGTACTAATAATAATACTAATAATAATACTGATACTGATACTGATATTGATACTGATACTGATACTAATACTGATACTGATACTGATACTGATATTGATACTGATATTAATACTAATACTAATACTAATACTAATACTAATACTAATACTAATACTAATACTAATACTAATACTAATACTAATACTAATACTAATACTAATACTAATACTAATACTAATACGCATACTAATACTGATACTCCTATTAATATTAATGCTATTACCAATACTATGTTAATATGCTAATCCTAATATTCTGATGTATACTAATGCTAATGCTAATATGAATATGATAATCCTAATGTTGATGTTAATCATTATTGTAATCCTAATATTATCCAAATTTTTATCTTATTCATAATCTTATTCCTAACACTAATCATAATTATATCCTTATCCTAATCTTAATTATAATCATAATCTTAATCCTAATACTAATCATAATCCTAATACTAATACTAATAGTAGTACTAATCATAATATTAATACAATCCTATACTAATATTAATCATAATCATAATCCTAATCCTAATACTAATACTAATTCTAATTTTATATTAATCATAATTATAATTTGAATCGGAGTCCTAATATTAATACTAATACAAAAACTTATATTCAATATATTAGAAATTAATATTTAATTATGTTATCAAATTGACATTAATATTTTTTTTTCAATATTATCAGTGTATAAGCAAATATTAACACATAGAAAGAACAATAATCTTGGATAAATTGCAAAAATCACCCTAAACTTAGGCTAAATTACGAAAAGCCCCCACATGTCGGTAATTACAGAGATCACCCTAATGTTTGTTTATGTCTTACATGATCTCCTTATGGTGTGATTTTTATGGAATCTTTTTTATTCCATGTAATATCCTAGAAAATGTGGATTCTACCCCTGCAACGTGACATTTCTTTTATCCTATTGTTTAAATAAAAAAATTACCCACATGTAGGGGTGAGCAAGTCGAACCCATCAACCCGCTACACCCGTCAAACCCGTGAAAAACCGCCCCGTTGGGACCGGACGGATAGATTCATCCAAAGGATTGGGTCCTAAAATGGTGAAGAACCGTGGGTTTTGGTCTTAGATGGGTTCAATTTTTTTTAATACCCGTGAAACCCGTCCCGCCCCGCCATACAAAACGACGTCGTTTTGCTTACATTTTATAGTATAATAAATTAATAGTATTAATGAATAAATAAAGTATCTCTAGTGTATCAAATACATAAATCAACTAAACTATAATTGTGGAAGTAATAGCTTTAAAGATTAGGCTTTTGAGATCCTACACCGGGCGAAATACACCGGGTAGATCTCTACCATTCATATACACACAAATACACACACACACACCCACATTGGTATGAGTAGATCAACGGTAAAAAATCACCGGTGTAACCTTCACCGGGTGTAGGATAGATAAAACCTAAAGATTATGAAAATCCCTAAGAAAATGTTGGAAAAACGATATATACAACGGTCAACACACGGCAGAAAAAAAAGGAAGAAAATGGTGTTGAATGGAGCTGAATAGCGTTGGTTATGCTTGAAAATGCTGTATTTATTTTATTAAATTTTATCTTTTAAGTTATGAATTAGTTACTTTTAGTTTTATAGTATTTTTTTATTTTCTCTTGACATTTACATTATTTATGTTTGGTTTGAATTTAAGATTTTAGGTTATTCATTTTAGTTTCTAATTATTCTCTCATAAAACTTATAAATTATATATATAAAAAAAAATAGTTTAGACGATAACGGGTTTCGACACCTGAAGGTTGGGTCCTACTACAAACCCGCCATGGACCCGTCTATCGTAAACCCGTTAAAAACCCACAAGTTTGGTTCTTCAAAATCAAGAACCGTTGTTTGACGGGACGAGGGCGGGTTTTGATAGAACCCGCGGGTTTATGTCCCGCGCACACCCCTACCCACATGGGAGGTAATAGTAATACTAAAAAATTGTGAATGTGTTATTTAAGAAGAATAAATATTTCGTGTAAAGTCCCCGAAAAGATAAATATCAAAATTAAATATTAAATATCAAATAAATATTTGCAAACTCATTTTGATACTTTTGGGGATGAAATTGCTCTAAATATGTACCTAATAATATATATATCGGTGTTATAGTGGAATATAGTATATAGTACATACGATTATTATATATCTTAAACATACCAATTGATATTTTTAATCTTTGGTATTAAATAAAGCGAATAAACTAATTTAATACCAAAAATTTAAAATAACATTGTTATGTTTTGAAATATATAAAATAGGTTTGTTTATTTCTTATGAGTTGATTAAACTTAACTTTTATTATTCAATTTATTAGTATTATGAGAAGTTTTTTTTAATTAGTATATAATTAGAAGTGTCAAAACAGTTATAAATTATTACTTTTATTATTCAATTTATTAGTATTGTGAGAAGTTTTTTTTTAATTAGTATATAATTAGAAGTGTCAAATCAGTTATAAAAGTTATTGTCACTGCATCAATGAATAGAATAGAAAAATTAAAACATTAACATGAAATTCATTTTCAATATGGTAAAAAAATTGGTAGTTTATTGTACACATCGCGGGAGAAAAAGACAGTGTGTGGATTCCCGCAATATAGTAAATTCAAACATGTACTTTTTTTATATACATATAATACTAATATATAATAAATTAGGAAAAAAGAAAAGACATATTCTTTCATCATGGTCATATATATAAAATATATAAAACCAAATTATTTAACCTACAATATTTTTTAAAATCCATATCCAACTTTATGAATTAACATACAAAATTTCTGTTACAACACAGTCATGCAATTATAATGACTGCCATTTAAAATTTTAAAATAAATAGACAACGACCATATAAGAAATGTGAATTTAAATTTCACGAATCACAGCAGTAATAATGGACACAAATCATGTCATGCAATTCACATAACATTGTTTATATTAATTGTAGATAATTAAATAAGTGTTATATATATATATATATATATATATATATATATATATATATATATATATATATATATATATATATATATATATATATATATATATATATATATATATATATATATATATATATATATATATATATATATATATATATATATGCATATATATATATATATATATGCAAGTAAACATAAATTTAAGGATTACACTTATATATTCAAATGACGAAAATGACCTATTAAAACATCGTTCACTAAAATAAAGTGAAATAAAATAATTCAAAATTAACACAGAATGTTACTATTTATAAATACAAAAGGATACACAAAAATTAAAAACATGTTATGAATCAAATGTGAATGAATGTAAAAACTGAAATTGGAAAAAAATAAGTAAAACAAATTACGATAATCATTAAAAAAAAAAATTCAAGCAATAGAACAATGAAACGATATAGGTAAGAAAAAAGAAAAGAAGCACTCACTCATACATTTATTTTGAATAAAATAGGATAATGTGATGATTGATGGTATTGTACAGTTTATTTATATAGTCCTGTTTGCACGATGAAAAAAGAAACTACAAATTGAATATGGTAATGCTATCAATAACATTAAAAGAAATATATATGGACACATTTTTTAATTTGAAATTATTGGAAAATAATTAAAAATCCGGTGAAAAAAAAAGAGAGGAATAAAATGGAACAAAAAATCCGGAAAATAATATGGTAAATAAAAGTCAATAAAGTCTATTATGAGAAATGGACATATGACTTCCTTATTGGTAAGATTTGATGATCATTTTTATAATTAATGAGAGGTGGATTAATGGTAATACTACCTAATTATGTAAATGACGTGGAATGTAAATAATAGAAATTGATGACATGTTTTTTGATATTTATTTCCACCAATCAAATTGACACATAGGATGAAATTGGGGACATGTCACATAATGAAGTTGACAAATGTCAATCAATTAGGCATGGAATTCAACTTTTATATATTATATAGATACTTTCAAATTTTCTTTTTTATTGAAAGGAGTGACTAAAAATAATAATTATATTATATTATAAAATAATTATTAAAAAACATAATATTTTAAATTTTAAAAAGGATCTTGATTTTGGCACATATTTAATAAATGACATCTCATTGTTGATGGACCAATTAATTAAATATAGCCATATCAATAAATTTTAAGAACTCGATATTTATCAACTGTAATCTTAAGTATTTTAATTTATTTTAGTTCACTAATTTCCTATAATATATTTTCATGCATTGTTATAATTATATGTTATTTTGGAAAAAAATTCAATAATTTAATTTTAGTTATTTTTCAATTTTATACGACCCAATAATTATTTGTTTGTTATGTTATTTATTTTATCAAAGAAATACATTTTTTAAAATTTAAAATATTGCACTCACTTTTAATTATTTAAATTATTCTATCCAATGAATGTAGAAATATATTAAGATAATTATTATGTTTTAAATTTTAGAATACAAAATAATTAATGTTGAGGGGTAAGTGTTACAAATGACACTTGAATGTATAAACAATACATAGGATTCGAAAGCTCGTATTTGGACACAATACACTCTAGAAGTTGTCGCTTCGAGTTTTTCAGAAACAATTCTTTTGTTCATAATATATGATGTGATGCATAGACACTCCACTGTATTTTCAACAAGTGTCTCTAAATGATATCCATTGCGTCGCAAATCTTTAAAACTCAGTAGATTCTTATTTGATATACCCGATATCAATGCATTTTCAATATGCAAAGTGATACCATTAGGCAACACAATTGTTGCGTTCCCGGAGCCATATATTATTTCTGCGTAACCTGCTATGGTTTTAACTTGTTACTTGCACAATGTCACACTCGAGAAATATATTTTATTATTGAATATTGAGTGTATAGTTGTACTGTCAAGTATGCAATTTTCTCTTTTGTTAAGGTTCTCCATGTTTGCTTGAATTAAATAACATAAAATTAATAATTATTTGGAAATGATATATGATACTAAACTCATAATTTTATATATTATCAAAATATCAGCTCGACCTTGGGAATAAAATCCAAGGAAGATATGTACATGGATACATCAAAAGACAAAATAGTTCAAACTCGGGAATTATATCATCCAAGAGAGGTATGTACAAAATATATACAACGAGTAGGGCTGGGACTTTGGGATCGGGATTCGGGATCCCGTCCCGTCCCGAATGGAATTTTACTATTTGGGACTAAAACTTTGGGAATTCGGGATTACGGGATTCGGGATCGGGATTAGGAACAAATACAGGATCGGGATCGGGAATTGGTTCAATCCCGATTGGGATATTTTAATCCCGAATTAGGAATCAAGCAAAAAAAACTAATAAAACCCCACACACACACACACACACACACACACACACACATATATATATATATATATATATATATATATATATATATATATATATATATATATATATATATATATATATATATATATATATATATATATATATATATATATATATAAACTAATAAAACCCCACACACACACACACACACACATATATATATATATATATATATATATATATATATATATATATATATATATATATATATATATGTATATATATATATATATATATATGAGAAATACAATATAATATATCGTTTCAACTTATTTTTAAAATTTTAAAATTTTATTTGTTCCAAGTTTTGTGGTAAAACTAAATAGTGCAAGAACAATAGTATGTATATAATATATTCAAATTGGTTTAGTGTATAAAATAATACTAATGGAAAAAAAAAAACAATATTTCTTAGTGTTTTAGGCAAAATATGGGATTCCCGATCCCAATCCCAAATTCCCGAAATAATTAGGGATACCGATATTATCGGAATTTAATAGTATGGGACGGGATTGGGATTTAAAATTTCTATCCCGAATCCCGAAATCCCGATCCCGAAAATCCCGATCCCGAAAATCCCGAATTCCCGAAATCTCGTCCCGAACTCACCCCTAACAACGAGTACGAAATAATCCCAAAACCTATATGTTTGGGTGTGCCATCATTTGGCAATTTACACAAGAGGATCAATATCTAAAAAGAAATCTAACAACCCAAGAAATGTTTTATCTTGAATAGGATTTTCATCAAGCATGCTTCCATATGTTCTAGCTTCAAGAGCAGCAAATGGCATTTTTGCCTCAGTGACATGTGCCTGGACATTTTTTCCTTTGTCTCTTTTTGAGTCATGATACAGGTTTACCAGGTGTTGGGAAGTTCTGCAAACTTTGGCCCAGTGTCCAATCATTCCACATCTAATATACATATTTTTTGGAATTCTTTCAACGGAAATCTTGCCTTTATCGCGATTTTCCTGAAATGGTTGTCTCTGTCTGACCGTATTATTATTTCGACGGGGATATTCATATCCACCTCGGTCATTATTTCGGGCATCTTGAGGGGGACCACGTCCACCACCTCTGCGGGCACCACGCCCACATCTACGTCTGCAGCCTCTAAATCGGCTCATATTTCTATTTTGAGTAGCATATGCTTCAGGCACAGCTTGGGACCCACATGGTCTCAAATCATGATTTTTCAGTTCATTTATTTTTCTGCTGTGAGGAGTAAAAGATCAACTCCGAATATGCTTTAAATTAGCGCTGCCTATATTTCTGTTGGAGCACCAAGTTCGAGGCATGCATATTGCATACAATTTTCTCCAATTTATCATATTCAGATATTTTAACTCCACACAAGGCTAATCGGAACTCAAGTTTAAACAATGTCAAATAATAGTCGGCAACATATTTGAAGTCCTGCAGCCTTAGGTGCTGCCAGTTATATTGAGCATGTGGGAGGATCACAATCTTTGTGTGATCAAACCTCTCCTTGAGTTTTTTAGCATATTTTTTATGGCCTTTCCGATTGTAGAGATGATACGCGTAAAACCTACGTATAAATAACCGCAACAGTATCGCGTTTTGCAGAATAGTGAATTCCGGATATCGATCCACAGGGAATTAAGTTCCTAAATCTACCAAGTACCGTAATTATACTATCCTAAACTTTATGTAGACGATCGAAAGGGATGGGAAAAATGAAACCAAAAAGAAACAATAAATAAAAACAACGGTCCGCCAGTATAAGCGAGGAATTCCGACGTGTGATGGCTTCTAGGGTAAAATCCACCAATGTACTATCGATAAAGATCTACAAATCCGAATCTATTGTCAATTCTATGTTCGCTAACCCATACACTAAAATACCCTAACCCCCGTCTCCAGTGTAGTTAGAGTCTACCCACAGGTCCGACGTCTCCGTTCAGAACCTGATATTAAGAGAGCATTTAGGTCAAGTCCTTAAGGGCTACCCGAGGTACATCACGTCTCCGTTTCCACAACCCGAGCTATGTTTTCCTAAAATCAAACGAGAAATCCTCTCTCGAGTTCATCCCCATTTATAATCAATTCAACTGTTGGCCAAACAATCGAAAACATTTAATACAGGAAAACATAAACATAATCAAAGAACGACAAATAGATCACAGATCTAGAAATCAAAATCAATATATACAAGGTTTCATTTCCCTAAAAGAAAATGCTCAGTTCATTACAAACATAGCATCCAAATGAAGAACACGAGAAATTATAAACTAAACGTAAAGAAAAGCTTATGAAAAACCCGAGTCGAAACCCTCGTCGAAGCTTCCCGCGAAGAACCCTCGAAAACCGTCAAAAGTCGAAGAGGCATGAAGAATGAAAGGACATTTCTATTTATAGTGAAATGCAAAGCTTCCTCAAGAAGCTTTGCAAAACAAAATATCTTTCTCAAAAAACGTGCCCAGATCGCGATCCGGGTTGTTTGGATCGCGATCTGGCAGCTTCGGGGAACTGCCCACCGCCATGCCAGATCGCGATCCAGGAATGTGGATCGCGATCTGGATATTGACCCATTTCAGCTCTGTCGGACCCCCCAGATCGCGATCCGACTTCCTGGATCGCGATCTGGATCTTCAATCATTTCAGCTCTGTCGGACCCCCCAGATCGCGATCCGGAATGCTGGATCGCGATCTGGGCTTCTGCGCCATCTTCAAACACTGTTTTGACCCTTTTTTAGCCCGAATTTGACAATTTTGCATTTCACAAAAGTTGTAGATATTGAAGTTAGCTTTCTAAGGCCACTTGAATTAGCTCAATCGGAGGTCGTATGAAAGAGTTATTCTGGAAATACGAAACAGTGCCACAATCCGCGAGAATGCACTTTTGCACGTGTTTGGTTTGATTTTCGGCTTCGCTTCCAAAATCGTTTCGAATCGGCAAAAATAGCTTCTCTTTACCTAAAATATAAATAAAACAAAAACAACATAATATATACAAATAAAGCCGAAAACTCGGACGAACGAAGACCAAAACTCGAAGAATTGATAAGTGAAAATCATGCAAAATGAACACTTATCAAGAGACTCGTCTTTTAAATCCCCAGAAAAGATGATAACAATAAAAACATAGCATTTGCCTCATCTTTCCCGTTTGCCTCCTTGATATCTACACAATCCAAGGTTTTCACAAGATCTAATACTTGAAGGTGTAATTTGATGTCTAAGCACCAAAAAAGTTATTGCCGGCAACATCAAGGATTTTTCGATTCCGGCCATCTTAAAGTAAAATAAGTAGAAAGCAGTACAAAAATAAACTTGATTTTTATAAACCTGTACTTTTGTAGAGCGAAAGCTTTGTATTTATAACGTGTTATAAATAAATCTAAAATATATAGTGTATTATATATATAGACGAAATATAGAATATATCTATTGTGATTATTCAAACTGTAAAAGAAAGATATTGAACTAGCTAGTACATAATTGAAATTAAAGAAATACGAAACTTTCTGGTGAAAGTTAATATTTCATTTCACAGGAGTGGTCTATTTATACAAGAAATCAACAATTTTAAAGAGGACACGGAGCATCATGCATTGGATAGTCATTAGCTGACATTATTACACGTACTAATTCTAATAGGTTACAAGGCATGCATATGAAAGTCACGTGACGATCTCTTGTGGCACATGTATACAACTATTCTCATTGGTTGAGTCCATTTGTCACAATAGTCCACCCATTTTTTTTTTCATTAATTTTTTTCCCCTTTTCACTTTAAAAGATCCTTTTTCAAAATTAATATTCCCGAAATTATCCCTCAAGTTTCATTTAACATAAGTCTATTTCAAAACAAACAAAAAATCAAAACAAAAACAAAAACAAAAAAGGGAAAATAAAGAAACAAAAATAAAAGGAAAACAACCAATACACCTCTCGTCCATCGTCGGAGCTCCTTTCCCGCCGTAGTTGTAGCTCCATCGTCGTCGTTGCAGCACATTCACTGGTGGCGCAACATAATCAATTCATATTAGGAATATGCCAAACCTAGGTTTGTACAGTGATAGACACTATTCTACGATTAGAGCAATGTTGTTTGTTGTTATAACTAAAATATTATGTTTATTAATATTAACTAAATCAAATCAAGTCAACTAATCATAGCTCCGCTAACCCGCCGGTCATTGAAAAATTTTAGGCAACTAAATCAAGTTAATTTAATCAACTCAATCGCTTGGAACTCTGACAAATCAGTGTCCCAAGAAAAAATCAACCAAATAATCAAGCTGGCTAAATCGGAGCTCCAACGCCCCTCCGCCTTCGTGCCACTGTGTTAACTTATCAAAAGTGAACTAATTGAAAGGCACCTGATAGGAGCTTCGCTTATTCGCTGCCGTGCCGCCACTTTGTTGCTAATGCTAAACTGTTGGTACCTAAACCTTTTTTGAGTTTGAAAAGAGTAAATAATTTATAACACAATAACTTGGGTTCGTGTCAAATGAACCTCAGAACTAATGGAATTTGTTAAAATAAAAAAGAATGAATGGATCAATCCTATATCAACCATGTTAGAGTAGGTGACCAACAAGCCAAGTTGTGGTTGTGGTCTTTCGTATTTAATAGTAAACAATCTATTTTCGTAATTATTTTTTATTTTTATTTTTGACAAGCTATATCTATTGTCCTATTTTATTATGCATAGATATTATTAAAATGAAAGGAGGAAATTTATTAATCTGACTATTTAGAACCTCAGTCACCTATGGATATATATACACGATGATTAGAGATCTTAATTACACATCCAACTAATCAACTAACTAACTACTTAATTACATTTAATTTTCTATCAACAACTACTAATTCCAAAACTCCCCTCAAGTTGTAGTAGATAAATCAAATACTCCGAACTTGCAACAAATATAATGACTTCGATGTCCTCTAAGGGGTTTTGTGAAGATGTCAGCCAATTGATCATTTGAAGTGACGAATTGGTGATGATTTCGTTTGAAATGATTTTCTCTCGAATGAAGTGACTGTCAATCTCAATTTGATTAATTCTTTCATGGAATACGGAATTTGAGGCTATGTGAAGAGCTGCTTGGCTATCACAACATAACTTATGTGGAACTTCTTCAAACGTCAATAATTGAAGAAGATGTTTGATCCATACTAACTCACAAGTAGCCGTCGCCATAGCTCTGTATTACTCTTCAGCACCAGATCTTCCAACAAAATTTTGTTTCTTACTTTTCCATGAGATACGATATCCTCCAAGGGAGAAACGATATCCTGAGGTGCAACGTCTATCCGTAGGAGAACCAGCCCAATGTGTATCTCAATATCCAACAACTTCAGTGTTTTCTTTATTTTCACATAGTGGCCTTGTCCAGGTGCCTTCTTTATGTAGCTTAAAATTATCGTCACCGCATTCCAATGATCAACTTGTGGAGCTTGCATAAATTGACTTACAACTGCAACTGAAAAGGAAATGTTTGGTCTTGTTTGTGAGATAGATGAGTTTTCCAACCAATCTTATATATTTCTTGGCATCGGAGTAAGGCTATCCCTGATTTGGTAATAACTTGTGATTTGGATCCATCAGACTATCGATTGGTCTGCAACTCAACAATCCCATTCATCGATTGAGCAACCTCATTCCCAAGAAAATATCGCAACATTTCCATATCTTTGGTCTGAAAGCGACCAACCAAGTATTTCTTCAATTCAGAAATTTTCTTGTGATCATTCCCTCTGATGACAATATTGTCAACATATATCACAAGGTAGATACAAGTATATGAGGAATAGTGATAATAAAATACCAAATGATAAACTTCATTGCGTCGTAACCCAAAATTTTTCACAACGGAACCGAATTTTCCCAACCATGCTCGTAGAGATTGTTTTAATCCATAGAGAGAGCGTCGGTGTTTGCAAACTAACCCAGACTCCCCCTAGGCAACAAATTTTGGCAGTTGCTCCATGTAAATTTATTGTTCTAACTCACCATGAAGGAAATCATTTTTTATATCCAATTGATATAGCGGCCAATGGCAAATGGCAGCCATGGCAAGAAGCAAACGAATAGATGTAATTTTTGCCACTAGAGAGAAAGTGTCCCCGTAGTCAAGCCCATAAATTTGGGTATATCCTTTAGCCACAAGACGGGCTTTAAGGCGATAATACGTCCATCGGGACCAACTTTCACAGTATATATCCATCGGCATCCGACGGGTGTTTTTCCTGTAGGAAGAGGGACCAACTCCCATGTACCACTTTTTTCAAAGGCTTGCATTTCTTCAATCATGGCTTGTCGCATCCTGGGTGATCAAGGGCCTCTCGAATATTTTTTGGAAGTGAAACATATGATAAAGATGATACAAAGGGAAAATAGGGAGTAGATAAACGATGAGAAGACCGAGTACCTTTCCGTAGAGCAGTATAAAACTCATCAGTATTCAAAGAGAGATCCATAGCATGTGTAGTTGGGGGAGTAAGACATGGTCTTTGGGTTGAGTTACTTTCCCAACTGCTTGGTCGGATATTCGTGCGCGACGTTGATACGTAAGGAGAGGTGGTGGAGAAGACTTGATTTCAGCGAGACTATATTCATTAACTATAGAGGACATTGGTCGTTGTATAGTAGAATATAGACTAGAATAGGGAACTGGTAAAACTTTAAAGATAGTGTCACTCTCAGTTGGAGAAGAGAAGTGTAAAGTTTCCCCAGAAAATGTAACATCTGCAGAAATATAGTATCGTTTATTATATGGAGAATAGCAACATACCCTTTATGTACTCTCGAATACCCAAAGAAAACACGCTTGATAGCTCGGGCAGAGAGTTTGTCTAAGCCCGTGGAAAGATTATGGACAAAACAAGTACATACAAATACGAGGATCAACATGAAATAATGGCTCATTAGGAAATAAAATAGAATAAAGAACTTTAAGATCGAGAGAAGAAGAAGGCATTCAATTTAGTAAGAACACGCGGTTAAAATTGCATCACCCCAAAAATAAACATGCATTTTTGCGTGAAGTAACAATGTTCGTGTAGTTTCAACTAGATGACTTTTTTTTCTTTCTGCTATACCATTTTGTTGGAGCGTGTGAGGACATGTTGATTAATGCACGACGCCTTTTGATGATAAAAAGGAGGAGAAAGCTGAAGAAAAATACTCTTTGGCATTAGCACTTCGCAAAACTTCTATTTTCTTGTTAAATTGAGTTTCGATTTCGTGATAGAAAAAGGTAAAAATGGAAAAAAAATTCAGAACGCTCTTTCATTAGAAAAATCCAAATACATCTTGAGAATTCATCAATAAAAGTTACAAAATACTTAAAACTAAGAGTAGTGGATACACGACTTAGACCTCATATACATCGGTATGAATAATAGAAAAGAGAGAATCATCATAACTTCTTACCTTTCCATGAAAAGAAGATCGATAATGCTTACCTAATTGACATGACTCGCAAGAGAAAGACTCTGACTTTTGAAGACTTGGGATCATTTTCTTCATCTTTAATAAACTTGGGTGATCTAAACGCTCATGAAGAATATTGGGAGATGTATTTGCAGCACCTGTTAGCGAAACAGCTGATTGGAAGTAGTAAAGACTTGAAGATTCAAGTCCTACACCAATCATCCATCCCATTCCACATTCTTGTATGAAAAATGAGTTCGCATCAAATGCAACGGAAGAGTTAAGAGAACAATTGAGTTTGCTGAGAGATATTAAATTAAAGGGACAACCATGTATATGGATTTTAAGGGTATAGAAGTAGGTGAAGTATGACTAATTCCTTTGGCAATAACCTTCGATCCATCTGCTAGAGTAATAAAATGGGAAACTTAGGTTGAGAAATGGAAGAAAACAAGAAATTATTACCAGCAATATGAACGGAGGCACCTGAATCAAATATCCATGAACTTAGACTGAGAAATGCATGATGTTGAATTAAGAATATTGGTGGCAGTAGAAGTCTCAAGTTTCTTTGCAATGTTCAACTGAATATATTCTTGGTATTTTGTTTCTGAAAATGACAATTCAGTCTTGGAGACGTTCACTGATCTTTTCGGAAAATTATGTAGTATATAACAAGTATCCTGAGTACGACACATTCTCTTACAATGTGAGCACTGTGGACAACTACTTATTCCACCACGCCCTCCACAGTGAACTCCTCGTCCTCCATGATTAGAGACCATGACAAAAATTTCACTTGAAGTGTTAGAGCTGCTCCCATCTTTTGATGAAGGGACCCGAAGAAGTCTAGTAATTAAATTTTCCATTGATGGGATGTCTTGACTAGTTAATATTTTATCTGGTACATGGTCAAAGTTTGAATGCAGCCCACAATGAGTCAGCACCATATACAGGTTATTCAAAATTTCTTTTATACATGCAAGGCTATCAACTTCCAATAAGTTCTTGAGTTCCACAACAACAGATTGGGCATTGGACAAATAAGAAATCATGTCATGATCGGACTGTTCAAGATTCCTCAATCTTTGCACTGAGTCGTATAATCTCTGAATATCATTCGCAAAATCGATTTCTGTCTTTTTTCAAAAGGTAAAATAGGTTTTAACAGATCTAAAGTTGGCCAAAAATCGTCACCTTCTTGATTGCGGTTATCTTCCACGGTCATATTATGAAGAATTATACAACATTTCATAATTTGACCAATTTGTGCATTGTGCCATAATCGACAAGGTCCTGTAATGAACTCAAATTGAGATTGAAGAATGCCAAAAGTTCTTTCAACATCCTTTCAATATGCCTCTTGCAACCTCATAAATAATTATTTATCGCGTCCTTGTGGATCATGAATTGCTTGAACAATAGTGGACCAACGTGGATATATACCA
Organism: Erythranthe guttata; assembly: GCF_056151865.1. NCBI lineage: Eukaryota > Viridiplantae > Streptophyta > Magnoliopsida > Lamiales > Phrymaceae > Erythranthe > Erythranthe guttata. Next base: position 6,696,057 of record NC_142543.1, on the reverse strand, counting down.
TCTACTAGATAATATGTTTGCTTGTATACTATACCATTTATAGTAAATCGAATATTTGTGGCTCGCCTTCGACAACATCATTGAAAATAGGTGAGTTCTATAATACATTAAGATCAGTTTATGCACCTGGTGGTCCAAGTCCAAGTATCATATGATGCTATGGCTTTTAGTATTATTGTAGGTTTACCACAGCGTCCAAAATATGTACTAGTCCACGAGGTTGGACAATTTTTCCATTCTCAATGCATACAACCCACACTTACTAGCATTCATAGGATTCCCTGTTGCCCCGTTTTTCTAAGTAGTCTAACAATGTCTGCATTGTTAGATCATCTAAGATACTCATTTCCATACACTGCATTGACAACACGACAAAAATGCTTCAAAGCATATGAAGATGTGGTCGCTGCTATTTTTAGATACTCGTCAGTTGCATCTGCAAGGTGTAAGCGAGTATACGAAGTGCAACGGTCATTTTGACATGGGGTGAGAAACCTTGCTTTCTCGAGGCATCCGGCTTTTGCTTAAAGTAATCGTCAATAATGCATGATATCATTCATAATTCGTAAAAATAATCATCCATAAGTTTGTAATGCGCACTTACTCAGTCCCTACTTATTGAATTCTGGCGTGATAATGTTCATCCATGTTGTGTTTTGCATTTCCCCTGTGAAGCCAACATGAGTGACTGATATTCCACGTACATCGTCGTCATCATTGTGTGGCTTTGGTTGTTGTCGTCGGAAGATGAGTTATCGCTTCCTTGTTGTGCCATTGTTTTTTATAAATATGTAGCTAGTTTGTATATAGAATGTGTGGTGATTGTGTAAGAGTTAGGGGTAACATTATATAAGAAAATGAATAGATAGTAGATAAGAATTGAATGGCCGAGATTGAACATGAAAATCCAATCTAATGGATTATAGTTGGATAGATGACGAAGATCTGGATAAGATGATGAAGATCTAGATAAGATGGTTATATAAAATTTTAATGGATAAGACCAACTAAAATCATATTAAAATCATATCCAATGGTTGTAGTTCAAAATTTCATATCTTCTCAGAATTTTTCATTTTTTGGATCGAAATGTAAATTAAAAATAATTAAGATTGTTCAAATAAAATTTAATTGTCAACAACCTCGTATATGAATAAAATTTGACCCGTAATATGATTTAGAGACTCAAAATTATAGAGCCCTCCATTGTGGAATTTTATTTTTTAGAGACTATAAAATTCTACTTGGTCTCCATATGGGTCTCCAAAACAGAATTTGGAGACCCGATTTTCTTACTCCATTAGAGATGCCCTAAGCAAAAAAATGGGAGACCTTATTCGATTCTGACTATTGGGGAACAACGGGCAGACTTTGGCGAACTAAACGGCGTTGACGACGGACACAATGGTGGTGCGTGCGGTATATGCTCTGGATTAGAAGTGGCGCGTGACTGATGTTCCGTTGACTTCATGATATTTATGACTATGAGAACATCACTAGAAGGCACATACAACCTTGAAGACTTAAGCGGCGACCAAATCCGGTGATTGGAGGTGGCGCGTGAGATCCACGCATTGTCACTGTTCGTGCGTGTGGCAGCGCGTGGCTGATTTCCTAGTGGCTAGGCTCCAGGTAATGGGTCGTCGGTAAATCCCGGATGCTTGAGAGTGATTGATTTGTTATGGATAGGCTTGGAAAGTCCTGATGTGTGAAGAACACTAGGGTTTTAAGAGCCTATGAGTTGGCTCTGATGCCATATTAAAAGGAAATGATGAATTCTATTAATCTGACTACTTAGAACCTCAGTCATCCGTGGATATATATATATATATATATATATATATATATATATATATATATATATATATATATATATATATATATATATATATATATATATATATATATATATATATATATATATATATATATATATATATATATATATATATATATATATATATAATGATTAGGGATCTTAATTACACATCCATCTAATCATGTAACAACTAACTACTTAATTACATTTAATTTTTTATCTAACTATTAATTCCTGTAAACATTTTGGTTATTATCAAATTACTATGAATTGATCTAGGAGAATCATGAGATAACTCATTAAGTAAGATAACTATAGTAGAACCTCGATAAATTAATATCCTCGCTTAAATAATAATTTCTTCCAGTTTCGAGTTGGTAAAAATGTATTAAATTATTAACTCGATAATTTAATATATTTCGCTAAATTAATAGAATTTTACTGGTCCCTACTGTATTAATTTATATATGTTTAATTGTATTAAACACGTTCCTAGTCGATAAGTTACGCCAATAATTTGGAAAGTGGCCTTTCGCGTTTAAGACTAGCACTTAGTGTACGTGAGTTGAGTCTCATCCGCTACAATGTACATTGGCATACATAAGTCGGTACTCATAGTCGATGAGTTCCCTAAACTTTCTCGTCCTATAATCTCTAAGGGATTTTTATTAATCGAGTAGATGTTCTATGATTATATTTGTACACTAATAATTCTTAGCACATTATACATCATTGCGACTTTATTAGAGGACCAACTGTGTTGTGACATATCCCTGAGTCTCCTCGAAGACCGCTCCAAGGGCCAACGTTACACGGTCCGAAATCTAGAGGGAACATGTGTGTAGTTAGGGATTTGACCTCTTGCTTAACTGCATAGATGTCCTATATGTTCTTTAAATATGTTGTCCAAGGAATCTTTGGCTGAAGTAGAAAGTGTAATGATTAGAGAAAATGATTTTTCTAAGTCACTCACGAATGTACTTTATAGTTTTGTAACGATCGCATACTTATCGAATAATATTAGAGGTCTCGGCGAAACAATGCCTTTAGTTCGATCGGGACATATATCTTGTCAAAGGGACCGTACTGTACGCAAATTATAATTTAAGGTTCTTACAGGCATGGTTGTCAAAATCGAACGATTCACGATTTTGAATCGTCCAATTCGATTCGATTCAGACTCAACTTGATTCAAATCGGTGAGTAAATCGAAAAATTAAAAAAATCGTAACCAAATCGTTTAAATCGTTGGTAAATCGCCCAAATCGTGCAATTTGTACGAGTTGGGCGATTTTCTCAGATTTGCTTTATCTTGTTAATATATTATATATTATTAAATTAGGAAGAGATTTCTAGAAGACCCACTTTCCAACCACAAAAGTTGTCTTTTGCCATTCTCCTCGATTCTCTCTTCTCTCAACAAATTCAAGAAAGAAAAATCATACCACTCCCACCGTCTGCCGTCAAAGATGCTAGGATAGGACTTCTTCTTGTTTTGGTCTTCAACCAAGTTACACATGTAATTATTTATTTTACACTTTGCACATTCTTCTAGATACATGTATTTAAATTTTGTGTATTATCACTATTTTGCAAATTTCTTATGGGGAAATCAAAGGGGAAGAAAAGCAAGAGCAGTGATGATCCAGGATGGAAACACTGGCAAAAAATTGATGAAGGAAACATGTGAGTAAGATGTGTACACTGTCAAGTTATCTATTGGGGAGATGTTTATCGCATAAAACATCATTTAGCAAGAACTAGAAAAGATGTTGAACCATGTACAAACTGTTCTGAAGAAATTCAATTTTTTTTTTAAATTATCTGGAAAGTCAAAAAACGAAAGGAGATTATGGGGATGATGGAAATTTTGTTGAAGATGATGTTGGTGAAACTCCGGGAAAAAAAAACGAACAATGAAGTTTTTAAAAAAATCTGAAAAAGAGACAGACTCTTCTAAGACTACTTTGAATACGTTATAGAAGACGAAGGACAGAGATTCCATGTGTAATGATATATGTAGATGTCTTTATGCAAAGGCTCTCCTCTTTAATTTGGTGAAAGATCCATTTTTAAAATCAATGTTGCAGTCAGTTGCAGAGTATGAAAAGAGGTTAATACCTCATTCCTATCATGAGGCAAGGGTAACTTTTTTGGAAAATGAAGTTAAGTCAATCCAAGAAATTATCGAAAGGTACAGAGATGAGTGGAAAATGACAGGGTGTACTCTTATGTCAGATGGATGGACATATAATATGAATCACTCTATCACGAATTTCTTAGTTAATAGTCCAAAGGGAACCGTGTTTCTAACAAGCATCGACACTTCTGATGTTTTTAAGAATGCTACTGAATTGTTCAAACTTCTTGACAAGTTTGTTAGACAAATTGGGCCGGAAATTATTGTTCAATTTGTTACCGACAGTAATTGTTCAAACTTCTTGACAAGTTTGTAAAAGCTGGAGAGATGTTGATCGAATCTAGAAATAATATGTTTTGGAATCCTTGCGGTGCACATTGTATGGATCTCATTCCAAAGGATATTGGAGATATGCCAATTCATAGAGACACCATGGCCAAGGCAAGAAAGATTACAGTGTACATCTATAGGTAATTCTTTTTATTTGGTTCTTAAGCTATATACTTAATGTGTAACTTATATTATTACTTTATATCCCTTTAATTTTTACCATGTTTATTTTCAGACATGCTTGGGTTTTGAACTTAATGAGAAAATTCACGCGGCACAAGGAGTTAACAATACCTGCTGTTACAAGATTTGCAACATCGTATTTAACTTTGAGACGTTTGCATGGGTCAAAGATGGCACTTACGGCAATGTATGGATCTGAAATCTGGCAAAAAAGTTCATATGCGAAGAAAGCGGATGGACAAGCTATTGGTGAGATAATTTTAGCTGACAAGAACTTCTGGTCGGCCATTCAATACTGCTTGATGTGCACACTCCCACTAGTAAAGGTGTTAAGACTTGTAGATGGGGATTCTAAGCCTGCCATGGGATATATTTATGAAGTAATGGGTCATGCAAAAGAACAAATAAAGAAATTTTTTAAAGATGTTAAAAAAATGTATGAGCCGATTTGGGAAATCATTGATCTAAGATGGGATTTACAATTGCATAGACCCCTTCATGCGGCTGCTTACTATCTTAATCCGAGGTGATAATGATTCTTACTTACTCATTATTATTATTTTATTTATTTATTTTTACAATTATTTGATACTAACTGCTTGTTTGCCTAGTCTTGTGATTATAAAGTTTGAGTTATAAATATGTGTAGCTTTCATTATTCTCCTGATTTCGAAGTGGATTATGGAATAAAGAATGGACTTTATAAGACAATCGAGCGGATGTGTCCCACTCCAGAATTACGAGAACAAATAGACAGACAACTAGAGACTTTCCATAGAGCAAAACTGATGTTTGGAATGTCCACGCCTGTTCAAATGAGGAACAAGAAACAACTAGGTAAATGTTTAAGCATGAAAATATTTTTAATTTTATATGTAGTCTTTCTAAATTGATTGATATTTGATTGCAATTGATAGCTTTATGGTGGGGATCTTATGGAGATGCTTGCCGAGAACTTCAGAAACTTGCCATTTGTATTCTTAGCCAACCATATAGTGCCACGGGATGCGAGAGAAATTGGAGCTTATTTGATCAAATATGAGGTAAACTTTATTTCCGAGTCTTAGAATGAATATATTATTGAATGCCAAATCAAAATTATAAGTTCTTTGACAGGTGCATACTAAAAGGAGAAATCGATTGGAGCAAAAAAGACTTAATGCACTTGTTTACACGAAGTACAATCTAAGGCTTGAAGCGCGACATCAAAAGAGGGTTAAAGATGGTGAGTTCTATGATCCTATTTCTCTATCTGATATGGAATCTGATAATGAATGGATAACGGAAAGAGAAGATCCAACTCTACCGGAGAATACATATTGGTTAGATATTAACAAGTGTTTTCAATTGGAAAACGGTGAATCAAGCAAAAGAAAGAAAAGAGGTAATTTATAATCATGCATTATATCCTTGGTGTACGGTCATACAATTTATTATTTGAGTTGTCTAAATACATGACATGTATTTTTTATAGGACGTAGAGATATTAATAAGAAAAAAGAAAAGAAAAAACCATTGAAGAGGAACAAGAAGAAGTAGCTCTCGAACAAATGAATGAAGTAAATGTCAGTGAAGAAAATGTTGAAAGTGAAGAGCTGCTGAATTTAAATAATGATATTACTTTCTATTTCAGTGATTAAAGACATTAGCAACAGTGCAATACTATTTTTGTATTATACTTTTTGTGGTTTTGTGTGTTGAAAAAGTGATTAATGACATTAGCAATACTATGTTTGTATTACACTTTTTGTGGTTTTGTTGTGTTGAAAAGTCCATGTTTAAAGAAACACATGATATGGATTTTTATTATATGCTACATGATTTTTGTTGAAAAATAGTATGTTATGGATATATTAATATTTATAATATTTTTTTAAAATCTTACGATTTACGATTCGATTCGATTTACGATTCACATTTTTTTATAAAACGATTTTCGATTCGATTTACGATTTAACAACCATGCTTGCAGGCACTTCATTTGTATCTAAGGAATCATGAAATGTAGTTGCTAGATGTCAATCATGATTTGTTGCGCATTAAACGATATATTCGGCGATGAAGATTAAATATTAATCGGGACGAGTCCATAATCGAATAAATGATTATTCGAATCACAAAGGGTTGTGAACCCACAATAGCTTACATCTGAACCATTGAGGGTCGCACTTCTTGTGGGGAGGATTGATTCATATGGTGAACTTAAATTAATTAGTTGATCTTAGCTAAATCGGAGTTCAGTATGATTGAATCTAAAATTTGTAATGGTTGATTATGAATTAGAAGAAGAAGAAGAAGAATGCCTTTTCATAGATTTTAAGTGAACTTTCTAAATTGGGATTTTCTCAATTTGGCAGGTACCACAGGAATAAAAGTTTCCAAAAGTGGAAATTTGAAAATTGAAATATGGTACTCGAAATGACGAGGAGATTATAATCGTCACGAATATATGATGGTTGTATTTTACGGAGTTGCCATATGAGAGTTTAGGAAACTAAGAATGAGTTCAGAAAATTTTTAATGGGCCTGAGCTATTTGAATCTAGTTTAAGTAGGAGACTTGTTCTACAAGCCAAATAACTCAATAAATAAGAGGCTTACAGTAGAGAATTAACACACAATAACAAGCTCTCTTATCTATGTCTCGGTCTCCCCTCTTTCGCCGCGTGCGTCGTTGTCGCTGGAAAATTATGTTTCCTCATTTTCTTCTTCCGTTTAATTCTTTCATTTATTAAACCTATACTTTTCTAGTGCAATCTAATCTATTTGGTGGATTAATCTTTTCAAGGTGAAATCCAATTTCGACATAAGAATTGGCGTGAAATTGTTCAACTTAGGCTTCAATGAGATCATGGGTAAAATTATGTTTGCTCATTTTCTTCTTCCGTTTCTTTCATTTATTAAACCTATACTTTTCTAGTGCAATCTAATCTATTTGGTGGATTAATCTTTTCAAGGTGAAATCCAATTCCGACAGAAGAATTGGCGTGAAATTATTCAATTTAGAACTTCAATGAGACCACGGGTAAGTAATCGAATCTAGTTTAATTAATTAGACTAATTTATTTGATTACTTGACTACTTGATTTCCCATGCTATTATATTCAATTTTTTTTAAAGACATGAATTATGCACGCTAATTAATTATGCTTATAGATGAATTTATTATTTATAAAATTCGCATCATAGAAAAAATTTAATCTTCCACTGCGTATAAACGGGGATTCTCAACAAACCTTGTATAGGTAAATTAGGGAGAGGCTATCTACAATAACTCTAAAAATAATTAAAAATAAGAATATGATGTGATTTATAAAGACAAGGCAAATATCAAATCCTCACAAAAGATAACAAATGCGCAGTTAACGGATTAAAAGTGTGTATGTGCCAAAATTTGAAATATCAAGATTTATTTTTCAGCGTATGTGGGTAGATCATAGCTCTTTTCTAGAGACAGTTAAGAAGGCATGGACTATTCCTGTATTTGGGTCTCCGTCGTATATTTTTCAGCAGAAATTGCATAATGTCAGGCGTGTTCTTAAGCGGTGGAATTGGGAAGTGTTTGGTGACCTACAAAGTAATATCAAAGCTTCTCAACAAACAATTCAAGCGCTTGAAAATGAGCTTCAACAGGGCTGGAATGACGAGATTTTGGAGCAGCTTGTGGAGACTAAGAAACATCTTAATCGTCTCGAAGACTGGGAAGCGGAGATGTTAAGTGCCAAGGCTCGACTTGCATGGGAGAAGGATGGGGATCGCAACACCGCTCTTTACCATGCGTGCATCAAAGATCGGTGTAAGCGTTTGGCCATTCAAATTAAGAGAGAAGATGGATCCATTACGACTGATCCTAATGAAATAGGTGCTATAGCGGAATCTTTTTTCGCTAATCTTTTCAAGGCGTCAGACTATCATATGGACGAGACTTTATTCCATGAGGTTACTACTGTGGTGAGTAACTCATTAAATGAATTTTTTTGCAGAGTTCCGGATCTAGAAGAAATTCTCAACGCTATTAAGGGAATGAAGGCGTCTAGTTCTCCCGGCAATGACGGATTCACAGGGCACTTTTATATAGCATGTTGGGAAATTATTAAAGATGAGCTGGCAAATTTTATTGTTGATTTCTTTCGTGGGGGTTATTTACTGAAGGAAATGTGTCTATCCACAATTGTTTTGTTGCCAAAAGTCGAGAATGCAAGGAGTATGAGCGATTTCAGACCCATTAGTTTGGGTAATTTCTCGGGAAAGATTGTTTCTAAAATTCTAGCGAACCGATTAGGCAAGATTCTTCCTTTTATTATCTCTGAGGAGCAAGCTGGATTTGTACAGGGAAGGGATATGACTACTCACATTGTTATGGCACAAGAGTTGACGCGAGATATTGATCGAAAGTGTTCGGGTGGGAACATCATTATTAAACTGGATATGGCGAAGGCTTATGACCGATTGGAGTGGAGGTTTCTCTTAAAGGCCATGCGCTCGTTTGGCTTCTCCCACAAATCATGTGATTTGATTTATCGAAATATTTGCAACATCTCTTATTCTTTTAACATCAACGGACTCCTGACCGGAAACTTCAAATCTTCTCGCGGGGTTAGGCAAGGCGATCCCCTCTCTCCTCTTTTATTCATCTTGGCACAACAAATTTTGACCATCAATCTTAATCGGAAAATGGTGACGAAACAGATTATTCCATTCAAGGTTGGTCGAAATGAAGAGGTGGTATCTCATCTCTTGTATGCGGACGACATACTTATTTTCTCGAACGGAGGGCAACAATCTATGCAAGCTCTTATGGAGGTTTTAAAATCTTACGAACGCTCTTCAGGGCAATTGGTGAATGGTTCTAAAAGCCACGTGTATGTGGGTAAGTGGGCTGAATCTGTGGGTCAGTCTATTGAACAATTGACAGGCTTTCGTCGTAAATCTCTGCCCTTTCGATATCTTGGCATACCGATTTATTCTGGTCGTACCAAGGCTGAATACTTCGAATATCTAGTACAAAAAGTGCGTGGTAAACTTCAGGGGTGGCACGGTAAACTTCTTTCATTTGCGGCAAACTAACGTTGATTAAATCAGTTATGGCAAGCATCCTGATTTATTCGCTAGCGTGCTCCAAAGTCCCGGCCTCTGTTCTTGTTCGCATAGAACAACTTATGTCTTCCTTCTTGTGGAGCTCGGGTGGAGAATCGCGGACCCAGTGGGTGAGGTGGAAAACGGTTTGTACCCCTATTGACGAAGGGGGTTTGGGTATTCGAGATCTCAAACAAGTCATGCGGTGCTTACATGGTAAACGTCTGGAAGGTGCTGCAAAATTCCTCATTATGGTCCAAATTTGCTCGGGCGAAGTATTGTGATAAACGAGTTCATATTACAAGGAGATCCGCCTCTCCATTGTGGATGTCGAGTTGTAGTCATGCGGAGAGCTTAGCGGACTGTACTCAATGGTTGGTGGGCCGTGGTGCTATTAAATTTTGGACAGATAATTGGCTAGGAGAGGTGTTAGTCGGACCTTTACCGAGCGATAATAACTTGACAATTGCGGAAGCCTGGCCCCAATTTGCAGATCTGCTGCAAATTATACCACAAGAATGGCATGAGAAGATGAAGAAGATTACTTTAGAGATGAATAAACCGGATCGTTTGATTTTTACCCTCACTCAATCTGGTGAATTTTCGAGTAAGGAATATTGGCGTCATATTAATATGCCACGTTTGCGCGTCTCGTGGACAACTCGTATTTGGCAGCCTTACTTACCTCATCGAACTAGTGGATTTTTATGGAAGTTAATTCATCATGCATTGCCGGTTGATCAACGAATAATTTCTCGGGGTATTCCATTGGCTTCAAGATGTGTTTGTTGCCAATCGCCTTGCCCGGAAGATATTGCTCACCTATTTTTGCACTCAGAGATTGCGGTACGGGTTTGGAAGCACTTCGGCTCCCTTTTCCAAGTCCAAGATCGGTTTGAGTCGCCCAAACATGCTTTGTGCGTTTGGGTCCCGCGGCCATCCGATCTCTCTCTTTATGCCATGATTAGGAATTCGGTGGTATGTCACATTTTTCGTGAAATTTGGAATGCTCGGTGCCGGGTGGTATATGCTGATGGGGATATGTCAAGTGCTGAAATTATTCGTAAGGTTTACTACCACACGCAGAGCATGGTGGCTTTGCATCGTCCCAGGCAATTTTCTACCAAGATTCAAAGCCTTCGTATTCAAGCCGCTGGTCTCCCGGTGGTGCAGCCGCCTCATAAACGGGGGGCATGGCACAAATGGGAATTTCCTCTGGCAGGAAAGTATACGCTTAATACAGATGGTTCGGCAAAAGGTGGGATGAGTTCAGGAGGCGGTATTATTAGAGATTCGAGGGGGAATATTGTTGCTGCATATTCTTCGTTTTTCGGGCATGGTACGAACAACTCTGCAGAATTTTTGGCTATAGTTTATGGATTAAGAATGTGTAGGCACATGGGGATCCTTCATGTTACGATGGAGAGTGACTCGTTGTTGGCTATTAATGCAATTAAAACCAAGGTCGTTACATGGGAGTTAGAATATATTCTTCGGCTGTGCTTGCAGGAAGTGGATTCTTCTTTTCAATTCAAGCACGTAGTTCGTCAAAAGAATACGGTGGCGGATCGATTAGCTAATTGGGCGTATAATCACCAATCAAGTCAAGAATATTTTACCGAAATTAGTCTTCCGGTGGAGGTTCGAGCTGCTTTGATCAGTGATAGGTTGGGGATTGCTAATTTCCGCCCCTAAATTGATTTGGACCAATGATGACATGTGGGTTTCTCAATTTAATAAGGGGTCGAATTGCAATTTTTGTATTGGTGAGCAGGAATATCTACTTACACATGGTTCTTATGCGTATTTGCACTTTCATCCACACATGGGGTTCTTGAGCAATTTCCGAAAATTTTCCATATTAGACATAGTAATTTTTGTTTATGTCTTTTTTAACCTGTTTTTTGGGCTTTTTTGTAATCGATTGTATAGGACTTTAATTGTCCCGTTTTTATTCCGTTCCAATTGTAGGGGTACTCTTTTCCTTGTGTAGGCCCATAAGGTTTTTAACGAGGCCCCCTTGTACTTTCACAAGTATTTAATGGAATAAAAACATTTTGGCAAAAAAAAAAAAAAAAAAAAAAAAGAAATATCAAGAGTGCTGTTGCTAAATGACCAAAATGTAGAAGATATTGATGCAAATTACCCATATATCATATAATTTAGTGTCCCTTTCAGTATATATATATATATATATATATAAATTTAATGGCTTAATGACAGTTGGGTAGATTATAAATTCAGCTCCAAAACAAAAGATGGTCACATGGCAGCACAACTAAAAGTATATACTAATACATCAGCCACTAATAATATTAAACAATTTTTTGATAGAGAAAACAGTGGACAACTCCAATTGGTGGGCGTGCGTGGGGAGCCGGGAGGGGGGTAAGGGGCTGCACTCGGGTAGGGAAGGGCTGGACTAAGAGAGCTCATCCATGGGAAACGCGCCTACTCGCGTGTGCAACCACGTTTTTCTTTTTCTTTTTCTTTTTTTTCTTTTTGGCCTTTTGTCTTTTGTTATCAAGTATTAGTGGTGATAAAGCTAGAGATACTGAAGTTTTTTACTATTATCGTGTATCAACCACAACTTATAGTAATATGTATTTAATAGTATGTCTGCATGGGTGTAGCTCAACCGGTTACGGGGTAGTAAGTTGGAGCTAAATAAAAATATTATTTATTTTTAATTAATTCGATACTAATTGTAATTAAATATTCAACGTTGTTAACATTAGCAATTAAAATTTCAATTTGCCTAGAATCGTATAAATATAGACAATTCATACAAATATAATTTTTTGTATTTGTTGTGATTATAATGTTCTACCAATATAATTTATGTGTTTAATTATATAAATTCGATATTAAAATTTTAATTAAAATACTATGTTTTAAATTTATGTGTCGTCTTCATCACCTCTCACCATATAAAAAGAATAATGTTTTATTTTTTTTACCAATATAACTTATTTGTTTAATTATATAAAGCCGATAACCTTATTTTTCTAATTTAAAGTACTATGTTATAAATTTTTATGTAAATTTTCATTTTAATTTATCTAAAAATTATTTTTTTAATAAAATTACATTTAAAAAAAAAGGAGGGGGGGACACGCTCCATGAAACGCGTCGGCAGGGTGTATCCCAGCCCAGCTGGAAACCACCCCCGGCAGCCCCCAGTTCAATGGGAGATGATCTTGGCCCACTGTTTGATTCACAAAACTCCATCACACCCAGCTCAACATTTTATTTTTCTCCTTTTATTTTTTTTATTCCTTTAATATTTAATTAATTAGTGTAAATTACAACCACCTAGGGTTGAAAGTCGGATGGATCGGATCGGAATTAGCCTTTTCGGAAAATTTCCAAAAAAAATCGGAAGTACAAAATCAATTCCAATTCCAATTCCAAAAATTTCGGAATCTAAAAATTCATTCCAATTCCAAAAGACCCGGAAATTTCGGAATTTCGGAAAAAAATCGGAAATCACATAAGCTTTAAAATTTCAAAACTTAGCCCAAATTTTCTAGGATGCTCATATTTTTTAAAAAATAAGAACATCCACATCGATAAAAGTAAAACTAATAATTACTAAATTTCAGTTCAAAAAAATAAATAAATATAAACACAACATAATATCCAATAAAACTTTTAACAACAATTCATTATGTCAAAATCCTAAAACAAAACTTATAGGCGTATTGTTTTGGAAAATAAGTATAATATAAAATATATTATTTATAGGTGTATTTTTCGGAAAAAAATCGGAAATAATATCGGAATTAAATCGGATCGGAAATCGGAAATTCCAAATATATTTTCTATAATTCCAATTCCAATCCAAAAAAATCGGAAAAATTCGGAAATCGGAATTTCGGAAGTTGGAATGAAAAAAGTTGTTCCAAAATCGGAACTTTTCGGATCGGAACTGGCGGAAATTGGAAATTCCGTTCCAACTTGCACCCCTACAACCACCCCTTAGTTGTGGTTAAATAACAAAAACCCCTCTCATGTTTGGGTAATTACAACCACCCCTCAACTATAAATCTTCTTATACGTCCACCCTTGCGGTTTCAAATTTAGTGGAATCTTCGAGATTATATAGATTATTATCACATTTGTACCCGTTTTATCCCATTCGATCTCCACATTTAGAAGCAAGATGATCATAAAATGTGTTTTTTACCCTGTATATATATATCAAATTATGGTGCATCAGAAACTGTATTTTTACACAAAACGAGTACAAACTAGAGCACATTCCACGAAATCTACATGATTATGTTGAATTTGACACCATAATGGTGGAAGTGTAAGAAAAAATCATAGTTGAGGGATAGATGTAATTATCAAAACAAGAGGGGTTTTTTCTTAATTTGACCATATTTATGGTTCCTTCGATGCTACACCCGGTGAAAAATACCAGGTGGGTTTTCTGCTGCCACGTGTTCTTTTTTTTATTTTTCTAAAACCCCTAAAGGTAAACTCTAGCGGAGAATTTATTATAAAATACAAAAAAGAGACACGTGGCAGCAGAAGACCCACCCGGTGTTTTTCACCAGGTGTAGGGTCGAACAAATCCATATTTATTATTTTAATCATCAGCTCCATCTAAGCAAAGCCAGATCTTTAAGCCGATCCGATCCTCTTTTGCAAATATAAATAATCACCTCTACTTAGTGCCTAACCACAATCTCTCTCTCTCTCTCTCTCTCTACCCTTAATCATAATTATTAATCATAATTAATATCTCCTGCTGTCACTGTCAATGTCTCTCCACTACTGAGTTCCACCACCCCTCTTCTCATCGTCATCAGTCAGGTAGGTACACAATTCCCCCTCCTCACATCTCTCAATTTTGAGTAATTTCTAATTTTCAATCAGATCACAATTTTAATTTCAGATCTAAGATTCGTTTCTGTCAAATTTCAGTTTTTTCTCCGGCGAACAGAATCGCCAGCAGCCATGGAAGCGGCGGAATCAACCGACGGCGGCTCGAAAGTAATGAACGTGGGCCTTCTACTGCTCGCCACGCTCGTGGTGGCGAAGCTGATATCCGCATTGATAATGCCCAGATCCAGCAAGCGTTTGCCCCCGGTTGTGAACACGTGGCCGGTTCTCGGCGGTCTGCTCCGGTTCCTGAAAGGACCGATCGTGATGCTGAGGGCGGAGTACCCTAAGCTCGGAAGCGTGTTCACGCTGAATTTGCTGAATAAGAAGATAACTTTTCTGATTGGTCCAGAGGTTTCGCCACATTTCTTCAAGGCCCCTGAATCTGATCTCAGCCAACAAGAGGTTTACCAATTCAATGTCCCCACTTTTGGCCCTGGTGTTGTTTTTGATGTTGATTATACCATTAGGCAGGAGCAGTTCAGGTTCTTCACTGAGGCACTTAGGGTTAATAAGCTCAAAGGTTATGTTGATCAGATGGTTATGGAAGCCGAGGTATTTATCGATTTACTGATATTTTTAACTCTCATGATTCTGATTTCTAAATTGCACTATGTGTTTTGGGGTAGTTACTGTTTTCTTTCTTTAGCTGCATTATATTTTGCTTGTTTGTTTATGCATGTCTTTAACTTGTAAATCGGAGTGAGTATATGTGAGATCGTTTAATGTTGAAAAAAAAACTATAAATAAATCATTTTTTTCGATTCTTTTCAGTTTGAATCTTGTTCTATTTGAAGGAATTGCTTGGATCTTCGATTAGTTTTAGGATGAGCAGAATAAAAGATCGTAGACCTAACGTATTAGCTGCATAACTTGTGATTGCCGACTTCTTATCGTTTTATTCATCCCGGTTTATGTTTTCTCTGTTTTCCTTGATGTGATTATCTTACGTATCCGTTCTATAACTTAGTTAAAGTGTATATTGGTTTTGATGGTTATTGGTTACTATTATGTGCTTGACTCAAGAGTCGAACTTCTCAGCATATAGTGGGTTTATTAATTTACCTACTCATTCCATGGCTGGATTTCGTACGCTATCTATATTATTACTTTAGAAAAATAGAGACGAGAATTATGAGATTGCATGTTCAGTGTGTGCATGCAATCTACAAGTGCAATTCACAGCAGCATTTTGTGGCAAATCAGCTGTTATGGACAATTGCAATTTTAGTGACTACTTTTGAACAGTCTGCATCTATGCTCCTTTTCCCTATTTATTTACCCTCCCGGTTTTACTGAGAAGTTACTGTCACCTATTAGGTAGGGGCCTTCCATTTCTTACTTTATTTATCTACTTATATAATGGACTGTGCAACTGGTTTATGTTTGAGAAACCACAAATGCACTTCTTTAATATATCCTATTCTACAAACATATGAAACCATTTCTCGATTCGTATTCTGATCAAAACATGTTTCCCTCTCTCATTCGGCAG
Organism: Erythranthe guttata; assembly: GCF_056151865.1. Classification (NCBI taxonomy): domain Eukaryota; kingdom Viridiplantae; phylum Streptophyta; class Magnoliopsida; order Lamiales; family Phrymaceae; genus Erythranthe; species Erythranthe guttata. The sequence goes on along the minus strand of NC_142543.1, from coordinate 6,680,122 downwards.
GAATATTTCTCGAAATGGGGAGACAGCGGTGAAGTGGACCTAAAATACGAATTAGAGCACCTAATCATACTAACAGCAAGTAGATGCCTTTTGGGCGAAGAAGTGCGCAATAACCTATTTGAAGACGTGTCAGCACTCTTCCACGACCTCGATAACGGAATGCTTCCAATCAGCGTCATATTCCCATACCTTCCAATCCCAGCACATCGCCGTAGAGACCAAGCCCGCAAAAAGCTCTCCCACATCTTCTCCACCATAATAGCCTCTCGCAAAAATGCAGGCGTATCACAGCACGATTTGCTACAGTGCTTCATCGATTCCAAGTACAAGGACGGTCGCCAAACGACCGAATCAGAGGTCACCGGTTTATTAATCGCCGCCTTATTCGCCGGTCAGCACACCAGCTCCATTACCTCCACATGGACCGGTGCATACCTTCTCTGCAACCCTAAATTCATGTCCGCTGTTGTGAATGAGCAGACGGATTTGGTCCAAAAGCACGGTGACAAAGTTGACTACGACGTGTTGTCAGAAATGGAAGTTCTTTACCGGTGCATTAAAGAATCATTGAGGCTGCATCCTCCATTGATAATGCTTCTTCGAAGCTCGCACAGCGATTTCAGCGTGAAGACTAAAGAAGGGGTCGAGTACGATATTCCGAAGGGGCATATTGTTGCCACATCACCCGCCTTTGCGAATCGGCTGCCCCATATTTATAAAGAGCCGGATAGTTACGACCCGGATAGGTTTGCACCGGGGAGAGATGAGGATAAGGCGGCAGGAGCTTTCTCGTATATATCTTTTGGTGGCGGCAGGCATGGGTGTCTTGGGGAGCCGTTTGCTTATCTGCAGATTAAAGCGATTTGGAGCCATTTGCTTAGGAATTTTGAAATGGAGCTTCTTTCTCCTTTCCCCGAGACTGACTGGAATGCTATGGTTGTGGGTGTGAAGGGGAGTGTTATGGTGCGGTACAAACGCAAAGTTCTTCCGCTCAACTAGCTTCCTTCGCCACGTAATTTGCCGAAAAAGTAGATCTTGTGGCATTTTTTTAACTTAAGCATGTCTTTTAGGTTTGATTTTTACTTGGTGTTTTGAATGTTGACTTCGTCAGACTACGCTGCTTTGTTTTTTTTTTTTTTTTTCCTTCGATTAGTTTTTTGTTCCTTTCAATTTTCTGTTGTGCTGAAGACTCTTTATTGCAGTTTTGTGATTGAATTTTGAAGTATGTGTAGGGTTTTTGTTGCTTTCTTGTGGCTTTTTGGTCGCCTGTTTGATTTTAAATTCTTTTATGGATACAAGTTTAATAATTCAGAGTGATGGTAAAAGCATTAAAATGGTTTAATATGATGATCAGTAGCATTATTCCTACTGATTTCTAACAGCAAATGTACATTTCTGCATTGCTTTTGGGCACTACTTTTAACTGGACATATATTTTTTTTGTTCTCAATAACATTTAGCTCTGATGTTTTTTTTTTTAATAGCCGGCAACTGATACAACACGCATAATAACACAAAAATGAAAACACCGTTTCACAATAGCATTTACAAATTCATAATGCGTTGCAATTTACAATCGGATGCTTCGGACTGCATAAAATTTGAGCACTGGTAAGAGTGACATTGTAAAATCTCATCATGTGTTAAGCTTTTAACCTCTTCCGTTAGGCACGATTTTGATGAGCTCGATATCAAAGAGGAGAGTTTTATCAATCAAACCTTGGTTCCTTAACACGAAATCCAGTGCTCTTTGGCCCTGTCAGTAAGAAGACAACTTTCCATTCGATGATGACCAAACAAATAAATCGACTACAATTAGTAGCAACATTAGAGAGACTAAAATAGTAGAATGAATACCGAAAATGTAGTTGGCCTTGGACCTTTCTTGTTGTAGTCAGAATCGGGATATCCTAGTTCTGGCGGAACAATAATCCTGTACAAACAAACATTTATTGTGTTATTAACATTTCAAGACTCAGATTGTACTACAACATTGTTCCACAAGTATATGTATTTTGCACATGTATTATATTTCTAGGTGAACATCAATAAATTGTGGGAAAGGGTACCTTCTTATACTACCAAGAGCCATGCCTGATACAGCTTCCTCGAATGCGGGTATGACCTGAACAACATATCATCCATAACCCAACAGTGCATTACAAATCATCGTATCACCTATTTTGATATTCACAACTTACATGCTTACAACACTACAGTATATTGATGCTAAAACCACGTTTCTATTGCAAACTGCGTACCAGCACACTTACCTTGGTGAATAATATTACAACTTTACAAGATACAAATACAACTATACAAGTATGTTACCATGATATACATGTAAACATAAAGCTTCAAAGAAAGCGTTAAAAACAATATATTTTAGTTAAGAGTGATGACCAACCTCTTGTGATCCTAATCTGAATTTGAAAAATTCTTTATCTTCGCCCTGCATACTTAAAACAACACATAATAAATAAAACGAAGAGCAAAAAATCCACCAAGTTTAGAATGGCAGTCTGATTATAATATAATGACAAGAAGATAGAATACCTCGAACGAGCCACCCTTTGTCTTGTTACGAGCTTCAAATATCCGTCCATAATATCCAATTGTATAACCATCCCAATCAACCTAATATGGATGAATTTCAGTTGTCATCTCATTTTTATTTTATTTTTACCTAAATAGTGTCCCATCAAATAAACGAATACCGCTCCATCATTTTTATTTGGGATTTGAACAACTCGCAAAATAAACAAATTTAGTGAAACGATTTTAAACTTTTTAAGCCTAATGCATTGATCACATACTGTTATTATTGAAAAAAAAAGTCATATACAATGGGCTTACCACTACAATTTCTCCTGTTTTCGGAATGGGCCCACTACCTTGTCGCAAGTCCTGCAAATGTTACATGTTACATGTTATATGTGAAGGAAAATGTACAAAGTATTAATAGAAATATGCTTGTAAAAAGAGTTGACCTTATATTGGAGACCTGAATTAGTTTCGGTATAATCAGGATAGCGCATCTTTGTCTTGCCGTAATCCTTTCCACGCAAAGCTGGCACTGAATGCCCAAACAGTCAGCCTACAATTAGTCTTCAAAGCTACTAGGCTTAGGCTGCACATTATAATCATACGTACAATTATTCAAAGAACCGACCAAAACTCGTTCCACTGCCACTAGAATAAGTACGTAGCACATCAATAATCGAAACATGGAAATGACCACACCCAACTCTTAAAACCACCTTACCTACATTATATTTTCATCCACTATGTTTACTATTATTCAACGTTACCGAAACCTTATGCATAACATTCTAAAAGGAGATAAGGATAATGTCTACGTACACTTTTTATTTATACATAAGCCTGTAAATGGTGGTGATGTTTTGTTATGCAGTTACCCCACTTGTATTTATTCTAATTCATCTTTATACGTGTTGATTAGATATATCGACCAACTTATTCTCCGAGACCCCGACAACAATTAAAGACTATTTTGTCGATGCGGATGCAGATAACCCTAACAGAAAATTAATGACTTCTCCTAATTCAAAGCAAGCTTTGCTAATTTTTTTATTCGAAAAACATGCCATACAATTGTTACAAATACAGATTACAATCAAACAACAATTGGATAAAAATGTATAAAATAACAAAAAAAAAAAATTAAGTAAAAAGAAAAGGTTAAGGAGATTACTATCAGCATATTCAGATGCAATGGAATCTGGATTCCTTTGAGAATCCAAGGTTGCCGCAGCCAATAATCCAATGGATGACATCAAAATATGTCTCCGATCGATCAGTGCCCTATGCTCCAATCTTTCACTTGCCACTTCAATTCAGTGACAGAATAATAATAAAAAAAAAAATTAGATGATTATACATCTAGAAGAGGAGAATCTGTGAAAAGAAAATAAAGTGGTGGGGCTAACCAAAATAATTTGATGAGTCATCCGAACTTCGGCGGCAGATAACACGCAGCAGGTCTGGAATTATCGGCGGCGGTGGTGGTGGACCTGCGGCGGACGATTTAACACGAAAATACTTAGAAAGAGATCCGACGGCCGAAATTGACGCCATAATTTTCAGAGAGAGAGAGAAGTTTCTAGTGTCTGATTACAAACAAGCGGAGGAGGAGGAGAAAAGGAAATGCTTCGCGGGAAGATAGCGGCCTCAGATTTTCCTTTAAGCGATTGATTACTTCCAAAAGTTCCAATTCTACCCTTTTCTTTGCATATCTGTCAACTATTTTTTCTTTTGTTTTTTTTTTTTCTTTCAAACTTTATTTGTTTTAAAATCTTTTTATTTATTCTTGGGTCCATTTGATATACACCCCTAGAATGGAAAATATATAGCGATAGGTCCACCCCTAAAATTCTTCCTTTAAGATACCCCTGGAGAGGCAAAAGTACTATTGTGCCCTTAAGTGCAATTTTCGCCCAACTGCATTCATTATTTTTGCCCCTGCATTCAGCATAATGCCCAACTGCATTTAGCATTTTGGGCCTGCATTTATCATTTTTATAGATTTTTTAATAAAAAAATAAATTTTTATTAAAAATTTATATCCTATTTTGTATTTTTTTAATTTTTTAATTTTTTAATTTTTAATTTTTTTAATTTTTTTAATTTTTTAATTTTTTTAATTTTTTTTAACTTTTTATAACTTTTTTAATTTTTTTTTAATTTTTTTAATTCTTAATTTTTATTTTATTTTTATGTTTTTGATAAATTTACTGTACATAAATTGACTACATGTGACTATACAGTCATGTATAGTTATATGTAATCATGTACTGTTCTTTTATCCCTCTTTTGTCCTAAAATTAATCTACACCAATAACAAAATTCACAATTTTAATCTTGATATTATAAATCAACTAAACAAAAAAAAAAACATAATTACATGCATATAATCTTCAAAACATGAACACACATTACTATACATTAAAAAACACATAACATACATATAAATATATGCTACTACACGTGACTATAGTTATATATAATTATGTATAGTTATATAAGTGACACATAAGTCTGGAGTACTGTAGCATGAATGCAACTTCACATGGCACTTCCCTGCATCTTATTCTTTGCATCTCATAATGTTATACAAAGCAAAACCTGTGGCAAAAAAAATTCAAGTTAAAGAAAACGAAGAACAAAATGGAACAAATGAATTACATCACATGAAAAAATACCAAAAAACAATGAAAGACATTTTTGTGATAAATTTACTTTGGTGAACTATAGTTACAAGTAATTATGTGCATTATTGTTACTGCATATGACTAGATATGACTATATGTAGTCAACTATAGTCACATGTAGTTAGGTTCATTCTTATTACTACATGTGACTATATATGACTACACGTACCTGACCATATGTGACTATATATGTATATAAATAAAATTCATCTACACCACAAAAAAGTTCACTATTGAATCTATATATAAATATATAAAGGTGATGAATAGAACAATGTGGTTGAAAAAAAAATATTTACTTACTGTAGTGAAATTCTATCACAGAAAATCATTTGATTTGTTGTATGTTCTTGAAACTGAATTAATGAGATGACAAATAAACTCAGATAATAAAATGTGAAAATTAATGAGGTATGTACACATATAATTTAAATTATGAATTGTAGGTATGTATATGGAGAGTAGAATTTTAATTACAAAAAAGAAAACAAAGCAAAATCTTTTATATAACTATAAATAACAATTTTTATTACAAATATCGATTGAAAATACACGGTTATATGCGTATGTTACTATATATTACTATATGTTACTACGTATAATTATGGTTATGTATATATAATTTAAGTCAACACTACAATATAAGAAAACAATTTATATCATCAATCGACTCTTATCCCGATTACATATACAGTAATTAATTGCAAGCCAAAGACAACAAACTTTGCATCAAATCAAGCATCAACACCTAATGTCAGAACAAACAGTAAAATCTGGGAAATAACCACACAATCATTCAATCAAAATCCCAAAATTACAAATAAAAAAAAATCAAGAGATGCTCGTCAAATTACCTGACTGAATTTGAGTAATTCCACCATCACCAGATCCACAACTCAAACGATGAGCAAATTGAGACCAGCGGCACCCTCAACATCAGCGGCCAGAAGAGCAACCGTGACGAGGACGGCAGGAGCGATCTCGACGGCGGCAACAACGGAACCCCGCCGGGGGCGGTGGTGGAGGCTCTGGAGAAGGAGGATGATATATGTACACCAACAAGAGGCCGAGGGGTCGCCTAGATCTGTCGGCACCAGATCTGGCGAGAGAGAATCAGAGAGAGGGAGATATGAAGACAGAGAGGGAGAGATTAAACGACAGGCGGCGCAAGATGGTGGGGGAGCAGTGGGGGAGTAGTGGCGGCGGGCGGCGCAAGACGGTGGGACGGTGGGGAGCAGCGAGACAGAGTAAGAAAGAGAGAGAGATGAAGAGAGAGGGTGAGAATGGCGGTGTGGTTGAAACGTGTGTGAGAAGAGATAAGATTAGGGTATATATTGTATTAAAATTAAAAGGTAAAACATGTACTTCAAGTTGTTCAGAGGGAACTCACTAATTAAGATCAGAAGTTGGGTTTTTGACTAGAGTAGAAATATTTATTGGGCCTCCTCATATCTTATTAATAAAAGGAAGGTTGTTCTGGTGAAACCTTAGGGTTTTTTTTCCCGCTCATTTTATGGCTACATTTGTCATTTAATTATTTTTTACTTTTATTATTTATTATTTTAATTTTCATTTAAACTAATTACGTATCTTTTAATGATATATTATTGTGTGATGAATTCTTTTATACCATTTATTTATTTTTTTTTTTTTTTATTTCAATTTTCATTTAAACTAATTTTAATGATATTTTTATTCTAAACTAATTACGTTTTTCAAGGAATTATCCTGATTTTCTGGCTACATTTGTCATTTAATTATTTTTTACTTTTATTATTTATTTCTTACTTTTATTATTTTATTATTTCAATTTTCATTTAAACTAATTACGTATCTTTTAATGATATATTATTGTGTGATGAATTCTTTGATACCATTTATTTATTTTATTATTTTTTTATTTCAATTTTCATTTAAACTAATTTTAATGATATTTTAATTCTAAACTAATTACGTTTTTTTCAAGGAATTATCTAGATTTTTCTCCCACACCAAATCTACGTATCTTTTATTATTTTATTATTTTCATTTTATTAATCTTATTAATAAAAGGAATTTTATTAATAAAAGGAAGGTTGCATTGGTAAACCCTAGGGCAATTTTTTCCGCTTATTTGAATTTTACAATTATCAATTACTTTTATTATTTTATTTTATTTTATTTAGTAAATTAAGAATCAAGATCAAATTTTTAAATCAATCCCCTCCTTTTATCATTACGTATTCTACCTCATCCTCCTTTTTTTTTTTTGGAAATGTCTTCAATCTCAAATTTTCCGTATTTAATTTGATCCGATAAGATCCATTCGTGATTTGGTATTTTTGGTAATCACATTATCCGATTTGTGTGATTTGTTGATTAATCGCAAAAGAAACGGGATATGATGAGTTTGTTCACATTATCCGATTCAATGGTAGATAATAATTTATCAAACTTTAAAGGCAAACCTGTAATTCTATAAATTTTTTTATTTATTTTCCATTTTCTCCAACTGTCCGACTACTAAATGTCCGTTTATTGAAATATAAAATATGTCATTTTATTGTCGATTACCACTCCTTTGCACTTCTATTCAATGTTTATTTTTTGTTCTTATTCTATTATCATGTTCTTCATTCTTTCTTCATTCTTAGTAGAGCATTTTGAAAGACAAAAACTTGTACAATAACATCCCTACATACGTAAAGAAAAATATCGACCACAAGGTACGTATTGTTTTCTTAGTTTATTGTTTGTTAAACTCTCTCAAATCTAATTTTATACCCTCTTGGAATTTAAATTTAAATGTGAAATTGTCGGTATTTTTCCAATTAAGGATTTATTTGTTTCACTATTATTATTTGTTGATGGATTAAACTATTTAAGTGCTTGCAAATCAAAATTTGGGGGATAGAGATTTTAGGGAATCAAAACTTTTTCAGTTGGTTATGTTTATTCGCATGAAATTTAACCAATATTTGTATCCTTTATGAACAATGTTCTTCTGAAAATTCTTTTATTTATGTATTGAGAGTTTCCTTCAAAGAAAAGATGTGTATCGTTTCATTTGTAATTTCTTAACAACTAAACGTAAAAATTAATCTAATTTCGTCATTTGCATCATTAATGTCTACCTATACTAAATATTTTTTTCATGCGTTTGTGTTTTTTTTTTATAAAAGATTGATGAAGATTAAAGAATGCTAGCTAGCTGACAGCAGTTTGTAAGGTTCCCACAACTAGCAAGTGTTAGGGTTATACACTCAATGTATTACTCCAAAGTTGTGGCGTATAACCAAGCATCTCAGTCAAATGGTAATATGTTTTCAATATATTTATGTATCTTTTATTCTGGACATCTAATATGTTTACAAAAATTACATTTCAGTTTTATGAATAAGAATATTTTTAATTCATTTTTTTTTGTATTCTTAAGTTTTCTGGCCTGGTTGACATAATAATAATATCACTGCACTAAGTCATATACAAAATATTTAAAGAAACTTTGAAAATCTCGAATCGTGTACATTTTTCATTAATTATATTAAATATTTTTTTTTCCATATATTTTTATTTTTATGTGTTTCTTTTTAAATAATCTCTAAAAATACAAAAATTTCGTGCATCACAAATCTAAAGTTAGTTTTGTGTTTACAGTTAAGCATCTCATTTAAATGGTCATATGCTAAGTCTATAAAGCTAACTTAGGTCAACTCCCATACTCCAATCCAGTAGCATTTGAAACTGTACAACATTTTGTTATTAATATTTTGAATGTTGACTAGGTTTATGAGATTCTACACCCGGTTAAATACACCATATAGTTTTAAACCGTACATCTACATAAATAACTATCCACTAAGCGCACATACATATGGACGTGTGTGTTATTATATGTAGATCTACGGTTAAAAACTACATGGTGTAATTCACTAGGTGTAGGTTCTACAAAAATTCAACCCCTAAAAATTATATTGGTAGTGATAGGGACTACAAGTGTACAACCAAGTGATTGTTACTGTGTTAATTTTATTAGATGCATTGAATTGTTCGTTGCATGCTGGGAAAATAATCGACAATATAATTATGCAATATTTTTTTTGCTTATTATGATGTATCATGAAATTTTGACTAGAAAAGTTCTTTATTTCCATTTTTTTATGGTCTTTCTGCAATTAATAATATAAACTATTCTAATTTTGACACCTTAAATTTATGATATAAACGAAATATTATTTTGCATTAATTTTATTCTAATCCCGTGCATCGCACGGGTAAAATTACTAGTATATTTTCAAAAGTAGGGGTGTATCACTAATTTCCCCTTTATTCTTTCACTATTTTGGTATGTTTCATTTCTATATATTTTATTTACTTGTGTTTATTTTTTTGCCGATTTTTATATAAGTAAACCTCTACTTTCATACAATAGTTCCCAAATCACACGATTTATTCAAGTAATTCATAATATATGTTTTAGTTGGTATGCCTTGACGAAAAGTACAATTTCATAGAAAGTTTTGGAACCTCAAGTACACTTTAACTATATTTACTTTTTTGGATGAGATAGTATTTATAAAGGCAAAGTACAGTTTATACCCCTGAACTATAGGGGTTGTATCTGTTTGCCTCTTGAATTACAAAACGTCACAAATACCCTCTCAAGTTTATGGTTAACCATTAAATTATTAACATCTTTAATTTAAATGTGTAATTACTTCTCTGCCCTTGGGGATTTGTTGTAAGAAACTTAATAATTATATAATTAATATGTGTTGTATTTGTCGATTTTGTTATGAATTTGTGATTGAAGTGAATTAATAGTTTACATGATTTTCTTAATTGTGTTTAATTTTTGGATTCAATATATTTATTTATTGTCCTTTTGTTCAATTTTGTGTATTTTTTGTTTATGCCCTTCACTAAATGCATAACTTTTGGGGTGATTTTCGTGTATTATAAGATGTCTTGTAACACGAAGTACAAGAATTTTGTGTATTTGAGTTGTTACCTAATAAATTTTTGAAGAAAAAAACAGTGGCCTTTTAATGGTTAAATAAGGAGAAGAAAAGCGGAAATACGAGAAAAAGAAACCCAAAAATATGAAGCAAAATAACTCGAAAAAAAAAAGCAAAAAAAAGTCGATGAAAGAGCTTTAATACATATATATATATATATATATATATATATATATATATATATATATATATATATATATATATATATATATATATATATATATATATAAATAATTGAATAGAGGGGCAAAGTAGTCAGAAAATGTCCAAAGGTGAAAAAATGGCTAGAAATCATCAAGTTAAAGTGCCACATCAGCATTTACAAATAAAATTTAAATGAAGGGGGGTATTTGAGACGTTTTGTAGTTCAAGGGGGCAAACTGGTACAACCCCCATAGTTCAGGGGTGTAAACTGTACTGTGCCCTATTTATAACCTTATGCCTCGTTTGCTTAGTGTTATTAAGCTATATTAACTAAGAGGTTATTAAGATGTTTGGTTAATAAGATTTGTGTTTAGTCAATTCAACTACTATTCCTAAAGTACGCAATTAAATGCTACTATTTGATTAAATTACTAGTACCCTTCGCTTTGAGATTAATTTTATAGAGGGTGATTAGAAAAGGAAAAGACAATTTTGTCCTTAAAACATTAATTTTGTTAATTAAAAGACTTTTTTATACAATTCACATGTAGTACCAAAATTTAACAAATTTAGTATAGGGTTTAATCTAACAAATCAAATATCTTACAGACTAAATAATTAATTAATCAGTGAGGATATTAATCCAATCTCACTTAATCCAATGTGACTGATATGGGCAAGCAAACGAGGCCTTAAAGTCTTGTTCGGTTACCATTGTTAGGTTCTCTTGATTAAATAATAAGGGTTAGTAAGACGTTCGATTGACAAGTAGCATATTTAGTTAAAATTCATTACAAAAGTTAAAGCCCGCAATTAAATATTATTATTTTATTAAATTAGTAGCACCTTCTTGCAGTAAGCAATTCCGCGTTCGAGTTATCAAAAGAGCTTCATGACTCTACGAGGAATCTCCGATGCTATGTGAAGGATTTTGTGAAGAATGAGGTGGAGAAGAAGACTGATTTTATTTAGTTGTTGGGAATATTGCAATTCAATCCCCTAACTTAAGTTTTCTAAGTTTAGTAAAATTGTAATTTTTGCCCCAATTTTATGTTATCTGATGTTATTCTATTTTATTGAAGTGAATAACTAAAATCATAATGGGTGCATTGAATGATTTAAAATTTTACACAGGGTTTTTTTGCTAGTTGTTTTATCACATGGGGGGTTTTGGCACGTATGGATTACACACGGGTACTTTTTGCATATTACTCCAGAAATTAAATACTTATAACCTTGATACTCAATTGATCAGTAGGAAATTAATTATCTAATCCATGCTAGTCCAATATATGTAACCGAATGAGCTATAAATCTTACTTCATCCGTCCCATATATTATATGTTGTTTTGGGTAGTTGCGCGCATATTAAGAAATTCAATAAAATGCATAGATTATACCAAAAACAACATGGTAAATACTAACATACACTTATCATTAATTATTTTTCAATTAACTAATTGAGAGTGATAAGGGGTAAAAATGAAGCGAAAAAATAAATAAAAAATAATGCTCTATTGGAACTCTAAAATGGCAAATAATTTGAGAAAAAAATACTCCAAAAAAGAACACAAATAATATAGGACAAATGGAGTAATTATTTGTAGGATACATATATTAGTAGTATCATATGTATGAGGTTATTGCATTGGATAAAAACATAAGATTATAAAATCTCATGTTTACTAGACGTAGTGGTGTTTGCAGACGCTTTTTGAAAGTGATTATGAGTTTTTTTTTGCTCATAATTTGTTTTCAGGTGTTTGTAAAATCAACTTTTGTTTTTGCTTCTCTTAAAATAATCTGCTTAAAGCTATTTTTTTTAAAAACATCCGTTTTTTCTATTTAAGTTCATTTTCCAGAATATTTGCAAACACCCCCAACTTTTAGAAATAACCACTTAAAATTGACTTAACTCACAATCAATAACTTCTACTTTAAAATAATCATTTGCAAACACCACAATAATACAATTGACAAAAATATGGTTCATGTTTCAGTTGTTGGACATATTTCCCATTTCACTAATTCAAGTTGCATTGTAAAGCCAACAAATATATCAACTTCCATATTTTGCATTGTAAAAATCAGTCCCTCCAGGAAAATAGCACACTAAAAACATTGAATGTACTCATAGATAATAGTGAAATTGTTAAATCATTACACCAAAAACATTCTTACAATAAATACTCACCACAAACTGAACTGGTAAGGGAAGCCCAGTCACTTTATTATTATTCTAGCAATAAAATAAGAAAGATTGATCAAGAAACACTTCACAAGCTGACAAGCTTAAGAGTATTAGCCTTCTCTTGCAGACTGTCGAGCAAGCTATCGAAACTCTTCTTGAAAGAATCGACTCCTTCTAGCTCAAGCTGTGACCCCACATAACCCCAGTCGATGCCCAACTTCTCAAGTGCGCTGTAAATTCCTTCAGCCTCCGACACATTCGAGTCGATAGTCCTTGCAACCGAGCCATGGTCAAGGAATGCCAGCAGTGCTTGATCAGGCATCGTCGATACCTATAATATTAATACAGCTAATACATTAATACAGTTGCGACCAACAAAATTCTATTAATTTAGCAGAACATTAAATTACCGATTAATTAATAATTACTAATTAAGTTGAAAATGATAGTTGTACTACCACAAGTTCTTACCATGTTAAGAAAAGTACCGAGGGATGAGATTAAAAAAAAGACAATTGAATCATATTTTGCTAAGCCTTTATAAATTTATCATAAATGTATTTATTTACGTATTTAAAGAGTTATTTTCGTGCATTATTAATTAATACACAAGATGGGGCATATCGATTATCTTACAAATTTAGCGAATTATTTGTTGTCCCCGAGTCGGGGCGGAGAAAATTATCGAGGTTCTCTACTGTATTACGTAAGGAATGTTTCAAGTCATCTCATAATTTAATTTTATTGAAAAATCAAAAAAGTCTACTAAATAAGACAAACAAAAAAAAAAAAAAAAACAAGAGAGAGAGAGAGAGAAAAAGATAAGATGGGGGTGGCTTACAGTGTCAGGTCCAATAAGAGGAGCCACATAAAGAGTGTCTGGATAAGCAGGATTCTTGACACTAGTTGATGCCCAAAGTAGCCTTTGCTTCTTTGCTCCTTTCTTCACCAGAGCTTCCCATCTCGGACCCGAGAATTTCTTCTGGTACAGCTGGTAAGCCAATCCTGCTTGCGCATTTGCAGCCTGTCCAACATAATTACCATTATTACCCTCGATTTCTTCTTTTATTACTACTCTTTACAACTTTTGCAGCTAACACAAACAATTGTGACTGACGGATTTGAATTTTTTACCTTTCCTCGGAGATCGAGTGCTTCTGGTGTACCAATCTTCTCAAGCATCTTGTCGACCAGTGAATCTACTCGACTAACAAAGAACGAAGCAACACTTGTCACTCGTGACAGGTCATCGAGCCCAGATGCCTCGAGACCGTCCAGGTAAGCATCAATCACTGCTTCGTATCTCGCAAGAGAGAAGATGAGCTGCATGTATATATATAGCCCGTAACAAATACTTTTCAGTATCAAAAGATAAAAAGGAGTACTATGTTCATATTGGTTTGTCGAATAATATGAAGAATGAACTGACCGTGACATTAACGCTAATTCCTAGTGCAATGACTTCCTTGATTGAGGGAATGCAAGGAGCTGTAGCGGGAATTTTGATGTAGACATTTGAGCGATTAACCCATTTATGAAGCCATTTAGCAGCCTCTATTGTGTTTTCGGTATCATCCGCGAGTCGTGGTGAAACTTCGACAGAGACGTATCCATCAGCCCCATCTGTTTCGTCGTAAATCGCCTCGAAAAGTTTGCATGCATCTTGGATATCTTTCACCACAAGTTCCCAGTACGCACTTTCTATGTCTTTTCCGGATTGCACTAGTTCCCTGCATTTATTTATTCACATATATATGATACTGTAATTAAGCTGCAAGCCCCTTTCTCAAAAAACCAACAAAATCGATGGTAAATTTATATCAGGAAAATCGAAATAAAAAGGGTCCAAAGTTTTTTTTAATGGAATAGGGTTATTTACTCTCGATCTTATTTATGTTGTTATTTTTGGCCCACCCTGTTTTCCAGCTAAATATACATAGAGCAGAAATATAGCTACAACAATGAACTTGGAACATTTTGAAGAAACTCCGACAACTTGAAAACAAATCGAAACATGCATTTTTTTTACCTGAATTGATCATTGTATGCACTTGAAGTTGATATTGCTTTCTGGAATATCTGTATTCATACAAAACAAGAATTGTTCGATTAGTGAAAGCCAACAGAAGGTTGGTACATGCAGCATTTTTCTCTATTCAATTTCAACATTTATTTATCAGAATAAAAAGTTTACCGCAGGGTTGCTGGTAACACCTCTGACTCCACTTTCGATCAACGGAATAAGATCGGTGACGGGGCGGCATAGATTGTCGTACCACGGGCTTTGCCCTTCCTTCTCATAAAGATCATGAAGTGTTGTTTTCTTCACAGTGCTTCCATTTCCATCATTTTTTGAGCATCTTACACTGACCAAATTTAACTTCTAAATTAGAATCATCTTCATAAAATCAACCAAATTTACAAGCACCAAAATCATACATCTTCATAAAATAAATTACCTCTTTCATAGCCACTTAAAGTATAGATAGATACTAACGAGAGAGAGAGAGAGAGAGAGAGAGAGAGAGAGAGAGAGAGAGAGAGAGAGAGAGAGAGAGAGAGAAACAAGCTCCAATAAAATCAATCCCTCATAAACCATAAAAATTGAATCTTTAAAGAAAAAAACATAAGTGGACTTACACCAAAGAAGCCTTGATGGGGTGATTGGTGCCGACGGTGAGCTTTGAAGATGAAATCGGGTTACCGAAACCGGCGGTTCGTTTGCGCAGATCAACACAGCACATGGGCTGCTGCGAAGATCTGGTTGTGGGCCTTGAATTAGTAGCGGAATTAGCAAAACCTGATGCTGAGAGCTTAGAAATGGAAGACATGGTGGTGGCTGATTGATTTCGATTGCTGTGAATGACAACTGTGATCAGTTGATGCTTTTTATTATGATTATTATTATTATTGGTAGAGAGAGAGAGAGGAGAGAGAGAGAGATGAAGGTATTACTTATTAGGGCTAATTGTGGTAGAAAGAGGCAAAGATGTAATTAAAGAAAGAGATGAAGGGCTGTTTTGTGTTGACTTGGCTGTAGATGGTTGGAAAGAGCCGGTGAGGGGTAATTCTGTAAATTGTTGTACAGCCAATTTTGTTTGGTGGGTTTGGTAGGTAACTTTTTCACGCTTTCCAATAACTCTGCTGCCCTTTTCATTTAATTTTTTTTTTAATTTTTTTTTTTAATAATTATTGGTAATTTTGGTTTTCTCCCTCTCGAGTAAATGACAATTATAAGGACATTTCTAAAAGCATATTCAACAGACTTCTCATAAATAATTATGTATACGGCAAAACCTTCTCTAAAAGCATCTATTTCAATATACAACTATATCCCTCAATTATGTATTTGTATACGAAAGAATATTTCATTACACTAAGTAAATTTGACATCGTAAATGTGGACATATAAAATAATATATATTGATGATGTGATTGTAATTACCCAAACATAAGGGTGATTTTCGTGATCGTAATTTGCCCTTGTTTATAACGAAAAATATTGTTTGAATTTCGAAACGTAATTTTTAAATTCTGCAAAGTTCTGTTTATGATTTTGTTTAAGAATTACAAAAAAACCTTGTTAAATAAATAGCCTTAGGACATAAAAAACATATATTCGTTTAGTGAGGTTATATAGTTTATATCTCATTTAGATTAGGGATGGCAATTTGACCCGCCCCGATGGATCCCCGCCTCGACCCGCCCCGAATTTTTTGGGTATTACCCGCCCCAAAAAAAAATGGGGCGGGTATGGGAATTGAATTTTTTTTTACCGGGTACGGGTACGGGGATGGGTTTACCTATACCCGCCCCGTACCCGTCCCCGTACCCGCTCCACATTATTTATATATATAATATATATTTATTAATTATTATATTAAATATAAATAATTAAATAATAGTAATATATTAAATATTAGCTACAAATGAGGATTTTTAGATTTCGATTATATAATTAAATATTGGTTTATTTATTGAAATAAGCCTTTAAACTATAAGTATATTGCATATTTATTTATTAAAAAAAAAACAATGGACGGGAATTTTTACCCGTCTCGATACCTGTGGGGATTTTATTAGGTGGGTATGGGGATTCTTTTAATACCCGTGGGGATTTTGACGGGGATGGGGATGAGGATTTCCACAGCGGGGCGGGGGTGAGGATTGCAAAACCCACCCCATACCCACCCCATTGCCATCCGTAATTTAAATAGTATTCTTTTTTTTCATTTAAAAAAAAATCTTATGATTTGTATCTATATAATATATAAAGACAAGGTACACAATTGATGTTTTCACATCTCCAATTTTGACCCCACATTTATTTCATTTATTTCATTTTTTGACTTCTTCCCTTAATTAATCCTTATTACATTGTATTTTTTATTTGTTTACCTTATTTCAAAACATTTATGTATAAAATAAAATTATTTACATTTATGATTTACATGGAAATTAATATGATAACAATATAATTATTTATTTTAATATAATTTATTACAATATTGTTATTTCTAATATTTTACATTTACAAAATATAAATATTAGTTTATGTTAAAAATTGGATATTTTTACTAATATTTATAATATGTTATTTTGAATTTCAAAATTTACATTTTAATTTATTTTATATTTAAATACACGTGTTTAAAGATTATACTTCAACCAAATCTGCATTTTTCACTTTTTAAAATTTCTGATTTTATGTTTTTTTATGATTTTATTTCAATAATTTTGGAACATATTTATTTGTTTTTTTTCATTATTTTGAAAAGAAAACTAGAAAAGTCAATAATTTATCAGTTTTATTTTTGAAAAGAAAACTCGATATATATATATATTCTACACACTATTTTTTATAGTGGAATAATCATAATTATATTTATATACGGTTCATTAATTGTTTTTTTATCTCACGTTTTAATTTATTTTTCCGAAATATATTTTTCGAATGTCTTTTTGAAAAAAAAATAGAAAAGTCACTTTTTTATGATATATATTTTCAAATATAGTTTTTTTTAATAATTCTATTCAAAAATAATAATAATTGTTTTTACAAATCATTAATAGTCCAAATGATTCTATCAATAAATTAATTTATCAATATACATGGATTTTTTTTATATATTTTGCCAACTTAATATATATTTATTAATTTAATTTTAAAAATATTAATATAACAACATTTCAATTTTGAAATTTAAAGTTTAAGATTCCAAATTTTGAATTTCAAATATTTTTTTTTTACTATAAATTGTCAATCAATTTCCCAATTTTATGTCATATAATTTGATTTCTTACCTATTTAAGTTGATTGGTTAAGATTCATATGAATAAGTTATGGAAAATATCTCATCAACAATAATTAATTAAGATTATGACATTAAATGTGTATTTCCATAATAAACTTTTATTATATAAAACACAAGTATAAATACCCCTCATTCCAATCCATTTCACTCACTCATACTCTCCACCCGAATTTTACACTCACAAAAAAATAAAAATAAGTTCATATGGCTGCGAAGAGGAAAAGTTTTATTTTTTTTAACTTTTTTTTGATATATTCATAGTTTTGTATGTACTTTATTTCATTATTTTGATATAATGAATTTGTCCAATTGTTATTTACACATATACATGTATTTAGTCTAACGTGTTATTTGTTGTTTGTTTATGTTATTTTTGTAGATATTATGGATAATATCGACGTATGTGCTATGTGTGACGACATCGGTTGCATCAAAGCAGTAGAAACAATTTCGTGAATCTCATATGAATTGTGCGAGAAAAAAATACTCATTTTCTTCATTCCTTAAAAGAACGTCAACGAAGTGATAAATGTAAATAATAATATGTGCAATTTCACTATTTAAAATCTTATATATTACATTTTTTAATTGGCGGCGGTTATATGCAAGCCCATTTTTTTATTAGTTCAAAACCACGTAAAGAAGTTTATTAGTTCAAGCCCGTAAATTAATCTAATTTTATTACATCAAGACCAAAGATGACAAATATACCCTTATCCACAAATAATACTCAAATACAAATAAATCTTATTTTTAATTTGTTCAAGACCAAAAAAAAAAAAAAAATATCACGACTGCCAACCAGCGAGACTTTCACTGCACCGGTGATGACCAGCGACCAACCCACCGCACCATTACCACCACCGCACCACCACCAACAAGGAAATCCATTTTACTAAACTTTTGTTTGTAAATTTGAAAACATTAATCGAGCATCGATGTCCTTTTTACTAAATTTTTATTTGTAAATTCGAAAACATTAATCGAACATCGATTCTTGATAAATATGTATGAATGAACATTAATCTATGCTTATTTCTTGTTGGGTTGCAATGATTTGGCCGATTTTGGAAAAAAAATTGAGATTGAAATTTGTTTTTTTTTATTTTTTTTCGTTGGTTTCCGAAATCGGTTTATCCACACCGATTTTGTACACGAAAATCGGCGTCATAATACCGATTTCTGTTAACCAAATCGGCGACACAACGCCGACTTTACAAGTCAAAATTGGCGTTCTAATGTCGATTATTGAGTACAAAATCGGTTTTCGAATACCGATATTTTTTTAATTTTTTTTTAAATAATACATTATATATTTGGTTAATTGATATTTTTTAAATATTTGAAACGAAAATGTTTATCACCATTCGGTGGCGTCTACCTCTCATTTAACTCAATTGAGTAGAGCTTTCCGTATCTCAAATATTTATTCGTTAGATAATTCATTTGAATAATCCACCATCAATCCACTAGGTTGATGCACGAAAGTATGAGAAAATGGGCTTAAAAAAACAAAGATAATAAAATCGGTATTTAAAAACCGATTTTTGTAGTACAAGTCGGCATGACAATACCGATAATACAAAAACAAATCGGTGTTGTCATGCCGATTTTTACTACAAAAATCGGTTTTTAAGTACCGATTTTTATTAAAATAATCGGAATGTGGTTACCGACTTTAGTAACAAAAATCGGTATTTGCAGACCGATTTTTGGTATCGTCGAATTTTGTTCTCAAAAAAAAAAAAAAATGACCCAAAAGCAAAAATAAACGGTTAAAACATATTTCATTGTGTTCTCCACCCTCGTAAACTACCATGTCATTGTTTTTCTGGTTCCATCGTGAATGTTTGGTATGTATTTGATAATTTTGGTGTGTAGGATTTCTTTGTGGGTTTGTGAAGAAGAAGGAAAAGAAGAAGGAGAGTTTTAAGTCGTGAAATAAGGAATAGGGGTTTCTGGATCTATGTATTTTATTTGGTCTTGCACAAAAGAAATGATTTTTTTTTTTTAATGTTTTGTCTTTTTTATTTGATTTTAAATTTCATTAAGGGTAAATTTGTATTTTTATGTTGGAGGTCTTGAACTAATAAAAAAATGGGCTTGTATATAACCGCCGCCTTTTTAATTTGTGTAAAGTTGCATCACCAAAGTACACAATTGAGGTTTTCACATCTCCAATTTTGGCCCCACATTTCTTTCTTTATTTTCAATTCAGTTTACTTACCTTATATTAAACATATTCCACAAATTTGACAATTTGAATAGAAATCCATTTCACACATTCTCATTAAAAAAAAATCGTTTTGATTTATAAATATTCTAAATTGCATCATTTTATGGTAAAATGGGTCGCACCCTACCGCCATTGATCGAATCAAGATTTAAGGATATATTTCAATTGAGTTTAATTGCTTTTTGTAATGCAATTTCCACATTTAATCCATTAATGATTGCAATATTATCAAGCAATAATATTAAAATATTTGATTGTGATATTAATGACTTAATCTTTGAATCCAAATATTATAATGTTACCATAAATTAAGCAAAAATTATGCAAGTTTGAAAATTAAAAAATGTGAATGATAATTTGCTTAATTTTTGCTTGATATTATTGCAATCATTAATTACTATTTTCCTTTTTTCGATCATTCACAAAATACTATAAAATCTCTTATGCTTCACCGCAATCTCTCATTTTTTTGTAAACCATTGTTGTTCTTTTAGTAGTGTTATGTTTTTCGTTATTTACTCACCATATGTGTCTTATAATCACTCCTATTTTATTGTTATTTACGATTGATTGCTTTCAATCGGATAAATTCTTTCTAATCTATTAAATTTTTTGTGTTTTTTGTTTGCCAGGTCAATATGATGTCAAACTATGAATCTGAGAAATCTACAAGAAGTCGTTCATTGATTAATGGTTTCAAGGTGATCGAATCATGTAGTTTGTTCAAGATTTATGTCACGAAATTTCTATAGGAATGGCAAATGGGATATTGTATCTGATTTGGAAAAACAAATTATTTTCATTTTTTTGTGTTATTATTTTGTTAATTATTTAAATGTGTATACTTATTTTAATAATATTACTTTCATTACCATCACTACACACAAGATTTATAAAATAGATAAATGATAGTTTATTATATAACTCAATAATTCGTTCATTTTTTAAATTATTGTTTGGTGAATTATGTATGATGAACAGTTTATCAGCATTAGGATTATCATTAGAATTAGCATTATAGTTAGAATTATTAGGGGTATGATTAGCATTAGTATTGATATTAGCATTAGCTTTAGTATTACCATTACAATTTAGCATTAGTGTATAATTAGTATTAATATTAATCTTAGTATTAATATTAATCTTAGTATTAATATTAATATTAGGATTAGTATTAGTATTGATATTAGTATTAATTATTTTCGTTTTTAAGTTATTGTTAGGTGAATTATGGGCATAGAACAATTTAATGCTCTGACGAAAATAAAAACCACTTAAATGTTGATAAATACTTTTTAAAATATTTATATCATTATCATTAGTAGATAAAATATTTAATAGATGGATACATGACATGTATGATTTGTAAATAATAATTTTCATTTTTCATGTTATTATTTGGTTATTGTGTACGTTTATTATGTGCGTCGAATGATTTTAATTGTTTTCACTAACCTAAATCCACTTAAATGTGGATAAACAATTTCAAAATCTTACTTTCATTACCGTCACTATTCACAAGATTTATAAAATAGATAAACGATAATATATTATAACTCAATAATTCGTTCATTTTTTAAGTTATTGTTTGGGGAATTATGTACGATTAATAATTTCGCAGCATTATTAGCATTTCATTAGGATTAGTTTTAGAGTTAGAATTATTAGGAATATGATTAGCATTAGTATTAGTATTAGCATTAGTTTTAGCATTACCATTACAATTAGCGTTAGTGTATTAGTACATTATTATAAGTTTTAATATTAGTATTAAGATTATTATTATATTAGTATTAGTAATAATTATTTTCTTTTTTAAATTATTGTTATGTGAATTATGTGCGTTGAACGATTTACATTGTTCTGGCGAACATAAACCCACTTAAATGTTGATAAATAATTTTTACATTACTTATTTCGTTACCATTAGTAGATAAAATGTTTAATAGATGGATAAATGACAATTATAATTTGCGAATAATTATTTTCATTTATTGTGTATTATTATGTGCGTTGAATGATTTTTTAATTGTTTTGACTATTCTAAACCCACTTAATCGTGGATAATTATTTTCAAATATCAATTTCATTACCATCACTACACACAACATTTATAAAATAGATAAACGATAATTTATTATAACTCAATAATTCGTTTCATGTTTTATGTTATTGGTTGGTGAATTATGTACGATGAACAATTTGTCAGCATTACAATTATCATTAGGAATAATATTAGAATAAGAATTATTAGGAGTATAATTAGCATTAGTATTAGTATTATCATTAACTTTAGCTTTAGCATTACCATGAAATTAGTATTAGTATTAGTATTAGTATTAGTATTAATACTAATTATTTTCTTTTTTAAGACATTTTTAGGTGAATTATGGGCATAAAACGATTTAAATTGCTTTGACCAACGTAAACCAACTTAAATGTTGATAAATACTTTTTAAAATATTTATATCATTACCATTAATAGATAAAATATTTAATAGATGGATACATGACAATTATAATTTGTAAATAGTTATTTTCATTTTTTGTGTTATTATGTGCGTTGAAAAATTTTAATTGTTTCGACTAATCTAAACCCACTTAAATGTGTATAATTATTTTCAAAATCTTGCTTTCATTACCATCACTAGACACATGATTTATAACATAGATAAACGATAGTTTATTATAACTCAATAATTCATTCGTTGTTTATGTTATTGTTTGGTGAATTATGTACGATGAACAATTTGTCACCATTAGCAGTATTATTAGGATTAATATTAGAGTTAGAATAATTAGGGGTATGATTTGCATTAGTATTAGCATTGGTTTTAGTATTACCATGACAATTAGCATTAGCTTATTAGTATTAGTATTTGTACTAGTATTAGTATATATTAGTATTATTATTAGTTTAGTTTTAGTATAGTATTAGTATTAGTATATTATTAGTATTAGTATATTATTAGTATTAGTATTAGTATAGTATTTAGTATAAATATTAGTATTGGTATAGTATTTAGTAATAATATTAGTATTAGTATTAGTATTAGTATTAGTATTAGTATTAGTATTAGTATTAGTATTAGCATTAGTATTAGTATTAGTATTAGTATTAATAGTAGTATTAGTTATTTCACTTATTTCGGCTTATTTCAGCACTTACACCATAAAAATTAGTTTTCTTTTTTAATATTTTCTACTTCTTTGTAGTGAATATCAATAATCAATCTTATACTATCTCGATAAACCTTTTTATTTTTAAACATTTTTTTTTTTACGATGAATACCCCCGTGCATCGCACGGGTGTAGTACTAGTTTTAATTACATTTAAAGAAAGTCAAATAATTAAATGAAATGTAGTGGTCAATAAATTAAAGGATATAAAATAATATTCTAAGTGTATTTTTAAATTCATTGAATATTCTCGGGGATAATTTGCGTCATCTATATTAACTTTTATGTTAATGAATTTAAGTCATAAGTCTCACTTTTTATTAGATTAATTGTTCATATTGTGGCAAACACTCTTAATAAATAGGGTTTTGCTAGGGTCATACCACATGTGTTCTAAACTTTTATGTGATATGTATTAATCACCATTAATTTTTTAAGATTAAATCTGGATCCTAGGAAAATAACATGACATATGTTCTAAGAAATAAAGTACTTTACCAAATTATCCTTCGATTATTTTTTTTTATTAAATTAATATAAAATTGATTAACATTGAATTGTCTAATTTACCCCCTACTATATTTTAAATATTTAATTAATTTAAATTCATTGTGACCGAGTTTTATTTGATAATTAATCGAAAAAAATGCATTCATTAGGGATAGAACTTGGGACATCTTAATACATTCATCACTACTAACCATCCAAGCACATTAACTTATTATGATATATTTAACCATTATTGTATAAATACTGTTAATTAAAATATTAATTGCAACATTCATTATTATTAAATGATACTAGTAATTTGACCCGTGCGATGCACGGGATTGAACAAAACAAACATAACAATCATTAAAAAAACAGAAATATAAATATATTGAATATTTAACTGAAAAATCTAATAAAAACTATATATTTAATATTTTACTGGAAAATCCAAAGAATTAATCCGGCCACCAACAGAGTAGTTGTCTTCAACTCTTGATCATATGTCACCTGCACCATAGGACAAAAAAAGAAAAAAAAATTTATAAATTGAAAATAAATGTTACAAAGCTCATTTATAGAACTTTGAAGACAAAAAATCCATATATAAATTTAAACAAATATATAAATAACTTACTTAGCTCAGATTTTGGAAAACTTCTTTATAAACGACGTTCGTAGTAGTATTTGAGGTGTTCCCGTCGTTGTCACAAATAAGTATCTTCAAGCCTCTTCGACTCGTAACTCTTGAGATAGCAACATATAATTGTCCATGTGAAAACACTGGTTACTGAAGATATATACCCACATGTTGAAGAGATTGGCCTTGACTTTTATTTATCGTCATTGCAATCGAAAGAGTGATAGAAAATTGTCTACGCTGGAATTTAAAATGAATCATGCTATCTGATGGCGTTAGAGTCAATCGTGGAATAAACACCTTGTGACCCATGTTGGTTCCTGATATATTTTTCGCTTCCAAGACTCGATTTCCTAATCTTGTGATTGACAGTCGGGTGCCATTGCACAAACCTGAAGATTGGTCTATATTTCTCAACAACATGACTGGAACACTTTCTTTCAGTTTTAATTCGTGATTTGGAAGACCAGAAGAATTAACAGTATTCAAAAACTCGGGCGTATGAATATCATCAGGTCAGTCAATGCTTCCGTTCGCTGAACATGTACTATTAAAACTGAGATATGTCTTCATTTCCTTAGGAACCAACGATAGCATGTAATCGTTTACCACATCAACAATCTCATTTGTCGGAGCCAGTATGACCTTGTGTTACAAATAACTGATATTACCCATATTCTCTAAAAATGATGGGTATGTCTCATTTACAATTGAAGCAAGTAGATCAGCTGACTCTTTTATGAGCAAGTCATCAAGGATTTCAATGTTGACCACCCCATCATGGGGATCACCTATGGTGCCATCCCCAATACTTAACACCCATTCTGAAAAAAAATTTACTTCGGAAATCTCTGAATCTGATTTGTCGGATAGGAGTCTCATATTTTTTGTCAGTGTCAGAACTTGACAATATTCCCATAAAGGTGATGAATTAATGCTGGCAAAAACTACTTCTTGTTTCGTTCCTTTTGGGATCACAGGTAGAATCTGTCTAAAATCGCCACAAAAAACAACTATTTTTCCACCGAAAAGTTCATTTTTGCTGTTTGGATCGGAGAATTTCAGTATATCTTTGAAAGTCTTGTCCACAGCCTCAAAGTGTTTTACACTTTTACTACCGATCAAATATTACGAATGAAGTCGACCTAGTACTATCAATGACACTCACCTGAACTCTGAACCTGTACAAAAATATATATTTTATATACACATTTCGAATACCAAGAGGAATGATTGTGCAACAATTCAAATGAACTTATTTCGTAAAATATTACTAAATCAAAGTATAATTACCTTGGTACACCAGAAGCAAACTTGTCACACTCTTCGCACCAATATTTCTTTGAGACAGGTCGACCTTCTTCATACAATTTTTACACGAAGCATACCACCAATTAGCTGCCGACTCGATTTCAAGAATTTTCACCAGCGCGGATCCAACACACTCCTACAATATATATACAACAATCGATTCTTAAGCATTATATTTGTTTATGTAAAAATATATCATATATATTTTAGACAAATCAACGAACCTTTGTACTCTCAACGCACTCATCTATGGTCATTCTATCTGCCTGGAGTGGATCGTCTGATCGAGTCAAAGAAAGTTGGGACGATAATTGACTAACTGATGAGATATAGACTTAACATTTACCTAACTAAGTTACATGAAAAATCCGTGTACCAAATAATAAATATTCATCCACATTCTTATTTATTGTGTCGAAACAAACGAACTTGAAGTTGGTTGTCGGAATATTTTCGGCTACTGTATTAGTAACTACAGTCATTCAGACAAAATTGAGCTTAAATCTGTATGTAGATACTCTAAATGGTAAATTTGAATCACCCACCAAGAAATTTTGAAACATATAAGTTTCGCCTTCTTTCACCAATTCCTTAAATTTCATAATGAGATTTTTTTTATGGTAGCATGAATACGCATACCCTATTACAAAATCAATAAAATAGTTAGCTCCTAAATATTGGAAATATAAAAAGAAAATAAAAAAAATCGAAAAAGAATCCGGAAAAATAAAAACATCACATTCTCATCCAAAAAAAACCATTTCAATGCTACCCGTTTCTATTTTTCTCCACATACCTGGCACTAACCATAGACGAATTACCCGTACAATTATCTTCCAATTAATACTGCTTGTAAATTTCATAGAGCAATGAAACCTGTGTAGTTAAAATTCGTGGAGCCATAACTACTTCAATGAATAAAAATCCTTCAATGAAATAAAAAACAGGATATTTGAGATTGAGTGAAATTGGGCAAACGAACTGAGACCGAAGCAAGTGAAAACAGATTAAAGAGCAGGGACCAAAGCAAGGGAACGGAAAAAAGAACAGGACTTTCTTTACCTGGGGTGTTGGAGCAGCAAATACAGGGAGAGATAGAGAGAGATACAGAGAGAGCTATGCTTATAAAGAGTTTGTGGGGAAAACCTAAAAGATATCCACGGATCTTTTAAGATATATCTTTTAAGATATATATATCAAATTATTGTTCTCGGTAATTCTTTGGGGGAAACGTGTGATACAAAAAATTGAGGAACGTGTCATTGAAAAGTGTGGATTTAAAATGCTGAAGCATTAGTAGAAATTAATATATAATTAACCGTGCGTGTCATTGAAATATTTGATAGATTTATGCTAATGTTTAGGAGAGTGTTGAAGGATTAGTAGAAGTTAATATTTAATTACTGTTTAATTAGTAGATTATATGAAATTTAATAAAATATGAAAAAAGAGTATTATAAAATTAATTTAGATTTATGCCAATATTTAGGATATTAGTTAAATGATTAGTAGAAATTAATATTTAATTACGTGTTAAATTAGTATAGATTATATGAAATTTAATAAAATATGAAAAAAATAGTATTAGAAAATTAATTTAGATTTATGCCAATATTTAGGAGATTAGTTACCGGATTAGTAGAAATTATTATTTAATTACATGTTTAATTATTAGATTATACGAAATTTAATAAGATATGAAAAAAAAATTGGATTAGAAAATTAAATTAAATTTAATTATAAGATATCCTCCAAATGAGCGGGGAAAATTGACCTTAAAATTTTCTAGGGTTTCTCCAGGAACCTTTCTTTTGTTAATAAGATTAAATAAATTATTAACAAATTTAATATAATAAAGTTTGAAAAATATAAAGAATTGCAGT
The DNA here is from genome assembly GCF_056151865.1 of Erythranthe guttata. Classification (NCBI taxonomy): domain Eukaryota; kingdom Viridiplantae; phylum Streptophyta; class Magnoliopsida; order Lamiales; family Phrymaceae; genus Erythranthe; species Erythranthe guttata. The sequence continues at coordinate 6,652,504 of NC_142543.1, read as the reverse complement.
TCAATACGCCAAACATCTATCATTAATTATATAATATTAGAATTATTAATAAACTCCACCATTTAAAAATGTAAAGAATGCTCAATTAAATATAAAAAAATGCATACCTTAATTCAAACTCACTTATATTATTAAATCGATAGTGTGACAAATGCAAATAAAAAATAAAATAATATGTTTATTTAGAAGAAGAAAAATGTATAACTCATTCCAATTAGTAGTTTTCTCACTTTAAAATAAAATTATATACTACAAATACTATATTGTGAATTTTGTTTTAATATTCAATTTAATCAAATAGTAAGATTTGAATCGATTAAGTTCAAATCCTTTCAATTAGTAAACATTATTCAAATATTTGAATCGGTTGCTTAACTATTGACATAACGTGTACATAATTGATTTAACTATTTATAAGTAATGTCTAATATATTTTTAATTTAATTTTGTCATAAAAAATAATAAATTTAATTCCTAACGTAAGAACCTAATCGTAATATTTTATCAAAGCGTAATATTTGAACCAATTAAGCTCAAGTCCTTTCAATTTGTAAACATTATTCAAATATTTGAATCGATTAATTAGTCGCTCAACTATTGACAAGAACGTCTTAATCAAATTAACTATTATTAATTAAAGTGTAATACATTTTTAATTCAATTTTATCATAAAAAAATAATTCCTAAGTTACGTAAGAATCAAATCATAAGATTAATTAAAGCGTATGATTTGAATCAATTAAGCGCAAATCCTTTTAATTTGTAAATATTATTCAAAATTTTGAATCGATTAAGTTCAACCACTGACAAGAACGCATTAATCGAGTTAACTATTTATAATTAAAGTCTACTATCCTTTTAATTCAATTTTAACAAAAAAAATAATAATTTAATTCGTAAAATCGTAAGAATCAAATCGTAAATCGTAAGATTTAATCTAACCATGAACCGATTAAATTTTACGATTTTTACGAATTAAATTTTATTATTTTTTTATGATAAAATTCAATAAAAAAAATACTAAACTTTAACCATACATAGTTTGATTAATACGCTATCGTAAATTATTGAGTTTAACCGATTCAAATATTTGAATATTGTCTACGAATTGAAATGAGTTGAGCTTAATCGATCAAATCTTTGAATATTGTTTTTGAATTGAAAACACATGAGTTTAATTGATTCAAAGATTACGATTTAATTAAATCTTACAATTTACGAATCAATTCAAACTTCAAATTCTTTCGAAATTCATTTTTAAATTACACGAGTTGATCAGCATTTCCTTAGATTTTCAAAATATATTATATAAAGATTTGTTAGTATGGGATATTATTAATTTATAATAATAATTATATGAGAATTAATAATTTATTTAACATTATTTATATAAGTTTTATAACCATTATAAATTGTAGCTTTGTGATATATATCTGTATTGATAGTTTATTGTTAGTTATGTGTTGTGTCTTAATGGTAAGTATTGTTGTATATATGTTTTCAGATGGTCATAAGTTCGAATTCAGGTTGATGCAATTTTGGATGGGTGGTTAATGATTTTTATGAATAATGATATAATTGACTTTATAAATTTTAATGCACCAATAAATATAGATTTAAAATTGCATTAAAATAGAGAGGGTAAAATTGACATTTCATTAATAATTTATAATTGCCGATTTTTTTAAAATAATTATTGTACAAAGGGTATTTGCGACATTACATAAATGAGGAAAAAATAAGTTTTTTTTACTGGGACACGTGTCGCAATTTGAAGGGGTATCTCATATAAGTTTAGAACACATGATCTCATAGTAGAAACACCATAATAAATATATATGAAATAGTTAATTTGAAAAATGAGGGAAACAAATCTCATATAACATTCTTCCCATTCTTCTCTCAAGTCTCTCTCTCCTCTCACACACCTATTTCTCTGGATATTTTTTCTTCCTCTTCTTTCACGCCTCTTTTTCTCTCTCTTCTCTCTCTCCGTTTCCCTCTCAAGCCTTTTTCTCTTGCTCAATCTCGTTCTATATAATATTATTTTTTGAATATTATTTTATTGGTGCAAATTACAGTTTGTTTATTTTCTTTGTATTTTTACTTTGTTGTTACAGTTTGTTACTTGTTGTTACAAATTGTATTTTGCATTTTGTTGTTACAACTTGGAAAAACATATAATTTTGTGGATAAAATAATAGTAAAAAATAATATCGAAAAAATATGCAAATAAACGTCTGTGATAAAATCATATCAAAAAATATAGCAAATAAATATCATATTACAACAATTTTGCAACGCTAAATATGTTTCAAATTCTTTTTGTTGTTTGATCTTTGGTGTTTGCTGAAACAAATCATATTTGATGTTTGTTGTTTGCTAGAAAATCAATTAGGCAAACGCGAACATAAATTATAAAGTATATTTTAAATAAAATACTGAGAGAATGGGGGAGAAAGAGATACGTGATACTAGAGAGAAAGAGAAAGAGAAAGAGAGAAGAGAAAGACATGAAAGAGAGATAAGAGTTGTGAGATGAGAGATAAAGTGAATGATATATGGGATTAAAGAACTTTCACACGCCAACTGTTCGACAAATTGTCCAAACCAAAGTTCAAGCCAAATTTGCCTCCCTAATTCACATAATGATATCACCGGCAAACAAGATCCAAAAAACGGGTGAGACCTCCAAGAAAGTCCGAATCGAGGGATCGGGAAAAACTCCGGCCAAGGGAAAAGGGAAAAAAAGAAGAAGAAGGACAACACTCAAGCCAAAAGAGGGCAACACGGCACTTCTAGCTCACCACCACATTTTGGCGTGCTGGAAGAGCAAGCCGTTCCACGGACCAGTAACGTGCCACTCCACACAAGCTCCCGTGCTAATCAATGCAAGATTGTGAATCGAGTCACCTTTGAGGAGCACGATCAAGACATTTACATGAATGTCGAAGCCAAGAGAGAATACATCGACCGCCTCACTCGATTGATTGTCCCAGAGCGGGAATTGGATGTGCACACGATTGGATGTGCCTCTGTGGTCAGGATCATCCAGGATAGGCATTGGAGAATCTTGGTTGACAAGCCGGGAAGCTACAACGAAAACCCGGTCCGGCTCTTCTATGCCAACGCCGGTCACTGCACAGGCTCAGTGGTATTTCTCCGAGGTGTGGAAGTTCACTATGACGCCGCCGCCATCAACCAAGTCTACGGACTGCCCCACCATCAACCGACCGAGCCATTCCAAAATTTGAAGATGGAGATGACCTACGAGCATCTCATCCAGGCACTGTGCCCGAAAGGTTCTTATTGGGCGCTGGGAGACAAATGATTCTTTCGAGCAGAGCTTGCGAGGGAGGCTAAGATTTGGATGTACTTTATTTGCTCCCGTCTCATGCCGACGGTTTCAACGGCTAGAACTTATGCCACACACCTCACGCTGATGTACGCTATTATGAAAGGAACCCCTCTGAACGTGGGCACCATTATTTACACAGAGATTCGACGATGCATGGGTGACACATCCTTGGGCCCGATGTTACCGTCTCTCATCACTGCCTTATGAAAATCGGCTAATGTCACAATTTTGCCGACGACAAGGTCAGTAAAGCACCGAAGCCTATTTTTCCATTCGACAAGATCCAGCCAGCTAGCGGTCCACAGGGCAAGGGCGATGGCCATGTGCTAGATGCACCAGGACCCGCAGGTGTCCGACCAGCACCACGAGGCGGGAAACGACAGCAGGCAGCGGCAGCTCCGCCACTTCCCGAGTATATGGGTGAGTGGATGGACGTTATGGAAGAGAGTGTGGATGGTTCAACAAGATGATGAAGGCTATGGCAGGAGCGCTCTAGTGCAGGACCGACGACATTGTCGAGACACGGCCGTTTCCACCACGGCCTCGATTTGACGGGGCATCAACCTCTAACGAAACTGCCGAAGAAGAAGCACAAGCGGCATCCACTACACTGGTGGCGCAGGCCTGGGAGGAGCATGAGAAAGGACATGGGGAAGAGGAGGGGGGAACCAATGATGGATGACAAACTGAGGAGGACCATGACGACTAGGGGACGTTGTGTTTTCTTTCCATTTTATTTTTTATTCTGCTTTTGAGCATAGGTACTATGCTAGAGTTTGAGTTTGAGAGTGGTGTTTGTTGAACCTATTTTTTTGGTTTTGTATTTTCGTTTGTTTTGGATGGTCTTTGGATTGTATTTCGTTTACGATTTATCTTTGCTAGACTTTGTTTTTATTTTATTTTATTTTATTTATCTTATTTTAATTTGGTCTTTTGCATGCATATGATATAAGTTAGTTTCATTTATGTATTTCGATTTTCGTATTAGTGTTATGTTTGTCACATGCATTTCATATAAGATCGAGTGTAAGTTGCATTTCCGGATTCTATTGAAGCAAAGCAGTTAATGAATTAGTAGACTTGTAAGTTAACCTTAAAATTGAAGTTGTGCATAACCGGCAATTAATAGATGAACCTTTCGGCTACGTTTCTGCAACTTGTTTTGAGAGCCTTTTGAATCTTTTCCGATTAGGCATGAGCACACTTTTCTGAGGGGTATAATAGTCTGAGGTTTGGGGGTGAGTTAGAATTGATTTATGTTTTCACGATACGAGTTGTTGGATAATAAATTCAATAATGGTCTTTACGTTTTTAGTTTCTGTTGTTTCAAAAAAAAAAATAATAAATAAAAGAAAAGTTGTGATGAAATCACCAAAAAAAAAAAAATTGTTGTTGTCATTTTTTTATTGAATAATAGACCTACTTGTGCCCGATTCGAGTTTTTGAATTTCAGAGTCAAAACTTACTTTTCGTCCACATTTCTTCTCAAAACCCTCGATGATTGTGCTTTGTGTTTGATTACGGATTCTTGAGTCTATTTAATATTTTGGTGTAGAAACTACTAATTGCTTCGGTAGGGAAGTCGAATATCATAAGCCATATGTTATTCTAAGATTTTAGGTTATCTAGCTCATTTTATCTTTGGAATTAATTGCTATGCTTTGACCAATCCGGCAACTTTGTGGGTGTGTTGTGTGAAAACCCTCACGAGACACAACTCGTCCTTTGGGGGTACCCACTGGTTCAAAGGCTTGTTGCATACGCTAAATACAATCGTGATTCCCTACGTTAGTGACCTAGATTTAGTTTGTTGTTTTTGTTCTTTTGTGTTGTAGTTTTGTATTGATTTACTCAGGACGAGTAAAGATCTAAGTTTGAGGGTGTGATAAGTGTTCATTTTGCACGATTTTTACTTATCTAATATTTAACCTTTTGTCTTCGTTCGCTTAGTTTTCGGCTTTATTTGTACATATTATTGTTGGGTGTAATACCTACACGCAAGTGCACGTATCGTACAAGTAATATAGTGGACTAAAAGTCCGGATATCGAACCCATAGGGAATATTTAATTATCTAATCCTAGACGCTAAATTCTACCAATTATTATCAAGCCCACCCTACACAATCGACTTTAGAGAGAATTAACTAAATTAAAATAAATTAAAAAGCAAATTAAAAAGACAATAACACGAAAGCAATTAAAAACGAAGGTTTAATCAGAGTAAACAAGCCTAGGATTTTATTCTTCCCCCTATGTGATTATTATTCCCCCAATTCCTTCGAGTATGCAAGTAATTAACCCGGATTATTAACCTGAGATGCTAAAATAATTATAACCCGCTTCCGCGTGCATTACGATTCTAATACTCTAGATTCAATTACTATATTTCTATGCAATTAATTCTAGAACACAACAATAAGCACAAATCTCAATAATGGCTACCTAAGAGATTAACTATATTCCTATGTTAATACCACAAAGACTCTTCTACCACAGTTCTAATTATTAACCCGATCTTCCGATTCATGCGATTAACAATAACATAAAAGCACATAAGTTGATCAAGTTTATGCACTTAATAAAACAAGTAGAAGAAATAATTCGGAATTAAAACTTGCATAAAATCATAGACTTGGGTTCATAAATCCCACAGAGGGTTCCAAATAAAATCCTAGAAATAAGAAAATTAGCTACTCATGATTAAAGCAAAAACACAAATAAAATAAATCATAAACGATAAATCTTTGCTTGGAGTCTTCGAATTCTTCGTCTTCGTTGTTGCTTTGTTGCTCTTGAAATTGCGTAAAAGATGGATCCCCAATTGTGTGCTTGACTTGGTCTTATATATGGTGAAAAACTTGGGGAAGAAGACAGTTTCCTTGTGCAATTAAAATCCATTTACTGCGCTGCCTCGGGGTCTCGGACGGCCGTCCCACAATTTGAACTAAAACTCGGACGGCCGTCCGAGCTTTAAATCTTCATATTTTGGTTTTTTCACTTTTGGCCCATATTTTCTCCAAATTTGCAGTTTTTACCCCATACTTTTCCAATTCTTCAATTTGCACTTAAAATACAATAAACCAACTTTTTAAGCACCAATTATCGTTAAAACACACCAAAAGCTCAAATAAAAAGGTACGATAAAGTGTAAAAATATACACTTAACACACCCCCAAACTTGAACTTTTGCTTGTCCTCAAGCAAAATCTACCAATAAGCAAATAACTCAACTATTACATCTCATTACATAGATCAATGATCAACTTCACATTTTCAGAACTTGTAAATATAATGACAATTCTTATGCATTGGCAAGCTCAAAATTCAACAACACTTAGTCACTCACCATTACCAAAAAACCACAATTCATACAATTGCTTCAAGCATCCAATATTTGCAAATTAAAGATAGAAAAATTTATACTTACATGCATATATTTGACTCCAAATACTCACCAAATTATTCTACTCTACTAATATCGAACATTAAGCTATTGGGATCATTGGGGTTTTGTGGCTTCCAATTGTTAGGCTCTTTGGTTCGAGGTAGGAAATATGGGTATATGTGGCTATTATTCTTGAATTGAGGTGATTACGCCAAAATTTGAAAGATAGGCGTTTGAAACAATGAATTAACCTCTAAGGACTTTTATAAACTCGATTCTCAAAAGTTCAAAAGTCTCCACTTTTTCTTTTGAGGCAATGGATCGAGCTTTCAAAACAATTCAACAACTAGCTAGTCCTTACTTCTCCCTTCTAGTTTCTTCTTCTTCTCTTTTTCTCTTTTTTTTTTTCGAAGAAGAAGAAGGACCTTATAAAAATTTTCGACCGAACTCCAAGGGGTAGTTTTTCAAGAATCTCCACCTATTCTACCTTACACATTGGCTAAAAGAAAGAACACCTTTTCTCCGAGGCTCAAATCAAGGTTCTAAGGATAATTTCGATAAAAAGGTCGGCTTGAAAGGCTCAAACGGTTCAAAGAAGGCCCAAATCATATCCCAAATCACTCACTACTCAATACTTCGTATCATAAATTTCCTAAGGTGAGTTCTAAAACCGAACATAGCATGATCTAGCACAAATTAATTCCAAATTTAAAATACAATACATTCAACCAAAGCAATGCACAAAGTGTGATTCCTAGCAATACTTCGCTTCTAAGTTCCGTTGAATCGAAAGCTAAACAAACATCTAATCTTTATCACACAAAACAAGCAATCTCATCATCAAACATTGATCATCTCTCATCATCATAAATCATCGATGCATTCGACTCAAGCAATTTTTTTTTTTTTTTATATTTCGGAAAAACGAGAAAAGCAATAAAAACGAATAAAACCTAATGCATGCAAACTAAAACAAATAAGCACAAAAACATGTTTTTCACCCCAAAACTTAAAATTTTCGTTGCCCTCAACGAAATTAGCACAAAGTTTAAGGATAGAAAACACCTGATTTAGTAGGAGTCGATGTGATCGGGGTGCTCCTCCCTAGCTCTCTCACGCTCGTCCTCATCGTAAAGCTCGGGTACGGGCTCAAGAATGGGTGCCGGTAAAGGTGCCGGCTCTTGTAGCATTTTGCTTGACCACCGTTGAAGTGCCTCCACCGTATTGACTTTATGCTCGAGGGTAGTCAATCGGTTCCTCGTAATTATCATCTCTCGCTCCATCTTCTTTCGGAATCGTCAATCGGCACGGGAGCTTGAGGTTTCGGGCTCGTCTCGGGCTTGAAGAGCGGCTTGCGGCTCGTCATAGGTGGCTTCTTTGAATTGCAAGGCCGCAAAATTGGCAATCGGCTTCCGGATGTTTAGCTCGATATCGTTTGGTAATTTGGGGACCCTCTTTCTTTTGCACAACCCTGTGACGAGGCTAGGGAAACAAATTCCCTTTGTATTGTCGCGCATGGAAAGCCAAAGTTGATCGTACATAATTGACCTGATGTCGATCGGCTTCCTCGTGATAATGTAATGGGCGAGCGCACACCGTTCGTGGTTGATCCGACTAAACGTGGTAGTTGATGAGTGTTCATTTTGCATGATTTTCACTTACCAATTCTTCGGGTGTTGGTCTTCGTTTGTCCGAGTTTTCGGCTTTATTTGTATATATTATGTTGTTTTTGTTTTATTTGTATTTTTAGGTAAAGAGAATCTATTTTTGCCGATTCGAGATGATTTTGGAAGCGAAACCGAGAATCAAACCAACACGTGCAAAAGTGCATTCTCGTGGATTGTGGCAGTGTTTGGTATTTCAAGCATAAGTTTTGCATACGACCTCCGATTGGGCTGATTCAAGTGGATTTAGAAAGCTAACTTGAAGGGCTACAACTTTTTTGAAATGCACAATTGTCTAATTCGGGCTGCAAAAGGGTGAAACAAGTGTTTGAAGTTGATGTAGATGCCAGATCGCGATCCAGAATCACCGGATCGCGATCTGGTAGCAAATTCCAGTAGCAGCGAAAAGTTGGGGCAGATCGCGATCCGCACTTCCTGGATCGCGATCTGGGAAGGCGGTGCGCAGTTTTCGAGGTTGCCAGATCGCGATCCAAGAAGCCCAGATCGCGATCTGGGCACAGAAATCGAGACTAGATATTTTTCTTTGATTTCTAACTATAAATAGAAGGTCTTTTTTTATTTTTTAACCTCTGGACGATATCTCGACCTCTTCTTCGGTTCTCGCCAGTTCTTCGCGGGAAGCTTCGACGAGGGTTTCGACTCGGGTTTTTCATAAGCTTTTATTTACGTTTAGTTTATGATTTCTCGTGTTCTTCATTTTGATGCTATGTTTGTAATGAACTGAGCATTTTCTTTTAGGGAAATGAAACCTTGTATATATTGATTTTGATTTCCAGATCTGTGATCTATTTGTCGTTCTTTAATTATGTTTATGTTTTCCTGTATTAAATGCTTTCGATTGTTTGGCCAACAGTTGAATTGATTGTTAATGGGAATGAACTCGAGAGAGGATTTCTTGTTTGATTTTAGGAAAACATAGCTCGGGGTGTGGAAACGGAGACGTGATGCACCTCGGGTAGCCCTTAAGGACTTGACCTAAATGCTCTCTTAATATCAGGTTCTGAACGGAGACGTCGGACCTGTGGGTACACTCTAACTACACTGGAGACGGGGGTTAGAGTATTTTAGTGTCTAGGTTAGCGAATATAGAATTGACATTAGATTCGGATTTGTAGATCTTTATCGATAGTACACCGGTGGATTTTCCCTATAAGTCATCACACGTCGGAATTCCTCGCTTATACTGGCGGACCGTTGTTTTTTATTTATTGTTTCCTTTTAGCTTCATTTATCCCATCCATTCTTGATCGTCTAGATAAATTTTAGGATAATATATTTACGGTACTTGGTAAATTTAGGAACTTAATTCCCTGTGGATCGATATCTGGAATTCACTATTCTACAAAACGCGATACTGTACACTTGCGGTTTTTCAAACGTAGGTTTTACGCGTATCAGTAGTCGGGATTATGTTGGCGCAAATAAACATCAACCATGCCATGCCTTCATAATTGATGCTTTTCCAACTGAGCTCATACGTCCCCTTGTCCGGGTATTCAATCCATCTTGGATGTCCATCACTCAACACTTCACCAATTTGCTCTTTGGTGACTTCGTTGCTCATCTCTCGCCAACTTTGACCCAAATACGGGAGCCCGTAATATTGATTTATATCATCCGTCGCCCAATTAACATAATTTTTTTGTACCACACTTGTGGATTCTCGTGGATTCTTGAGTACCAACATGTTCGCATAAAACTCTCGCACGATTGAGATATTGTAAATTGACTCCGGTTCACACAGCCTTTGCCATCCTCGTCTTATGATTTCTTGGTTAAGATTGGCGAAGTGTGACAACGTGATTGTCAAGGCCCGTTCCGTGATGACGGTCTTTTTGCCTTGTTTAGTAAATAGAGCCGCGGCGCCTTCCACACTAAAGGCTTCCTTTTCGGGAAAAGGAATCGTCGTTTTGGTGGCACCTTTCTTGCCTTTTCCTTTGCTTTTGGAAGATGAAGCTTCAGTCGTGCGGCCTCTTTTGTTGGACGACATATTTGGGAGAACTTTTGGAATGGATTCTGTAAGAATTTGACGAGAATCGACCCCCAAATTTGGTTGGAGCAAATTGTCGAACACCTTGTGGGCGTGCCTTGAAAGAGTAGATTTTGTAGAGTTTGGTTCGATTCTCTAGCCTCCCTGTCAATACCAACATAAAATAAGAATCGGAGAGTGTGTGAGTGAATTATGTGTGTGGAATCGAAGAATTTTTGGAAGAGAAATTCAAAAAATTCGAAAATTCGTGTGTGGGAGGTTGAGAGAAAGAAAAGGGGGAAGGGTTTAGAAAATAACGGGGGAGAAAATCTGATTTTTAGAATTTAAAACGTCCCAAAACATGTTCGGATGGCCGTTCCACTTTTCACTCTTATTTTCGGACGGCCGTCCGAGTATTCGGTCTCACCAGTGGTCACGGGACAGCCGTCCCGTTTTTATGCTTATTTCTCGGACGGCCGTCTGAGAGTTGTTGTTCCCTCACTGTTTTGGGGACGGCCGTCCCGGTTTTATGCCCGTTTTTCGGACGGCCGTCCAAAATTTGCTACCCCTTACTGGTTTGGAGATGGCCGTCCCGGTTTTATGCCCTTTTTTTGGGACGGCCCTCTCAACTTTTTTTTTTGGGCGGACGGCCGTCTGGACCCCCCGATCATGTCTAGTCGATTGGATCACCAAAATAAAATCCTCTTGCCAGAAGCAAGAAACAAATGGATTCACTTACGGTTTATGGACTTCAAAACCGTTAACTAGTATAACTCTGAAGTATGTCGCATCAAATCCACCATGGAGTTTTGTGGAGAGAAACTAACTGATGCTGAGATTATGGAGAAGCCATACTCTACAATCTCTGCCTCACATATGATACTATCTCAATAGTACAGAGCCAAGAACTATACTCAGTTTCAGAGTTGGTCACGGTTCTGCTCCTCGCCGAAAAGAACCTTGATCTTCTTTTGAAGAACAACCAGGCTCGACCAGTTGGTACTCGACCTTTGCTAGAAGTAAATTTGGTCAACATAAACAATCATGGTGGAGGTAAAAAACTTGTTGGTTGTAATACCTACACGCAAGTGCACGTATCGTACAAGTAATAAAGTGGACAATTAAGTCCGAATATCAATCCCACAGAGAATATTTAATTATCTAATCTTAGACGCTAAATTCTACCAATTATTATCAAGCCCACCCTACACAGTCGAATTTGGAGAGAATTAACTAAATTAAACTAAATTAAAAAGCAAGCGAAAACAAGAAAGCAATTTAAAACGAAGATTTAATCAAAGTAAACAAGCCTAGGATTTTATTCTTCCCCCTATGTGATTATTACTCCCCCAATTCCTTCAATTATGCAAGCAATTAACCCGGATTATTAACCTGAGATGCTAAAATAATCATAACCCGCTTCCGCGTGTATTACGATTCTAATACTCTAGATTCAATTACTATATTCCTATGCAATTAATTCTAGAACACATCATTAAATACAAATCTCAATAATGGCTACCTAAGAGATTAACTATATTCCTATGTTAATACCACAAAGGCTCTTCTACCAGAGTTCTAATTATTAACCCGATCTTCCGATTCATGCGATTAACAATAACATAAAAGCACATAAGTTGATCAAGTTCATGCACTTAATAAAACAAGTGAAGAAATAATTCGGAATTAAAACTTGCATAAAATCATAGAATTGGGTTCATAAATCCCACATAGGGTTCGAAATAAAATCCTAGAAATAAAGACTTAGCTACTCGTGATTCTTATGATAAAGAAAATAAAATAAATAAAAATAAGAAAACAATATGCTTGAGTCTTCGTTGATCTTCGTTCCTCGCGTTTTGTGGTGTATAATTTCGTGCTTATGGTGTAGAGACTTGTTGCTTTTATAGGCTTTTCTTGATAAGGAAGTAGTGGAAACCTAATAGGAATCAATTTCCGCCACTTTCCCCCATCAGGGTTTGTTCTTCGATTTTCGCCATGTTGGAGTCCGCATTTTAGAATATTTCGTAAATAAGAATTGTATCCCTTGAAATTAGCTTTCCAATGCCGCCAAAATCATCTGATTTGGAGTTCGTATGAGAGAGATATGCTCGAAATGGTGGACACTGCCAAAGCTGTGGCGAGATTCCTTCTTCCAATTTTATTTATTTCCTTATTTGCAACTTTTTCCTTTCTTTTTGATCTTTTTTCCTTCATGGACACCTAATTCTCGTTTTCACCTATAAAACACAAAATCAATCAATTAAAGCATAAATATAATTAAATCTAAACAAACACGTAAAGTAAACGTATTGAGCGTAAAATCTACACTCAACAGAGGCCGTGGGTTCAATCGTCGAGTGAGGGGACGGGGTAATAGGGGCAGACATGTTCCTTATAATAGGCCACCTAATGGTCCCCCCTAACTAGTAGAAAAATGGCTTTTTACTACGACCATTAACCGTACCAAAAGGTATCAAATTCGTAGTAAAAAGGCTTTTGCTATGCATTTGATGCGAATTTGCCTCGTAGTATATATGGGCGTTACAAAAACTTTGCTACGGTAAATGGTCGTACCAAATATTTTTTTGCTACGGTAAATCCTAATATTTACTACGACTTCAAAACTTTCCCGTAGTAAAAAGTCCCTTTTGTTACGGCTTTTGACCGTAGCAAAAAAATTCGTAGTAAAAAGCAAATTTTTCTACTAGTGCCCACAGTATGGACAAAGGGGGAATGTTCCAAGAGGAGGAAACAATGTCGACCTAGAGATGCGCAGCAGAATAGAGCCCAGAATCAGAATCAGAATCAGAATACAGATACATATCAGAGATGCACAGCAGAATAGAGCCCCGAGGAACATTATGGTTGGTGGTGTAAATAATAGAGCCCCGAGGAACATTATGGTTGGTGGTGTAAATAACAATGTACCACTGGCGACCAACTTGGTTGAGATAGACGTTCTCAATGAGGAACCAATTGCTCGCCTACGAAACCTGGGCACATCTGACCCAATGACCCAGTTTGGAATATGATTGGAGTGTTATTTTATGAGCTTAGACATTATGTTCTTTTATGTTTGTAGTTTATTAGTTTTATTTATGTTGTTTATTTGGTCATGCTTATGAGCCAATTTCGTATTTGAATTATGTTTGTGTTTTATTTTTTGGACTATATTTTATGTGACTATGTTTTAATTCAGTTTTTATGGTACTCGATAGAGTTATGTTGTTTCGATTTTATTAAGTATTTTTAATTGTGGAATATATAATTAGATTTATTTATCTTTCTAGACATGGCATGTGGGGATGAATGTCTGGCAGATAGTGTGACAACGCACACTATCCTTAGGGATAAGTCATATTTTGTTAGTTTCATGTCTAGTAAGACTTCTTTTACTACTATATCAGGCACAGCTAGTATGATAGATGCCCATATTATGTTACCTCATGGCACAGTCCCGACCATTAGAGAAGCTCTTTATTATCCACGTTCGAGTAGAACGCTGTTGAGTTTTAAAGATATTCGAGCCAATGGTTATCAGGTTGAAACCACTGATGAAAAGGGGATCGAATATATGGGCATCACTTCTAATGTGTACGTCCAGAAGCGTACCTTGAAAAACTAGAGAGACTTTCGATAGGTTTATATAGGACCAGAATTCAAGTGCCAGAAGCACACCTTGTCGATTGCTCGAAGTCTAGTTATTCGAGCAAATATTTTTTATGGCATGACCGACTGGGACATCCGGGTCATAGTGTGATGCGTCGAATTATTAACACATCTATTGGCATCCACTAACAAATAAGGATCTTGTATAGAATGATAAGAGTGTACCATGTTCTATTGGAAAACTTGATCCTATGCCAACTTATGCACAAACTAGTAAAGATTCTCTTGGTTTATTGGAACGAATCTAAGAAGATATATGTAGTCCCATCTCACCACCATGTGGACCATTTAAATATTTTCTGGTGATGATTGATGCTTCGACTAAGTGGTCACAGGTTGATTTGTCGTCTACGATGAATGTTGCTTATGTTAAACTCTTCTCTCAAATAATAAGATTGAGAGCGCACTATCCAGATCATCCCATTAAGTCTATTCGACTTGATAATGCTGTCGAGTTTACGTCGCGGTCTTTCGACAAATATTGCATGTCCTTAGGTATTGACATAGAACACCATGTAGCACATGTTCATACCCAAAATGGCCTTGGTGAGGAATTTATTAAGAATTTACAGAGGATTGCACGAACTTTGGTAATGCGCACCAAACTTCCAGTCTCTGCTTGGGGCTATGCAATATTGCACGCAGCTACGTTATTACGATTGAGGCCCACTGCAACCCAACCATATTCTACGTTACAGTTGGTGTCCGGAAGTACACCAAACGTTTCTCACTTACGCACATTTGGATGTGCAGTTTATGTGCCGATTGCTCCAACACAACAGACCAAGATGAGACCTCAATGTAGATTGGGCATTTATGTTGGTTACATATCACAATCTATATTACGATATTTAGCACACTTGACACGCGATTTCTTTACCGCTCGATTCACGGAATGTCACTTTGATGAGACTATCTTTGTTGGGAATCAGGCACATGTACGCAGCGGACAACAAAATTTTTATGTAAAATAAACGGTTTAATTCACATAATCTGTAGCACCCCCCCCCCCCCCCCCCCCCCCCCCCCCTCTCCCCTCTAGTCGAGCGATAAATCAAACCGGTTTATCGAAATACTATATACTTAGCGGAAGCAAAAGGGATCTCTTTGTAATTTTTAAAACTTAGGAATGAGGCAAAAATAAAATTATCAAAAATCTCTTCTTTTGGGTATTTAAAAGCTTTGCATTTTCGAAAACTTTCTTTTTAGTCGGATAAAGATTTCGTTTGGAACAAGTTTAGAGGAGAATTTCCGTTCGAGTGCTACACTATCTACTATCGATTTTTGGTTCGAGAAGAAATCAGAGTTTTGAAAAGGTATTTTGGTGAATATTTCAAAGGCTACTAGTGAGGCATGAGAATAGCGGAATTACTAAACGGAATATTGAATAATAAAAGTCGAGTACGATTCATACCAGTTTCAAGTTTGTTCGAATAAGCAAAAGATACGAAAGAGAAATAGGTACGTTTAATATTACATCACCAAAATAAGCATAATATCTTAGCATCGTTCATAGGTCCCGTACAACTTCCAACAAAACCCCGGGCAAGACCTCGATCCATTCTGGTTGAGGGTTACTAGCACTACTACCTGCAATTAAAAGGCATCTATATGAGCTATAAAGCTTAGTAAGAAATCTGATTAAATGTCCGGATTGTGTGTGCAAGTTGAGTTTATTTTAGGGTAAATTACACACACCCCCCTTAGGTAAGCTTAAATAACTGTAAGGTCCCTGTGGTATCAATAATTACACTTAGCCCCCTGAAACGTAGTCAGAAACTCTAATGGGATAATGAATTGGATACGTTATTCCGATAGGGTTCTAACGGACTATTGGTTTCAGAAAGTGGTGAAGACAACAAAGAGCTATGTGGTGACATGGCTCCCCGAACATTCCCGAACATTTCTTAAATCACCCATAGGTCTTTGTTGTCTCCACCACTTTCTGAAACCAATAGCCCGTTAGAACCATATCGGAATAACGTATCCAATTCATTATCCCATTAGAGTTTCTGACTATGTTTCAGGGGGCTGAGTGTAATTATTGATACCACAGGGACCTTACAATTATTTAAGCTTACCTCAGGGGGGTGTGTGTAATTTACCCTTTATTTTAATAACAAAATTAGTGTTAAGTGTGCATGTCTTTACACTTGCCACACCCTAATCATTCTCTAATCCCACACTCAAAGTAAGCCCAAAAGAAACCCTCATTTTCAACTTCTTCTTCCACATAATCTCCTTACTTGTCTTCACACCCCATCTCCACCGAAGCCATCACCTCCACCATCGGCTTCTTCTTCTTCCACCTCAACCTCCAAATTTTCAAGAAAATCAAAATCAAAATGAAGGTCCCCTATTTAACCCTTGCTATAGACTAAACCATCAAAACTACTTGCCTACTTACGGGAGATAACAACACATCCCTCCTTGAAGCTCACACCATTTCATTCACAATCAAAGTAGCTTGGTAAGATTTCGGTGTTTGAAAGCCTCTCTTCCTTCGGTTCTTTTCTTCTCTTCGATTTTAAGTTAAGAAATTCCGATTTCTTGCTGCAATTAAATGGCATCAATAGTATGAAAAGAGTTTTCAAAATTTCTTAAAAGATTTGGAGTGATTTCCATAAATTAGGGTTTTTTTGGGAAAAATGGAAAATATGTGTTTAATGTTGATTTCTTGTTCTTGCATGCATCATCTATGTTGGTAGTGGGTAGATACAAGTTTTATTGGCCAAAAGCATTAAAATTTTCGGATTTCAAAAAGGCTTGTAAGAAAAATAAAATTTTGGAACTTTTATGGGGTTGCATGTGTAGATCTAAAGATTTTTAGGCCAAATCTGTAATTTTAAGAAATCAGTCCTCTATGTGTTTTCAAAACTGTTTTTCAGCACTTATTGAACCAAAATTTCAGATTTAAATAAGTTTTGCAAGAAAAAGTGATTTTTGAACTTTTAGTGGACTTGCATGTATAGATCTAGAGATTTTGGGGTAAAATATGTAAATTTCGAAATTTCTGCATAAAGTAAGTTTTTGACTTTGTTTATGCATTTATTGAATTAAAATTTCAGATTGCAAGGGGTTTTTCATGAAAAAAGTTGATTTTGAACTTTTAGTGTGGATACATGTGTAAATCTTGAAACTTTGGGATCAAATCTGTAATTTCCAAAAAAATCTGTCATTTTTAAAGTTTGGAATCTGTTTTCCAGCAAGTATTATATAGGGAAAAAGAAGAATTAGAGAAAATAGGAGATAAAAATAATAATAAGTTACTAAAAATTAAAAGGATATAGAGGTAGTGGATTGGGATTGTGCTCGTCCAGATTTTGGTGTGAAAGTAATTAGTCACATAAGTTACCACATTTTGAAAATAATCTACCAAATAATTAAGATATGCAATTATTCACGTAATTTCACGAAATTCCTTGAACGGAAATTTAAATGGTACTAAATCACATAAATCACACATATATATCTACTCACGAATTTCACAAAATAAATATCATGAAATCACCATATTCCAAATAATTAAATAACGCTTGTAATTATTCACGTAAGTCACGTAATATCATGTAATAATATTACCTAAGGATTCTCGAGTTAGGGATATTAGTTTCGGGTTTTAGGGTTTTCGGGTTTTGGAAAGGTAGGGTGTTACATACTCACATGCCCAACAATTATTTAAACAATTAATTGCGTACCTCTGCGCTTCCAGCGAAAATTAAAATAACAACAATCGTGCGAACTAATTTAATCGACGGTAAATCAATTAGCATGCTCGCGGTAAATCATGAATTTCATATAAACATTAAATACATATAAATTCACGAAAACATACTACGAAAACGAACATATATATAATTTAATCTAATTAAATTAAAAATCTAATCGAATATCGGATTCGAAAGTTTACCTCTTGAAGCGTGAGGTAGGCGCAAGAATCGAAGGAAGACTGCCACGGAAACCAATCCGTGCAGTCGGGAGCGGCGACGGCGGAGCGATGGCGGCAGACGGGCTAGCAACGGCGGCGCGTGTAGATCACGCGCTGTCTTCGGGCGGCGCGTGAGGACGCGTGCGGCGTCGGCTCGGGGCTGCTTCTCGGTTCTTCGACCCTTTGATCTTTCTCCTTTCGGATTTCACCTCGTATACTTTGATCTACTAAAAACGTGGTACTGGACACGCAAAATTTAGAATAGACGGAAGAAAAAACAAGAGAAAAGAACTACCAAAAACCGATCGGCGCAAACGACCGATTCCGGCGACGAACGGCGGCGGCCGTGGGTGAGAATTCGGCCGAGTGAGAGTTCGAGCGGCTAGAATTTTTGAGATGTGTTGTATTTTTGTGCAAGACCTATAAATCATGTACTTATAGTGTCTTGTATAAAAGCCCTAACGGGCTTAAGTTGGACCGGACCCAACAGCTTAAGTTCGTTAGTTCTTTACTCGCTCGTTTCTCACAACTCAATGATCGGAAAGTTGTAACGATTACTAACAGATTGGGAGATTAAGATTTGTTAGATATATGGATTATTTCTTGTGTGTGCATTGAGTAAATATGGACGAATGCGTGTTTGTGTAGTGGTGAATATGTGCAATAAAGTTGTTTTTGTTAACTTTTTTTCTTTTTTTTTTTTAGTCGTTTGTGTTATTTTTGCAATTATTTTTTTATAGTGGATTAGGTTAATTTTGTAATGTATTACGTTAATATTTCAGTGGATTTTGATATTTTTGTAGTGGATTTTGCTGATACTTTAGTGGATTTGCATGATATTTTTGTAGTGAATTTCAATTTTTGCCTTTGAAAATGAATTTGTTTGAATGAATTGAACTAACACGTCTTCATCTTTTTTTTTCTTCTTTTCAGTCTCTCGATCAAATAGAGTGATGGTGGTAGGGGGCTCGGTTGGTGATTCTTGGGAAATGGAACAACAAAAAGAAGATGATTATATCGAGTATGCTCTATCGAGAGAAGATGATGTTTTTTTATTGTTAGAATTTATAGCTTATTCACACATAAATTAATGCTTCGGAAGCCTGCTTTTAATCGATCATTAATCAGAGATATAATTGTGATTTGTGAGCGTATCTGTTTGGTTCTCAACAAATGCGGAACGAAGAAGAATGTTGATGTGATAAAGCTGTAGGTTTTCTAATAGTGTATTGCGTATTTTTTTGTTAATTATGTTTGTAGTTTTGTTCATAGAGGATTACATTAATCCATAGTGGAATACATAATTTTTAGTGGATTTCGTTAAATTCATAGTGATTTTCGATAAATTTATGGCAAAATGAGTTTTTTAGTCCTGTAAGTTTGCTAGTTGAGAGTTTTAGTCCACCATATTTCAAAATCAGAATTTTAGTCCTGTTAGTTACAAAAGTTGAGAATTTTGGTCCTATTACCTGCTATAACAGGTAATGTGATGGTTGGTTGAATGAGTTGTCATTTAAAATATAAAAATAAATAGATTAAAAATAAATTAGGTGATGTAGCTAATGAGTTGGACAATTTTGGAGGGAAATAAAATATACCATCAAATTATTTTTTTATTTGATGAATGAAATAAGCATTTTCTTAGTAACTATTTTTTAATTAATATTTCATAGTCTTCAATTGATAAAAATAGTAATTAACTATATTTTATCACTCGTTATGGATATTTGTTAGTCTTGATTTGATAATGTATTTGATGTTTGAAGGCTCTAGAATACTTTTTTGGTACATTTATTTTAATAGAGTTTTGAATATATTTTATTATTTTTTTGGTTAATTCGTAAATGTGTATTTGATTTCTTATACTAATTATGATTGTGCATGTCATTTAACTTTATAACAAGGTTTAATAAAAGATTTTTTTTTTCGATTTTATGTTGAATTTGATTGTTGGTTCAATTTTATTGTAATCACTAAGTATAGATTTGTAAAAAAAAATGAAATATTTAGATAAATATGAATTTAATTACTATTTTTATCAAATATAAACTAAGAAATGTTAATTAAACATTAGTTAGTCTTATTTCCTTCATAAAAATATAGTTGCAGATTTTATTCAATGGGTTTATTGTGGTCCTTTATTGCAAATATAACAAAAAAATTAAATATATAAATTAATATTTAATATGTTAAAATTTCTTCATTATTTTGGTGAATTTGACATTGAGGATCATTTTTTTCTCCAAAAACTTCCAACTCACTAGCCACATCACCTAATTTATTTTTAATCTATTTATTATATATTTTAAATGCCAACTCATTCAACCAACCAGCACATTACCTGTTAAAGCAGGTAGTATGACCAAAATTCTCAACTTTTGTAACTTACAGGACTAAAATTCTGATTTTGAAACATGATGGACTAAAACACTCAACTAGCAAACTTACAGGACTAAAAAACTCATTTTTCCTATTGTGGTTTTCGATGATATATAGTAGGTTTTTGATGAATATATAGTGAACTTCAATTCTTTTGTAAATTGATTTTTTTTAAACATTTAAAGAAAACTAAAAACAAAAATAATTAAAAAAATAAATATAAAAAAATAACCAGTTTTTTAAGTCGAAGTAAGAAAAAAACAACGTTTTTTGGAAAAAAAAAATCAAAAAAGGAAAATTGAAAAACAAATAAAAAACCTGAACTGGCTTGATTTACATATTTACTTATATTTTAATTGTCTTTTAATATAAATAGATTAGGGCAATATGGTATTCTGCACTCAAAGGGGTTATCCCTAAAATGAGATTAAAAATTGGATTTATACCTCTAAGGAAATTGTATGAGGGGTTATCTCATATAACTCCTAATATGTATAATTTGAAAAATCTTCAACTATAGCTTTTATACGAAGTAAATTTCATTTTAAAATTCAATATGTAGTACAAAAAAAAAATCAAATAAGACGAAAATAAATTATGACATTATTTAAATATTTGAGAATATAAAAAGGCACTTGATATTTAAACTATATTGATTTACTATTTTTGTTATTGTCACTTGAGTTACTACATAATTGGCCATACCTAATGAATGTTATAACAATATAACTGACTAAGGTGCACAATAGGAAACACAAAATGTTAAGTGACAGAGAACGATTCATGCTTATATATATGCTAGAAATGTTGCACCGCGCAATGCGCGGCGTTGCGTGCCCAGTTTCAAAGTTGCATTATGGATACTTTCTCGATTTTATGCTTAAGTATTAAAAAAACCGCATTGAATTGCAAGATGGACAATCGAATAGTTTGAAGGAACAAAATTTAGGATCCAACTTCGTGTCTTCGATTTCCAAGTTTGGAATTACAAATCCATCGCTGTTCGGCATAAACCAAATGAAGTTCGGCCAGCTATTCAATATTCACGCCCCGAATGTGAATTATGCATATAGTTCCCGAATACCAACAAAGCTCCATATATTAAGATTCTGAAATTCTAACAAACAGATTATAGATGCAGATTCATGATCAACCACAAATTTCGCTAAACAAATCAAGTATAACATAAATAAGTAAAAAACCTTAAAGAACATTCATATTTATCATCAATCATATGTTTAG
This sequence comes from Erythranthe guttata, assembly GCF_056151865.1. Lineage (NCBI taxonomy): Eukaryota > Viridiplantae > Streptophyta > Magnoliopsida > Lamiales > Phrymaceae > Erythranthe > Erythranthe guttata. The sequence continues at coordinate 6,630,885 of NC_142543.1, read as the reverse complement.
TCATCATCGAAAAAATCAACACTACCATACAGAACGAAGTTTTCGTGCATAAACGGGAAACGTCAAGGAAAAAGAAGCAAAGACGACGAATAATAAATAAGCCCAAAATTCATTTGGGCAGCAGCACAATTAAACCCCTATTACCGATCCAATCGCAGGTAATGGACGGGAATATGCAACGCACAAAAGCGGAAAATAGAATCCCACAAATGACAGATTCTAATCTAGAGGAATTACAAACAAAAACAAGGAGAAAATTTGGTGAGTGGTGGATGGTCTAGCGCCGGAAAGCGTCACGCACAGACCACGGCCCAGGGGAGGAACGGCGGGCAGAATCCCACCGACTATGCCCGTCCCCGCCTGAAGCGACGAGCTCTTTTCGATCGCCTCCCCTCGTCGACGGTCGGCGGGGGTGGTGTGGAGGATTTAACAGAGAGGGGTCGCGGCTTCGTCGGAGAGAGAGTAGGTGGGAGGAGTTGGGTGCGTCTTTTTCTCTCTTGTAGAGAAAACGAAAAAAAAAGATAAAAAAAAGAGTTTGGGCCAAAGAAGAGGAGTGGAGAGAGAAAATAAAATAAAAAATTGGTGCAGACGTCTTGTGACGTGAGAAACCGACCATGGGCCCCCACTACAGAGTACCGTCCACAATTTAAGAAAGTGGAAAAGGAAAATTGGGCCAGTTGCTTTTGGGCGTAAAATACCCAAAACGACGTCGTTTTATTAGTAAAGGGGCCCAAAAAAAAGGAAAAATAAATTGAGATAAAGCTGGTGGGGGATACATTCTTATATAGATTAATATATATATATATATATATATATATATATATATACTAGTTTCGGAGCACCGCGCAATGCGCGGTGCCGGTGCCCGGTTTATATATTTGCAAAATGTGTTTTGTTTATGTTGTCGTGAGTTTGACGGGGTTTATGATACACTACGTCAAAGTTGCCCCCATATCTTGATCAATATTAGAAGACTGAATATCAACAATTCGATCGAATTTTACGATTTATGATATAAGAAAACTTGAATTTATTATAATATTTATAATAAACTTGATAATTACAGTTTCGGTCCCTATATTGTATACCATTTTTTATTTTGATCCTTAAACCGGAAATGCCCCCAAGTGGGGGTTAATTTGTAATTTCTGGAAATCTACCTCCCTTGCTGAAACGGTTATGAAAATTGCAGGACCACCCCTGTACTTACTCCATCTGCATAGCCGCTCAACCTAAATTACAAATTTGACCCCAAAGGAGATCTCTCTTGCAATATCCAAAATAACCGCCACCAACGCAGCATGCTTGGACTCCTTGTCAGCTGTAATTGCGTGTCACTCATTTACGAAAAATTGCAACACCGAGCTTAAAATCTTATGATTTAAGAATAAATCTAGCGATTCAAGTCATTCATACATCAATCAATTCAAATGTTAAAATAAATCCTAAATATCAACAAATCGATCAAATTTGACGATTTACGATTTTAGAAAACTTTAATTTATTATATTATTTATAATAAACTTGTGATACTTACAGTTTTGGTCCTCATATTGTATACCATTTTTAATTTTGGTCGTTAACCGAAAATGCCTCCAAGTGGGGGTTAATTTGTAATTTCTGGAAATCCACCTCCCTCTCTGAAATGATTTTGAAAATTGCAGAATCACCCCAATACTTACTCGATCTTCCTAGTCACTCCACCTAAATTGAAAATTTGAGCCCAAAGTGGATTTCTCTTGCAATATCCGAATCACACCAACACAGCATGCTTTGACTCCTCCTCAGTTGTAATCGCGTGTGACTCATTTTTTCGCAAATTCGCAATACCGAGCTTAAAATCTAATGATTTTACGATTCAAATCTTACGATTGAATTCATTCATACCTAAGTCGATTCAAATGTTAATATAAATCTTAAATATGAACGAATCGATCAAATTTTATGATTTACGATTTAAGAAAATATTAATTTATGATAGTATTTTTAATAAACTCGGGATAATTACAGTTTTGTTCCTTATATTGTATACCGTTTTTAATTTTGGTACTTAAACCGGAAATGCCCCCAAGTGGGGGTCAATTTGTAATTTCTGTAAATCTACTCCCTGGTTGAAACAATTATGAAAATTGTTGAATTACTCCTATACTTACTCCATCTTCCCTGCCTCTTCACCGAAATGACAATTTTGACCACAAAGTTGATCTCTCTTTCAACATTCAAAATATCCACCACCAACGCCGCATGCTTCGACTCCTCTTCAGCCGTAATCGCGTGTGACTCATTTACGAAAATTTGCAATACCGAGTTTAAAATTTTATGATTTAGTATTCAACTCATTCATACTTAACTTAATTCAAATGTTAAAATAAATCTTAAATATCAACAATCGATCAAAATTTTGCAATTTAAGCTTTAAGAAAAATTTAATTTATAACATTATTTATAATAAACTTGGGATAATCACACTTTTGATCACTATATTATATATCATTTTTTATTTTGGTCCATAATAATTATAGTTAGAAGCTATAATAAATAACCAAGTCATGAAATGCTATTAGAAGAAATACAAAACAAATACATATCATTAAATAAAGGAGAAACTACAGATAAATCCCTAATCCAAAACTCAACTCACAGATCAGTCCCTAGGTAGTTTCCCCAAGCAATTCAGTCCCTACTCACGCGCCTAACATGCAGTTCAGTCCCTAATAAAATGTGCAAATACTAAAATACCCTTTACTTTATACTAATTTTACATAACTTCTTTACAACTTCCAACGCGCCGTTTGTATTACACGCTCTTTGCCCGTTACATTTCAAAAATCAAACAACAAAAAAGAAGCTAAAAAGGCGCAGAAAAAAACCACCGTTCAGTTATACCCATTTTCAGACCAAGAAGAAACGAAGAACAGAGAAACAACAAAGAAGGAAGAAATTACGAAGCACGAAGAATCAACAAACCGCAGAAAAATAATAAAGCGAACGAAAAAACAAAAATAAACAAACCCATTTATAAACAATGGTGAAGCAGGGCAAACAACAAGGTTTGATTTTTTATTTTTTTTTCATTTTCTTGGAAACAGACCCATTTGGGTGTGCTTAAGCAGAGCAAAAAGGTTTATTTGTTATAGAATTTCATGATTTTGAACATATCCACTCATGGGTATTATGCCTCGACTTTATTCGGTGTTTCCCCTAATCATTAAATCGGTTCCAATATTTGTTGTTCTGTTGTTTGGGTTTGCAAAGATCATTTATTTGTTGTCGAATTTCATGATTTTGTAACAGTTTTCTCATGGGTATTATTATTCGGTGACATTAGCATGTCCCCAAAGCATTTTGAGTCCTAACAAGGGTTTCATATAGGATATGGGAAAGAGGCTTATTGTATTGTTCGTACTGGTTCTATAGTATGTGTCATGCGCAGTAATGGTATTAATATGTGGTACTCGAAGTATAATCTTTGATGGTTCTATAGTATGTGTCATATGCCACAATAGTATTACTAGTGCCTTTGAATGGTATTACTAGTGACTTCGGATGGTATTGACATGTGGTACTAGAAGTATAATGTTTGATGGTCCTGTAGTATAAGTCATATGCCATAATAGTATTACTAGTGCCTTTGAATGGTATTACTAGTGACTTCGGATGGTATTGACTTGTGGTACTAGAAGTATAATGTTTGATGGTCCTGTAGTATAAGTCATATACCATAATAGTATTACTAGTGCCTTTGAATGGTATTACTAGTGACTTCGGATGTTATTGACATGTGGAACTTTATAGTACGTTGTATTTGTTATAATTGTATTTGTTTTATGTGTATGTAATTGCAGGAATTAATGTAAAAGAAGATTGCAGCAAGCTATCAATAGGCTGCAGGTGCTCACCGATCGCTTTTCAAACAACCATGGAAGGTGTGAAAAAAGTGATGAAGAAACAACATTATGAAGTACTGAAGAAAAATCCCTTCTATCACTACATGGACATGCCTAAAATAAACCACAGCTTCCATAGGGTTGTGTCTCTCATGCAAGCGTACAATGTAAATAATCGGGCCTTCTGGTTTGGGGGAAATACTATACGCTTGGAAGTGTTTTGGGGTTTTTGTGTTTTTTTGTAATTAATGAACAGATGAATGTGTTTTTGTGCCATAAACAATCTGTCATTTTGTTGTAGAGCTAATAATACTATTGATTAGCTCGCTTCGTACTTATCCATTGTATCCATTGTATTATATGTTTCTATGAAATGTACTTACCTTTTGAACACATGGTACTTTATTTTGCGATTAATTAATTTGTATAAAGAATATAAGCGTACCATAAAAATGAGCAACAAATACTTTCTAGTCTATTCGAAGATACCTTGTTAACACTAGACTTGTACTTACTTGATGAACAAAGCGTACTTCACATGTGTATTCACGAAAAACTTACCATAAACTGAAGAATTGTGTCTATTCATTCTTAATAGTCTTAAAATGAAGAGTTATGCCTTAAAATGCGATCATATGGATGCATTGGCCCCACAATAATATATAGATTGTAACAATACTATATGAATGGCAAACATATACTTTATCAGTGAACAAAGCGTACTATAGTCACGAATCACTTGTACTTCACATGTGTATTCATTGTACCTACTTGATGAACAAAGCGTACCATATTTTTTGATGAATTGAATTGTACCAATTCCATTGACGCTTTAATGGTCAATAAGTACGGGAGATGCATAAATTATGTTTTAGATGATTATTTTAAGGTAGGTGAGCATTATTGTTGCGTTTGGAATACAAGATCCCATAAATATGTTGAATTTCATACATGATACTCATATACTATACAATATATTCATACAAGTCTACAATGTTCAAGTGTAAAACTAATATTTTCTTCAATTGTTACCATAATAGATATTGATCGACTCCCACATTGTCTCCATTCATTCTTAATAGTCTTAAACTGAAGAGTTGTGTCTTAAAATGCGATCATATGGATGCATTGGCCCGACAATAATAAATAGAGTGTAACAATACTATATGAATGGCAAACATATACTTTATCAGTGAACAAATCGTACTGTAGTCACGAATCACTTGTACTTCACATGTGTATTCATTGTACTTACTTGATGAACAAAGCGTACCATATTTTTTGATGAATTGAATTGTACCAATTTCATTGACGCTTTAATGATCAATAAGTACGGGAGATGCATAAATTATGTTTTAGATGGTTATTTTAAGGTAGGTGAGAATTATTGTTGCGTTTGGAATACAAGATCCCATAAATATGTTGAATTTCATACATGATACTCATATACTATACAATATATTCATACAAGTCTACAATGCTCAAGTGTAAAACTAATATATCGATCGACTCCCACATTGTCTCCATTCATTCTTAATAGTCTTAAACTGAAGAGTTGTGTCTTAAAATGCGATCATATGGATGCATTGGCCCGACAATAATAAATAGAGTGTAACAATACTATATGAATGGCAAACATATACTTTATCAGTGAACAAATCGTACTGTAGTCACGAATCACTTGTACTTCACATGTGTATTCGTTGTACTTACTTGATGAACAAAGCGTACCATATTTTTTGATGAATTGAATTGTACCAATTTCATTGACGCTTTAATGATCAATAAGTACGGGAGATGCATAAATTATGTTTTAGATGGTTATTTTAAGGTAGGTGAGAATTATTGTTGCGTTTGGAATACAAGATCCCATAAATATGTTGAATTTCATACATGATACTCATATACTATACAATATATTCATACAAGTCTACAATGCTCAAGTGTAAAACTAATATATCGATCGACTCCCACATTGTCTCCATTCATTCTTAATAGTCTTAAACTGAAGAGTTGTGTCTTAAAATGCGATCATATGGATGCATTGGCCCGACAATAATAAATAGAGTGTAACAATACTATATGAATGGCAAACATATACTTTATCAGTGAACAAATCGTACTGTAGTCACGAATCACTTGTACTTCACATGTGTATTCGTTGTACTTACTTGATGAACAAAGCGTATCATATTTTTTGATGAATTGAATTGTACCAATTTCATTGACGCTTTAATGATCAATAAGTACGGGAGATGCATAAATTATATTTTAGATGGTTATTTTAAGGTAGGTGAGAATTATTGTTGCGTTTGGAATACAAGATCCCATAAATATGTTGAATTTCATACATGATACTCATATACTATACAATATATTCATACAAGTCTACAATGCTCAAGTGTAAAACTAATATTTTCTTCAATTGTTTTTTTTTTTTTTTTTTTTTTTTCAATTGTTACCATAATCGATATTGATCAACTCCCACATTGTCTCCATTCATTCTTAATAGTCTTAAAATTAAGAGTTGTGTCTTAAAATGCGATCATATGGATGCATTGGACCGACAATAATATATAGGCTGTAACAATACTATATAAATGGCAAACATATACTTTATCAGTGAACAAATCGTACTATAGTCACGAATCACTTGTATTTCACATGTGTATTCATTGTACTTAGTTGATGAACAAAGCGTACTATATTCACGAATAACCCAAACTTTACCAGCTTATACATTGTACTTATTTGGTGAACAAAGCGTACTATATTCACGAATAACCCGAACTTTACCAGCTTATACATTGTACTTATTTGGTGGACAAAACGTACTATATTCACGAGTAACCCGAACTTTACCAGCTTATACATTGTACTCTTATGTTCACTAATTAAACAACAGTACATAGGTTTTACATAGCATGTAGACTGCAAATATTACTAGATTCAACACTATCAAACTATGAACTACTCCACCTTCAGAATTGCAATTCTTCACTTCACTTTCTTGATGGACTTGGTTCATCGACGCACTTGTAGCTTCATTTTCTTCACGATTTGAGTTGGAAAAAGTTTGCCCAACTTCAAATGGTTCACACCAATGGGAGTAGCCATGGTGTGGGCAACAGTAAAATAACCTTCCGGGATTCGAAACCATTGTGGGGTGGGTGGGTTTTACAGTGATTTTTTCGTCGGAAAAAGAGAAAACCAGAGGAGAGAAAGAGAGAAGAAATAGAGAAGAAAGAGAGCAGTAGAAACAGAGAAGAAAGAGAAGAAAGAAAAAGAAGATGAAGAGAGAGAAAAAGAAGAGAGAGAAAATGGTGAGAGTGAAAAAGAAGAGAGAGAATATAATAAAATATATAAAAATCACATTAGGGACTGAACTGCATGTCAGACGCGTGAATAGGGACTGAATTGCTTGGGGAAACTACCTAGGGACTGATCTGTGTGTTGAGTTTTGGATTAGGGATTTATCTGTAGTTTCCCCTTAAATAAAAACGCGAAAGTCCTTTTCAAACACAACATAAATTAGACGACCGTAGCTGTAGTGATTTGATACTAAAGTTTGACCATAAAGCAGGCTTGCGTTTATAATTGGAGTTTATAAGTGAAGAAAATTTGCAGTTTTTATCCTTTTATTTATCTTACGCAAGGAATATAGTAAGTAATTAATTTATGTTTTACAATTTTCATACTACAACTTTTACTAAATGAATAGTTGTTAAACTATGTAAAAGAAAGTGTCTGAATTCATGCCTAAAAGAAAACGGTAGCATATGAAATAAAGGAACTTCTATATATATTATTAACTGTACATGAAAAAAAAAAAACAAAGAGGGCAAAGTTCTCCTATCTTAGTAATCGACAGTAGATCAGCATTCTTCAAAACTCGAATATCAGGTTGGAATGGGCAAAAAACGAAAATAAGAAATATATCAAAAACAATATTAGGCAGAATGGAAAAGGAATTATAAAGAACCTGCCCCTTTCCCCCATCTTTTTAGTAACCCAAACAAAACAGTTCGTAATCAATAATAGTCACTTTCATAAGCCTAGGAATGTGGAAGGCAAAATATTTACAACTGCAACAGAGAAAAAAAATGCATATTACTTCAGTTAGGAAAAAAAAATATTACAAAATAATGAGACAAATTGTTGCATACAAGAAAATTTGTATACATACAGCGGTACATTATAGAGTAGAAAAATACCTGTGGTAACATGAACGAATAAAAAAATCAGTTCACTTTTTCCCAAGAGTATAATAGTAAAAGCAGTGTGCCAAGATCTTCTTATGAGGAGTACAATTTTCAAAAAACACGAGCAATGCACTTCTGTGGAAGGTCACGCCTATTTAAGGCAACCCGTAGAGGGACATCATTTTTTCAAAAGCAAAAAGTGTGGTAACAGAACATGTGGTGCACCGACAACAGGCAGCTGCATTATATTGAAATTTTTCGTAAATAAGACATAATGAAATAATTTATGGCGGCCGTCATGTGAGAGGGCACAGAGCAGATAAAAAGATATGGTAAGTGCAAAAAAGCTCTGTAAATTACAAGGCAGTTGAAGTTATGAATATGGAAGCATATACCTGTAAGGAAAGTGTTATTAAAGACATGGCCTTTGGTATCATTTCCACAAAAAGAGAACATATATATGGTAGAGGAAACACACATCAGAGCAATGGTAACGGAGGTTGTCCGTAGCCGACAAAATATATATATTCCCTGTAAATTAAAAAAAAATTAAAATAAAAACAAGCTGGTGCTTTATTGGACAATATTCAGTAAGAGAAGTAAACAAAAAAGTTTGTGCCGTTTATCATATAGAAGAAAACGGAGTATTTGAATTTACCATCTAACTCTTTCTGAATTAGTAAATTTAATAATTTGGAGCACAAACATAGGTATTCCGCCCGACATACATAATAAAGAGGTGCCATGTACAGTGAATAGTGAGTAGCAACAAACCGCGGGAAAATACTGTAGAAGAAGTGTAGGCAATGGTCCGAGCAGTATCACATCGTAACGAAATAGACAGCAACGACCGTAGACGTACAACCGCATGCCTCATAATAAGAGCAGATCAAATAACCAGTACAATCCAGCGGCGTACACGAATGAGGCACGGTGTTGTAGAACACGGAAGAGCTAACACGAAGAATCCCCAAAGGAAACACCTAATAATCGTAAAAACAAATGAATAGGAGGAATCGTCTCTCCACAAATAAATTTAAAGAAACTCAAATACACTTTGCTAGGGGTATAAAGAATTTTTACAGGAAGATGGGATAAGGTTTCGTAAGCAAATTGTTGGGGACGTACAAACTGTAAAACCAAAAGAAAATTCATAAAAAAAAAAAGAAAAACAATTTGTAAAAAATCAGAAACATTATTGGATGAAACATTAAAAAACTTTTGAGGCAAAAAACCCACAACACCTCATTTCGCCACCACCAATGTAATAAAAAAAATAAGAAGATGATACTAAAGCAAAAGGAAGCTCATAAGAAAGAGAAGACATACTGTACAAAGTATGAAAAATTATTAGAAAAAACATGAAAAACTCTCAAATATAAACAAAGGACAGTGGTAATGGCGAACGAGTCTGGGAAGAAATTAAATTAATACAAAGAACAGTGTAAGCGTTCCAACCGAGAATTGTGGTTGGTTGAGCAAGCGTTGTTTGTAAAATAAAATCGATCGAATCAATACCAATACATAAAAATTGGGAGAACTGGAGAAGAAGAGGATGAGAACGAATATATATATATATATATAAAAACACGAAATGAATATTAATTTAATAGTGCTTAATCATAAAATGCTTACGCTGATTTGTTCGTGGAGAAATTTGATGTATTCGATAGCATCCGAAAGCACAGAAGCCGTATCGGTCTGTGGAAAATGGTCGAAGATTCAATCTTATAACATATGATATATCATCAAAATAGGTTGCTAATTAATTAATAATTAGCATATATATCGAAAAAATTTAATCGTACATCATATATGTAGAGTTTATTGCATTTACTACCCCTGTGAAAATCGTAACTGCGCGATTCCCCCCTATCATAAAAAAATTAGCAAATACCCCCCTGTGCTTATTTTTAGGATGCACACTCGACCCATTTACATTTTAGCCCATTGACCAGCTGCGTAAAGACCAAAATACCCCAGGGGTGTTTCTGCAATTAAAAAATGTATAATTTTTTTTATTGTAATAGTTTTATTTGAAAACACAATTTGATTTCTTATTTATTTTATTTCCGTAAAAAATCTGTAGTTTAATTGTTTTGGTTAAAAATATATTGTAAACTAGAGTGTTTTATATTTGTTTTGAAATTTTATTCATTTCCATTTTTTTTTTTGAGAACATTTCCATTTTATTAAATATGAACAAATAAATTAAAAAAGAGAAAAAAAAAAAGTAAAAAAAATAAAGAAGAAGACATCATCTTCTACGGTTCTACCCCGTCAAACCACCCCCGACTCCACCCAAAAAGAACATCTTCATCTTCTTCCCAACCGCCGCCGCCACCGCCGCCACCCCTCACCATCGACTTTAGTACTATTATGGACCGAAACCATCTTCCAGGTCTGTAATTAGTAATAGCAGAAGATAAATTGGAGTTGGAAATAATTATAGATTCATATCTTCTACCAGTTGCTCACCCTCTTTCCACCACCGCCGCTGCCGCCCCTTTCTCGACTGCCGGAGCGCTGCTGCTGTTGGTCTTTTCCCTCATCGCGGCCGCAATTCACAACACCATTTTCTTGTTTCTTGCACCTTCAGAACTTGCAAACCTGAGTTTTGGATCTAAATGGCGGAGAGGATAGCAGAGACAAAGCGTCGGTGAATAAGCCTATTCCCGTGATGACAATGGCGCCGGCGATGGTGATGATTTGTAGGAGTAGGTGGCTGATTTGGGGCTGGGGTGAAGATTGAGGGTGCAAATTAGGGTTTTTAAAAGAACTTTATAAATTACAAATTGATCCTTAAGAAATTAGATTATTCCAAATTAAACCCAGCTGAGTTTATGTTTATTTGTGTGAGGCTATTTTTGTCATTTCATAAACAAAACTCTCTTAAAAAATCGCACAGGATGCGCGTGTGGGACACGATATGCTCTAAGGGACCTAAATGGCTTTGACATTTTTTCTTAGGGGGGTATTTGCTAATTTTTTTATGACAGGGGAGAATCGCGCAATTGCGATTTTCACAGGGGTAGTAAATGCAATAAACTCCATATATGTATATATAATCCGGCCACTTGTTGAATTGAATAAAATTAGAATTATACCTTTCCAAAAGGTGAGACTAATTGTTGAAGTGCAGTTATTCTGTCTCCCATCTTCTCTTTCCTCACCTAAGAGCAACTCCAATGGGATTATCAAATAGAGTATTCAAACATTTAACTCCCATTTACAAACTTAAATTTGGAAATCTTTAACTCCAATGGGGTTATCAAATGAGGTTTTAATTTTGATATTTCACCTTTTGGGTTGTAAAAATACTTGCTGAAAATTGAGTTATCAAAAATGTAACCTCCTAAACACCCAATCAAAAGTTGACACGTGGCAATTACGGATAAAACCACCCATAAACTTCCAATTGATAATTAATTTGATAACTATGGTTGGAGTAGATGAATTTTAAATCAATATTAAAATAATTTTCAAATATCAAATGACTATTTGATAACTCAATTTTAATATCTAGCATTGGAGTTGCTCTAATAATAATCAAGAACAACAAACCGGATCGACATGCTCGTAATTATCGTCGTGTATCACACGAATAAAGTAAATTAAATTAAATAGGTTATTTAGGATCAGTACCATGACTGAGATTGAGTTGGAGGAAAGGGGTGGGCACCGACAATTCCTGAGTAATCCAAGTCGGATGTGATCGAAAACGGGGAGCGGTCTGCAATTGGACGAAGAATGAGGTGGGAAGTGACGCTGACAGCTGGGGCGGTGGCGTCGAACGAAGCGGCGGCGGCGGCGGCGGAAGACCTGATTGAGGGCGGCAGGGGAGGGCGGCGGTCAGAGTCAGCAATTGTAGCCCCGTGCACCACCGTTCAACACCTGGATGCACGCCGTTCAACACCTGGAGAGAATTACAGAGAAGAAGTCCTCGATTGCGGCGGAGGGCAGAATTAAAAAAAAAAAAAAAAAAAAAAAAAAAAGGAAAAGAGAAGCACAGAGGTCGATCGTGCATCCGCGAGAAGAAAAGGGAAAAGAAAAGAATTGTGCAACGTGATTGGGCGGTATTGATGAAACGACGCCGTTTTAGAGCAGAAGTGGCAAAAAAAAAAGTGAAAATAAATAGGGGGGCGGGATTTGGGGGCCATAGAGATATATATATACTTAATATATATATATATATAATGTATGAATAGAGAGGGGTATAGAATATATATAGATATAGATGACTTTAATATTGCTCATACTCTTCAACTATATTATGAGCCAATGGGACCATATTTCTAGCAACGACTTGAAAATTATTTCGTGTGAAGCTGTGATCGGCTGATTGTTTCATCTTTTCTTGAAAGAGCTGTAATTCGTACTCAAAACGGAACTCAACTCGAACTTGAAGTATGTCATTGCCAGCATCCTCTTGTTCTTCCGCTATTTTCATAGCCGATATAATCGCAGACTCATTGCACACATTCAATTCAATATGTCGAAGCGTTGGTATTTCTCCAATATCTAAAGGGATTCCGTCCAATTTGTCCATATATTCAAGAACAAGTTTCTCCAGAACTGGAAAATTGGAGGTGTCGGCATTCCAATTAACCAAACCACTCCCATATATTAAGAGGGATTTTAGGCGTAGGAATTCCCCGTCGACAGGATTCCACTCACGTGCTATGATCGAATTATTTCTCAATTTTAGAACTTCGAGACAGGGTAACGAACCAATGACTGTTAAATCTTCGTAACCAAGCATGAAACCATCTAATTTCAACTTCTTGAGCGAACTTGGGAATGTAAGCTTCCTCAACCTTTCATCCCCACAATACGATAAGCATGAAAGTGATTCAAGTTTATGCAACTGGCAAATATTGTGGAGGCAATAGTCATTATTATTTGACCATTCCCACTCATCGTCATACACTATGTTCAATTTCCTAACGTTGACGACTCTCTTATAAGCCTCCTTGCTCCACGTGAAGTTTACTACTTTCTTAAGTGTCTGGAGATTTGGCAAAACACACTCATCCTGTTTGTGGCCATAACTCCAAGGAGAATTAGGAAGGCACAATCTATAGATATCCACATGCCTAAGTTGTCGCATCTCCCAAATTTGAGATGGTGCTTCAATTTTCCCTCTGATAATTATTGTTTGCAAACTCCAGACAATGTTTATTGACGAAGGAAGCACAAAAGCGGAGGATAACTTGAAATTGGTGCAAGCAAGATACCGCATGTTAACGTGATCAACAATATGTCTGCGTAAATCTGTTTTCTTGGCTTCACTGTTCGACGACATTACTCTCAGCAATCTATTGTTAGACAATCGACCATCTATGCTTGTGACCCAAGTACGGGTAAGTGGTGCCAATCGCAAAGGACGAAGAGCACGAAACGTACGACCATCTCTGCTTGTAACCCAAGTACTAGTACGTGGGGCCAATCGCACCGTATGAAAGACACTAAACGGATACCTCACTTGTCTAATTTTTTTATCACATACAATACGACGTCCCCTTTCTGTTCCTCGTGGAATGTCTTCGATCACACAGATAAACTCTTCTTTCTGAGCCACCATGAGACATAAGTCTCTCACAAGATCATGGATTACGCAATTTTTCACATTTCCATTCGATCCCATTGTATGTTTTAAAATGAGATTTCTGTCAATGAGATCATTTATGTAACCTCGTGCAATCTCTTCCGAGCTTTGTGATTCATTTGATTTTATAAATCCTTCAGCCACCCAAAGTTTGGTCAATCGAGAGACAAGAATCTTATGGTCTTCTGGAAAAATTGCCATGTAGAGAAAACATGGTTTAAGATGAGCAGGCAAGTAGGTGTAACTCAAAGATAATATATTCGAGCAATTCTCGTCCTCTCCAGAGTTGAGAAAGGAGGTTAAATCTTTTGCAATATTTTTCCAGTATTTTTGGGTCATATGAGACCTTCCAAGAAGTCCACCAATCACAGTAATCGAAAGGGGAAGTCCTTTGCATTTCTTAACAATCTCCTTTCCAATATCCTCCAGTTCAAGAGGGCAACCGGCCTCACCAAATGTTTTTTTGCAAAATAGGTCCCAACTTTTATTCTCATCTAGAAAACTCAACTCAAACAACGAGGAGTCGAAGTGAGTAGCCACATTCGATATCCTTGTAGTCACAACAATTCTACTTCCATTGTTGTTTTCTGGAAAGAAAAGATTTACATTGTCCCAAGCTTCAATGCCCCAAATATCATCAATTACAATCAAATATCTCCGACCCCATAGTATTTTGTGCAACTTTTGTCCTAACAATTGCTCATCATGTTCACTGTCGATTTCACTACTTATCATTGAAAGAAGTTGTAAGAGAAGTTCTTTGACATTATACTTTTGAGATATAGTAACCCAAGTACGAATATCAAAATGGTGCGCAATAAGTGAATGTTCGTAAGCATTTTTGGCGAGAGTAGTCTTACCAATGCCGCCCATGCCAACGATTGGAATGATTTGCCGGTTAGACCTTTGCCCCGTGAGCTTGTCCAAAAGACTAATCAACTGCTCGTCAAATCCGACCATAGTATTCTTGTCGGTGGTAATACGAGGTGTACTTGATGAAGTAGTAGATGTGGGCTGCATATCATGTTCGTTGGATCCACTTTCATCTCTGAACTCCATAACCTTTTTCTTGATAGAATCCATGTCTTCTATTACCTTTTCGAGGTCGAGCATGGAAATCGAACTGGCGTGATTTTCCTCCATTCTAGCCTTCTTTAGGCGCATTGAAAGCATGATATCTTTCACTACTTTCCGTAGACGATGGCCTTCAACCGAACCTGCAGCTTGAATTTGGTCAACGACATGAGATTCGATTACGTCTTCAGCCGCATAGGCTGCAGAAGCAATTCGACGTTCCAAAACTCGTGCATGCTCGATTATAACTCCATGAGTATCAGTTTCTATGAAATCCAACAAGAAACCGACCTTTTCGCCGAGAGATTCGATCTGGTTCTTGTCGAAGGAAATCGAAAAGCGAGGATGATTTTGGATCTGGTCAATGATAGTCAAAACAGAAACAAGAGCTGCATAAGCTGCCATCTCTGATATATATATATGATCCTCTTTAAATCTTGTTTTGTGAATTAGGAGAATACAAAGTGAACTATAATATGTATGGCTGGAGCAGCAGCAAATTAAAATATTTAAAAAAAAATATTAAAAAAAAAAAAACACAACACTTAAAGAAATGGACTATTCATCAAAAAAATAAGTCAAAGTCTTCTTGGGCAAGTTCATCGAAACCAACTATCCATGCAAGTGGCAATTATCAAAACAAATTAGCTGGCAATTTGAAGGAACATGTTCCAAATACAAATATTAAATTCTAAATTTGTCAAAGCTGAATGTATTATATTTCATAGTTTTCTAATTGGGATTTTACCAAAACAAATTGTACTACACATCTCATCATATTCCTCATACATTTTCTATAGGGTAAATTACAATAACCTCCCTTAGGTATGGTCAAATTACAAAACCCCCCTCTTGTTTGGATAATTACAATAACCCCCCAACTCCTCAAATTTAGTGGAATCTTCAAGATTATATGGAATATTATCACTTTTGTACCCGTTTTATCTCATTCGAACTCTACATTTTGAAGCAAGATGATCATAATATGTGTTTTTTGGCTTGTATATATCAGATTGTGGTGCATCGAAAACTGTATTTTTACACAAAACGAGTGCAAACTAGAGCACATTCCACAAAATCTAGATGATTATGTTAAATTTGACACCATAAGGGTGAAGGTGTAAGAAAAAATCATAGTCGAGGGGGGTAGATGTAATTATCCAAACAAGGGGGGTTTTTCGTAAATTGACCATACCTCAGGGGGGTGTTTGTAATTTACCCTTTTCTATACAATGAAACAAAGATTAGAGATGGCCGACCCAATTCATCTGTACATGTTGTTTCTTGTAGAGGAGTGTGAAAGTAATAAAATAAATATATAAGGGGTGCCAATTTTATAATTTGTGATATTTGTGATGTTTGAAATAATATCTATTTGTTGCACTATAAAATGTGACTGTTGGAACACTCAATTTAGCGATTATTTATTTATGTTTACATGGGGTTTTTAAGGATTAAATATTTTTTATTCTTTGATGTAGTTAGCAAGGTTATTCATTTAGCCCATTTGCCCAAGTCGGGACCGGAGAAAATTATTAATTTGGCGAGGTTTTTAGTTCTTTCCTCGTTTTGTTTTTCAAATCCTTTGGCTGTTGCATTTTCTTTTCTTATTTTTACTATTTAGGTACTTCATACTTGTATTCCCTTGTTCTATTTTCATGCCAATGGATGAACGGGAAAACAAACCAGAAACCGAACCGAAAAGTCAAATGAACTAAAACCAAATGACACCGACATTCATGGTTTTTCATTTCCTAGAAACCAATTGTATCGAGTAGTGTTCGATTTTAGCTCAAAATCGAAGCAAACCGTACCGTCCACACCCTTAATAAAAAATTGTTCAATTCAATAGAACCATGAAATTCCATGCCTATCCCTACTACATCTCTTTCGAATACTATGCTTTAGAACGAAGAATTCAAACACTAGCATCCAATCATTATCACATTCCTCCAACACATTTGTACGTACGAAACAAACTATTTCAGCCACGAGCACGCAATCTTGCTTCATATGTTCGGATAAAGTGGAAATTTGCACTCCTCTATATATTTACCAAGGCTTGAGATCCCCAATTGGTCCAGCAGTCCAATTCAGAATCTTCTCACCGGGCTTCAAGAATATTCTCCCCTCGTGCGGTAGTTTACGAGCCAACCCATTCAAGATTTGGTGGAAAGCGTCTCCCGATTGTGCAGGTTGTGGGAATAGCATTGCCTGTTTCATCGAAGGATTTGCGAGTAACCTCTGCTTCCTTAGAATAACTTCAACTGGGATAGATGTTAGGACAGTGTCTAAATACGGGACATCTTTCTCCGCTACAAACACACCAATTTGCTCCCACGGAATAGCATCAGCAAACGGTAATACTATGTCGTCTGCTATTATAACCGGAATACAACCAAATATGACGGCTTCCACTAGTCTCGGACTCCACGGGGCCCACCCTAAAGGGCATAAACAGAAAACCGAACGCTGCATATCTTCGTAGTACGTGGTTGGGTGGTCTGTGGAGATATCGAATAGTGGGTTGTTCTTGAAATTCTCCCATATGGACGCTCTTGCCCCTCTGTACATCGAAACGAAATGCTAACGGCGGGGAATATAGATTATATTAAGTAATATTGCAATGCTCCTAGATTTATGTTTCGGGTAGATTCTATTTTTTCGGATTGTCTAAAGAAAGCAGTTTTATACCTGGCATAGTAACCGCCTTCAGGGTCGTTGTTGACATCGTAAAACAGACCACGGAAATAGACAAAGATGGATCTTGGAGTGTCGGGTGGAATCAAGTGAGACTGCATTTTCTCTGGGGGTGCGTACGGTGGTATTGTTATCGAACCTTCATTCAAACAAACGTGGTTACGTTGTCCGAATGTCTGAACCAAGGTAGCACGTTTAAGTAATGGAAGAATGCCTCTTTTTACAGCTTTCTCTTCCTACAATGGGACAAATCATAGCAACGTCATTGTGGAAATCAAGAAAATACGAGAGAGAGAGAGAGAGAGAGAGAGAGAGAGAGAGAGAGAGAGAGAGAGAGAGAGAGAGAGAGAGAGAGAGAGAGAGAGAGAGAGAGAGAGAGAGAGAGAGAGAGAGAGAGAGAGAGAGAGAGAGAGAGAGAGAGAGAGAGAGAGAGAGAGAGAGAGAGAGAGAGAGAGAGAGAGAGAGAGAGAGAGAGAGAGAGAGAGAGAGCATACTTGATAATGAAAGCAGGCTCCGAAATCATGGGGAACAAGAAAGAAATGATCGGCCCCTTCAGTTCGATTCCAGTAAGGCCACTTTGCCGAGATGAGTTGAATTGCACTTCTCATCATCCTTGGGGATTTAAAAGGCAATGGCAATCCGTTGGGTGCAAGATCACACGTCGAGTAAACAGGTGTATAGAACCAATCAGCTTCGTTTGGATTGAGAGTCCGAACAGGGCTGGATAACAGAAACTGGTGCATAAATATCTCGGCAGCGAACATGTGTGCTAGACAACGTGGATCTTTCTGCAGAATCTTCTTGTTGTATTTGCTTGGAAGTTCGTATACATAAACTTTCAATTTCCCGACCGGATTATCCTCAAGAACATCACCAGCACTTCCTACATACATATATTTGCAAAGAACAACATTGGAACCGGTCTGTCAAATTAATCGCATCCATCGACATTTTCTTTTACGTTTCAGTAAAATAATTATATAAAAGTCACTGCACTCCAACCTACGGTTTAAGCATGCGAAACTCAAATGAATTGGAAAGGGTCCGACCAAGAAATGGAGCGTAATACAAATAAGCATACTAGGAATTGAATGCATTATGTGCACAAAACGGCATTGCCTAGAAGAATGATCATCTAATTAGCATATGATAAAGCGCGATATATGATCGATTTGTTCGGTGATAAAGCGCGGTATATGATTCAGAAAGAGGGTAAATCCCCAATAATAGATCTTCAGTATCATTCATCTTACAACACAGCTCTACGATTTTCGTTATCCAACACTATGAAATCTATAAAGGTAGCGAATAGGATATATATATACCCAATTTTTCACAGGACACAACTCGCATTATTTCAAGGACAATTACACTACAAAATTATGACAATCCATTATTCCTCTAAGCCAGTAAAAATAGTTACAGTTCAAAAAATTGTGAGGAAATATTCATACTACTACTACTACTACTACTACTCGATGAAAGAAACAATTTTTACGAAAGAAGTAATTAAAACCCCACCAGTTTCGCACTGAGAATATTGCGTCAAACAAAATTTAAAAAACATAATCAACCTCAAGAAAGAATATTAATGGCAACCAATGTGGATTGGTCACACAGGCATTTTAACAAACACAAGAAGGCTTATAAATAAATTAAAAAAAAAAAAAAAAAAGTAATTGAAATCAGAATCGGCAAAAAGATTACCTGAAATCCTCTCAGTACGTACGGAGGCGTGGCCAATTCCCTCGACACCATAATTACCCAGAAACAAAGAGAGAAGAAGAAGAAGAGCCCGCACGCCAAACACCATTTTTGTCTTAAAAAAAAAAACAATCTTTTGAAAGAAAAATGGGCAGAGGATTTAATTTAATCAGTTGGCAAATGAGTAGTCGTAAGTATGTATGTATGTAATAGAAGTTTGGTGAAGCGTTACATTCCGAGTATTATTGTCTTTCCATATAAGACTTCACTAACCGGGAAATATATATATATATCATCATTTTACAATCACATATTTCAATATTCTCACTTGCATGTGTGTGTGTGTGTGTGTGTGTGTGTGTTGCTTTTGCTTACTACTTGTTTGGTTATTGAAAGCTGCATTTCGTTTGCCAGTTCGATGCCCTGTCCTTCTCACCTTCAAACCGTTCTAGCTAACTCACCCTCAAAACCTTTTCTTTTTTTTTATTATTATTAATCTCTCTCTCTCTCTCTATATATATATATATATATATATTTATATATATATATACATATATATATATATATATATATATATATATATATATATATATATATGAAATGCTATTATATTTCATTTATTTTTATGTTTTACGTATCTTGCTTCAAAACAAAGGATAGTTTAAATATGAAAAACAAAAATTATTGAATTTGTTATGAGGAATTTTTTATTAAAGAAAAAAAATCATTTAGTAAAAGAAATATTTAGCTTCTTACTTGTTCGTCAGGCAGGATGGTGATGCAAATTTGACATGTCGGGTTTTATTATTATACTCTTTAAAAAATCGGAAAATTCGGAAAATTTGAAAATTGGAAAGAAAAAACCTGTTCCAAATTCAAAAATTCACCTATAATATAATAGAAAAATATTATTATTTATTATTAATGTATATATTTTTTTTAAAGGACCCAAAGATTTTCGGAAATTGGAATATCATATAATTCAACTTTGATTAAAAAAAATATATAAATAGATGAATTAGAAAACAGAGATTTCCGACATTTGGAATTAAATTTGTTGTTTCAAAATTACAATTTCCGGATCAATATCGACGGATTCAAAAATTATAATTATGTTCTAATTGTTAATATCAAAAATTTCAGTCGAAATCGACGAAAACGAAAATATGTTGTAATTTCCACCCGAGTAGGGATAGTCAAGGCAATATACATGTTAAATTCAAATATGAAAAATAATAAGTCAGTTTAGAATTTATTTTCAATACTTAATGAAAAGTGTAGTTCATTGGAAGCAATTTGCCCTTTTCCTTTTCCTTTCTTTAAAGAATGGGAGCATCTTTGATATTATAACTGACATTCGAGTAGGTGATATGCATTTTAGAAGTTATGGGTATCCACTACTATTGATTATAGAATTAAATCCACTACCACCTAATTATTTTGAAATATTTCTTCTATCTATGCATTTGTAGTACTACACTATGACTAGTAATTATCTCCTATATTAATTTGGTAAATGGCGGTCCGTAAGTTTGGCTTAGTTGGTGGGCTAAAAGAATACGAAGTCAGAAATTCAAGTTTGAATTTCCTTGCCAATTGACGGGGTTTAGTTTTTCGGGTCGAACTCTTGGGTTGAGCTCATATGTGGCTAAAAGTCCAACCCGTTGGTGAGGCCAAGGTCATATGGTGGGCCGAGCTTGTTGGATGGAGTGTGCTAATTGGGCTCGAGACCATTATCGAATTGATTTTGATATACGGCTGAATTCAATACTAGGTTGAGTTCGCTATCAAGATGAACTTGGTGTTAACGGGTTTGGACACCTTAAATTTGAGTATGGATCGATATGGGTTTGTCTTTATACTCCGTTTGATTTTAAAACAATTATGCATACGGCATACCTCGCCCGAGCTTGGATATTAACTTACACTTGGGCCTATTTTGGTTCAAGTAAGGGATATGATGGGATCCGAAATTCATCTCCAACAAACATTGTTCGAATAGATCCAAAAAGCAGGGATCCCACGTTTGGTCAATTGGTTTGGGCGCATGTTGATAGAACCTGATTACATCCATCTTTTGGTAGGTTCGTTGGATTGATTGTTCAGTTGCATTAATTGACAGGTGAACCCTATAAAGTTTATTTTATAATTCATCTTCTTCAATACTCTTTGCACTTGGTGGTCGAAAAATAGAATATGATATTTTTTTTCCATCTATTGTTGCGTTCTTCAAACACCTTTAAAAATTTAGAAAAAAAATTGCAATTGGGATTTTATATAATGAGTAGCAGCAGTTCGACAGGAGTTTGTGGTCAGAGATGAGTTACATTGTTTTGCAATGATGTAAGCGGGAATAATCATCTATTTATTTCTCTGTTTTTTTTAACAGGAGAACAACTATTATATTAGGATTTTAAAACAATAGTTTTGGTACAAATAGTAGTTTTACAAGCCCGATGGTACATGCTATTACAGTCATTATACAAAATGTTGTTCAAAAAAGTAGGGCAGTTTTCAAAAGTAAGCGTAGTATCGTTGTTCATAGTAGTTCCAATTTTTGCCAAAAAGTCTGCTGCACTATTTGTCTCTCTGTAACCAAACTCAACTTCGACAGCGTCGAATTCAGTCAATCTCCTCCACAACTCCTGTAGAAGTGAGTTAAAATCCCTGTGCAGCTGTTCCTTCCTGCTAAGAGTAGACATTAAAAACATGAAATCAGTTTGGACAAGGAGTTTTTTAATATCCAGTCTTCTGGCGAGGTTAATCCCTTCCACTAGCGCCCAACATTCAGTTTTATTATTAGAGACAATGCCTATGTGTTTAGCAAAAGCGTTAATAAATATGCCATTACTATCTCTAATAATACCCCCGATTCCGGCAGTTCCGGGATTATTTTTGGATGCCCCGTCAATATTAAGTTTAAACCAATCGTTGGAAGGGGTTCCAAGAAAGGGGGGTTGGAATAGTAACCGAGATTTTGTGTGCTGGCGTGGAGATCATCTGTTTGGCTAGAGTCCACATATGTATGAGTTGGATTTCTTTTTGTTGGAACACAAATTATTACGAGCTTTCCAAATGAGCCAATAAGTACACATTAGCAATTTGTGCTTGAACCAAAGGAACATGACGGAACCTGTGAAAATAACTACAAAAGTTTTCCTCCAAATTGGAATGAGGAAAGGGAATACTTTTGAGAATACTATTAAGAGCAGTACAATTTCGTAATAAATGTGTGATTGTTTCAGCGTGTAATTTACACAGGGGGCAAGTATTAGTCGGCACACATTTACGTTTGAATAAAAAGTCTTTAGTAGGAATACTATTATGAGAAATTTGTCAGACAAAGAACTTAATTCGAGGACCAACTTTCAATTTCCATATTGTCGACCGAGGGAGGGCAGGTTCAGAAAACCCATAATTATTAGAATAGATCCAATTAAAAGCACTTTTGAACGAGAAGTATCCCTGGGCATTCCAAGTCCAAAATAGGGAGTCTTTTTCGATACACTTGGGTATATGTATACCTTTTATTTTCTGTATAACAAAATCAGGCGAAAGATGAGAAATGCTATCAATTTTCCACGAGAGGGACTCAAAATCAATAAAATGGAAAACTTTAAGATTTGACAAATACTGCGGATATAGTTAGTGTATTCAGCAATAGTCTAGTTAAACACCCATTTATCATACCAAAAGTTAATGTCTTTACCCATTCCAACATACCAGAAACAACAGTTTTTGATTGAAGGAATGATCTTACATATGTTTCGCCTAATATTACTACAGTTGCTATTAGGTTTTAGGATGTCGAGGAAATTTTCTTATAAAAATATTTATTTTTCAGACATTTAACCCATAACTCATCAGACCTTGTAAAATTCTCCAACTAATTTTGAGTAACACAGCTTTGTTAAGAAGTTTGAGATTTCTACCACCAAGACCCCATGTTCCTGTTTAAGGCACACAGTTTTCCAGTTCACAAGACTTTTCCTGTTACTATTAGGTTTGGCATTCCACAGAAATTTTTTGCATATGGTATTAATGCTATTAATAGTGATACTAAGGATTTTGAAAATATTCATAAAGTACAAAGGCATAGGATTAACCACATGCTTAATGAGAGTAAGTCTACCTGCATATGAGAGTGTTTTATTATACCACAAATTAATACGAGTTTGAACTTTAGAAACGATATCGAAAAAAGTATGTTTAGTAATTATGTCTATGTTAAGAGGTAATCCCATATATTTTTGTCCCTGCTTTACCATTTCCAATATCCAATTGCTGGCAGATAAATTTTCTCACATTGCTAGTAATGTTTTTAGAGAAAAAAATCTTGGATTTTTGCCAACAAATCTTTTGGCCCGCCTCAGAAGCAAAAGTGTTTAAAAGGTTTTTAGTTAAAGTAATGGATTTCTGGTTAGCTTTAATTAAAATGAAGCAATCATCAGCAAAGCATAGAATAGGAATTTTAGGGCATCCCCTACTAAGGTTTAGGGCATCAATGTTTCCTTGAGCACTAGCATTGGCAAATTCGTAAACTAAAATATTCAGGCATAGGATAAAAAGTTAAGGGGACAAGGGATCTCCCTGTCGTAACCCTCTTTGAGGTTTCCAATAGGGTGATTGGTTCCCATTGATAGATAAAGAAAAGGATACTGATTTAAAACACTCCATAATCAAGTTAATCAAAAAATCAGGAAATTGATACTTCTGCAAAGCAGATCTTATGAAGTTCCATTCGAGCTTATCATACGCCTTTTCGATGTCAATTTTAAGGGCCATGCTAGGTTCTTTACATTTTCTTTTTTTCATAGTGTGAAGCATTTCATGAGAGAGTAAAATATTATCACCAATGAACCTTTTAGGGACAAATGCATTTTGAAAAGGAGCGATGATCTTATCTAAGAAAGGTCGAAGCTTTTTAAAAAGAATATTGGAGATAATTTTATAAGTAACATTGCACAGACTAATAGGCCTGAAATGACCTATAAGGTAAGGGTTTTGAACTTTAGGGATGAGAATAATCTTAGTTTTGTTTATGAAATTAGGAAGTTTACCACAAAGGAAGAAATTCTAGACAAAAGGGATCACTGAGTTTTTCAAAATCGACCAGTAAGTTTGATAAAAATGAGAATTAAGGCCGTCTGGCCCATGTGCCTTATCACCTCCAATGTGAAAAAAGAGCATCAGCAATCTCCTGGGCAGTGATAAGTGAGGAATGTTGGTTTGTAAAAAAGCAGTACGAATAGGGGATTGTGATTCTTATATGCCTTTGAAGATAAGTTAAAATTGCGAAACAATTTGGTTAGTGTCATAGATCCATTTACCCTCCTCAGTTCTAATGCTTTGAATTAAATTTTTGTGTCTTCTATTGGAAGCATATGAATAGAAGAATTTGGTGTTATTGTCCCCATGCTTAAGCCAATTAATCCTAGATCTTTGCTTCCAATAAATTACTTTCATGTGAAGAAGTTGGTTAAGCTCACTTGTGATTTGTGATTCTTTTTGGTGTAGCAGAATGTCGTAATTGGAATAGAGCGCTTCAGTGACATTTGCTAGCTCATTCGTTTTATCGCTAATGCGGGTATCAAGATTTCCATAAATATATTTTTTCCACCAAATCGATTTGTTTTTAAGTTTGAAGTATCTTTCCATAAAAGTATGATCCTTATTATGAAGAGAAATATTCCAAATATCAGTGACAACATTAATAAAATCAGCATGCATAGACCAAGCAATTTCGTACCTAAAAGGTTTTCTAAAAACAGGATTGGCCTCATGTGTGTCTAGCATTATGGGGGAGTGGTCGGAAGAGCTAGCAGTTAGGTGGTAGAGTTTAGAATTTGGGAATTTATTGATCCATATAACATTACCAAGGGCTCGATCTAATCTTTCACAAATAAAGTTTTTACCGAAACATCGATTATTCCAAGTAAAAGGATGACCACAGAAACCTAAATCTATGAGACCACATGCATTAATACAATCACTAAATTCTGTAATTCTTTTAAGAGATGGTTGTGGGTAGTTGTACACTACTAATAGCGCAAAAGGTTGGGTTCATCGGTTCAAGGACACAATTGCATGGATGGTGCGGCTAGAAACGCGAACCTGCTGGACGCTCACCAAATTACCAGACCAAAGAACCCACATCCCACCTGCATATCCAAGCGCAGATACAATTATATGGTCAGTAAAGGGCAGCCGTGGTATAATAGTTGTTGCTCGATCAGCATGCATACGAGTGTCGAGAACTATAAACACATGGAGGTTGTAGCCGTTAATTAAAGCTCTAGCCGAATTAACGAACTCTGGCCTGTGGGCTCCCCGACTATTCCATGAAAGGATTCTCATTTGGGAGTGTGGAGGGTTGTAAGTTTGGGACGAGGACCCTGTCATGCCTGGGGTCGGATTGAAATTGTCGTTTTGGTTACAACAACGAGGTCGTGAATGAGCCCGGGCCGTTAGGACTGTTTAGTGGGAGGATGATCATCCGAAACTGATATTCACTTCCCTTGATGAATGGCTCTCTTTTTTGTGCCAGATCCACCAATATTCTTGGTGTTGAAGGAGGGCTTACAAAGAAGTGAGGGTTCTGGTGGTAGGGTTGGACTATGTAGGTGTGAGGACCCACCATGATCATTTGGTTTCGGTTTGGAGGTGGCCGAGTGGAGGACTTAGCTATTCTGGATTTGGGTGTAGGAGATGGGTGGGTGGAGCTTGTGGGGTTCGACTGGAACTCAAAAACAGGTTCGAAGCCTGGTGGATATTTGGGGTCGCTGGTGGAGTCGAGAAGCCATTCTCCATGATCGAAGTGGGGTTCCCGATGACTGGGGCTAGGGGAAGTAGTTGCAAAGTGGTTGGTGGGGAGTGGTTCCGGCGAGGGGGTGACAGGGGAGGGGTGTTGGGAATCATTGTGCAGTAAAGGTTTCGGAGGAAATTTGGGAGGGAGTGAGGGGTGGTCTGGGAAAATAAATTCACCTTGCATGGAATATAAATCGTCAAATTTCAAATTAGTGGGTAGTCCTGTAGTGCTGGCGTATTGAGTGACGTCAGCCATATTAGGGTTTCGATTGTTGCACTCTCGGGATAAAAAAATTCTTGCGTGTTTGAGTTTTCCTTTGTAATTCCCAAAAGAGGTCTGGAATATTCGTCTTTTGTCTTTTGTTGTTCCTCGTCTATTAGGTATATGTCACCGCCCATCTGAGGAAAATGATTATTATCACACGCGCCTTTGCCACGTGTGTCTCGTTCATCGTCTTCTTCGTGTTCATCTTTTTTGCCATTGTTATTCTGGTTTTCAAAAATAAATCTGCAGAAGCTCAAATTTATTATTCAAAGGAGATTTTGTTCTGACTTTTTATATTTGATCGTCCTTCTTGGGATTATATTCATATTTATTTATCATTGTGGGTTGGGTGTTGTCTTGCAAACTTTGTGGACGACGTGTAATCCTGGTCACTGACATGCCCAAAAATGGGGTAAGAACCGAATTTTCTAATGAAAAATGTTGAATTATTCATTTTTATTTTATTTTCACGAAATCCCTTTAACATGTGTGGTTTTGCAGGTTGGGAAATGTGGGATTTTGTGTGTGTGTGTGTGTGTGTGTGTGTGTGTGTGTGTGTGATGACGAACTTTGTGGAAGAGCTAAATTGATAATTTTCGGCTTGTTGAATATGACTAATGCATTGCATTCCGTGGTGGGAGAACAAAAAGGCAAAGATTTTTACAAGAAAAGTACTAAGCAGAAAAATTCCTTCTTTATCAAGGCACGTACTTAGATAGCATAACAAAGGGAGGGAAATATAACATGATTTCCGGAATGATAGTCAATAGAGAAAGAGAATCCAAAGTGGGCGGAAACCAATTGGGATGAGAGATAAAAAGGCTAAGGCTTTCGAAGGCTGCGATTTGGGGAGGTAATTATGATTATATACAAATGAATTTGAAGGGCTGGATATATTATCACATTGTGGGCTAGTTTGGTTCAGCTGATCCGGTCTGATAGATCCTATAATCGGGGCGGATCTCAGATTTGGTTCGATTTAAGTTGAGGCGGATTGATCCGCGGCCCGGGTTTTCATCAGCCAATTACGTGATATCGGATCCGACCACCCAAGGTGAGATCCTCCAATCCTGTCCTTTATTTACTTAAATATGTTGTGATATTACTTATCAGCCCCTAAAACCTATTCATAATTGCAATTGTACCAACTATATATAGAAAACATCTCCCCCAAAACGCTCCTGCAGAAAGCCATAGCTTTCTTCCCTCTCAACGCGATTGGTCTCCGGCCCATCTCCGATTTTCTATACTCTGCTAATAATCGTTCAATAAATCAAGGTAATTTTTTTTTTCATTTTGCTATGCTATGTTTAAGGTTTTTTTACTGCTACTTTTCCGCAAGCCAATACATTGAAGTTCTGTATTGGACAAAATTTGGCGGCGTCGGCGGAGTGTGGGCGACGGAGCGACGGATGTGCTTCTTTCTGGTATCGATTATCTTCGCGAGGTGAGTTTTTCGCAGCTTTAAACATTTCTTTTATATTGTCTTCTCCTCTGAACATGTTTTCGACATTGTTGAGCTCAATTTAAAAAATAAAAATATAAATCAATACACCCCCTTCTGTTAATGGCATTTGGTAATGTTATGTGCCTACTATTGATATTTTTTTTTCTCAATCTGTGACAATTTGGTGATGTTTGGTAGGGCCTGCAATCCTTGAATCTCATTAAATTGTTTCCTGTTACTTTTTTGATTTTATATATCTTTCGTGTTATAGGAAAATGGTTTGTATTCTTGTCATTCTCAATTTTAAAATCTATCCCGTATTTTTTTGAAAATTAACAACTTGTCATTGTGATATTTACTAGTACATTACAAGCAGACTAATCCAAACAAGATTGAACTATGGAAATATTCATTAAATACATAAAAAGAAAATGGGAATGAGCTTCAAAGTGCAAGAAAGATAACTAACACCCTAATACAGAACTAGCAGAGCAAAGGAAAAATAAGCAGTAGTTATGAATCACTACAGAACTAGCAGAGAAAATGGCAAAACAAAATAGTAGTTATGAAGAAAAAATAGAGTCGTTGCAATTGCAAACACATGAAGAAATGTATCAATTCTTTCTTAGAATGCAAGGGAATAACACTGCCGGAAATTTGTCTTGGTAAGAAAGTTTATGTTTAAATCATTATAACATGTTATATTTTATTGGGATAATTTTTTTTATCAATGCACTTTCACTTTTTTGTTTTGAATTGAGTAAAAAATATGAAAATACTATATAATTGTAGCTACTTGAAGAGTCTGAGTACTAATAAATTGAACATTACTTGAGTTGCCAATAGATGGATTGTAATTTGTGTTATAAATAAATAATAGCATGTGGATTTTTCTCACATGTTATTTCTTAATCGTTGAACTCAATTATACCCTTAATTAGTTGGCTTCCTAGATTGAGTTTGTTAATTAATTTATGTTATTTAGATGAAAACATCTCTATTGACATCATCTATTTGTCTAAAGAAGTGGCCTTATGTGAAACACATTTTATCCAGACTATTTGAATATGAGTACTCGAGATGTCAGCTGAAATATTTGTTATTACTTTATTTGTATGTTTTATCTACGAACAGACCTATTTCCTTTGTTTATTTGTTGCTTTGCCTGATAATAATTTCATCACACTAGTGAAATGTACTTTTCTAAGCTATTAGAATGTGTACTGGAGATGTGAGTGGAATTTTTTTTTTGTTTGTTTGGTCTATAAATCATGTTTATGTATTTTCACCTTAAGAAAGCAAATTCATCTACTATTCAATGAGATATGTACTTAAGAGCCCCTGCATTTATTAGTTTATAACTATTTATATACTTCATGTTAGTTTGATTATAATATGTTTTACTATTAAACTGGTTTTAACATTTGATTAATGTTAATGCAGAATAAAGTGGAACAACTTCTCAAGCTTTTGGAGAACGATGTTATTGAACAGTCTGATCTGTTGTAGTATATGTTTTTCGAAGTCGATGGAAAATATTTGCATAATATTTTTAGACCGGTTATTCTATTCAATTTGTAGACTACAAACAATTTATTCATATGTTGCAGTTTGCCAGACAATTATATATTATTGAGAGTTATTTTTTTTGGTCGAAGCGAAACTTTTTGTTTAGTGGAATTGAATTTTATTATTTTTGTGCTTACATGGATGAATTGATCGATTAAAATAAAATAATCTGGAGATTTGAATAAGCCAAATGCTATTCAGTTTTCAAGTATTAGAATCAAAAAAAAAAAAAACTCATCTTCCTTATTTTTTATGAACACAGACGAAAAAAAGAAAACAATCTGATTTAAATTTGGAATGATGTGGGAAATGAAACACTATTGTAGAAAAAAATACAACTTTGCAGGGGTAATATTGTCAATTACTATACAACCATGCTTCAATCCATATGGCTCAATCCCTTTTACCAAATATGAGATCCCACTTTTTTGCATGTATCCCTACAGTGTAATTTGAAAATGGATTTGTAATCCCATCATATCCCATCACTTGAACCAAAATAGGCCTGTGTGTTTAAGTGAAAGACGAACGGGATTACCTAATCTCACCTTGGATGGGCGGATGCGATATCATGTGATTGGTGGACGTAGGCCATGGTCCAGTATCCATCCCCTATGCGCTTTTAGTGAACTAAATCAGAGATACATAATTACATGATCCATCCACTCGGATTCGTTGAACCAAAATAGCCGTTAACCTATTCCATCCACCCGGATTCGTTGAACCAAAATAGTCGTTACCCTATTTGACAATTGAATTTTTTTTTTATAATTTCATTGTTACCTTTATTGACTGAATAGTGAGTAAATTAAATTGTCATCCCATGAGGTTAGATATAATTAATAGACACTTTTCGTACATCTAAATTATGTCATTGGTCTCTATATATTTTTAAACTGTAAGAGATATATCTGCAATATTTTTAAAATATGAGATATCTATGTAACTAGGCATAACCTGAGAGTATGGCAATGTAATTCATTCAAATTTGGATAAAAATAGAATTTTAACAAACTCAATGATCAAAAGGTCAAGTGTTGGCTAATATCAAACTTGAAAGAAGGTTTGCAATGTTTCAAAACCAAAAGAGTGTCTTAACAGTAATTACATATAACCTCAAGGGAAACATGTGTAAATTTCCCTGAAAAATATTAGTAATTTTAAAATAGAATATAAAATATCATTTAAAATAGAGATTATTTGACAAAATCCCCTCATATGACATTTCCTATTAGAGGAGGTCCATTATTTTTTCACCTCTTTGAGATAAATCCATAATTTAATTTTAAAATATATAGTACAATTATACACTCCACCAAACCCACCCAAATCTGACGCCGTTTAACCCTGGCCACGTTTTCTCTCCCTCACTCTTTCTCTCGATCCATATTTCCATCTTCTCCATCCGCCCTCTCTTTCTTCCGTTTTTCTTCTCTTGGCAGCCGGAATGAAGGACCATCATGACATAAAATGCAAGAGAAGACAGAACCAGAAAAAATCGATGATGACAAGGCTTAATCCCGACGATCGGATCTGGAATCGACAAGCAGATCTTTGTGAGGGATTTTTGTGCAGAACATTGCTTCGTGATATTGATGTTCCGATCAGGTACGTATTTGTGGGTGTGTGTGTGTGTGTGTGTGTGTGTGTGTGTGTGTGTGTGTGTATATATATATAGACAGACTAATGTTGATTCATGAAAAAAAGAAAACTTCATGAAAATATAAAACTTGATTCACATGAATAACTTTGTGATAATGGTGA
The DNA here is from genome assembly GCF_056151865.1 of Erythranthe guttata. NCBI lineage: Eukaryota > Viridiplantae > Streptophyta > Magnoliopsida > Lamiales > Phrymaceae > Erythranthe > Erythranthe guttata. The sequence continues at coordinate 6,599,858 of NC_142543.1, read as the reverse complement.
ATGAGTGCAACAATTCTTCTGATTTCAAACATGTTTTGGTTTTGAAATTTGATAATGTCTGATTTCAAACATGTTTTGGTTTTGAAATTTGATAATGTTTGATTTCAAACATGTTTTGGTTTTGAAATTTGATAATTTTTAGTAAGGAATACAATACGAATTAATAAGGTGAAGCCCTAAATATTATCGAAAATTCCATAATTTCCAAAAATATTTTCAAATTTTGGATATTTTTTTTCTGAAAACTTAGAACTATAATTGATTTATTGTATTTTTTAGCTGCAATTGGCTATTGTTTGGCTGCTATTTTGCTGTTGTTTTTTGTTGCTGTTTTTGCAGCTGTTTTCTTTTGGCTTTGCTGCTGTTTGGCTCCTAATTTGCAGCTGATTTTGTTGCTGTTTTGCTGTTGTTTTCGTGTTGCTTTGCTGCTGTTTAAGATGTTGGTTTGCTGATGTTTTTGTTGCTGTCATTTTTTCTCTATATCCATAAATAAATTCTATATGATGGTTAACAAAATAGAAGTGACAACTAGTCGAATTGTTGAATAAGCTATTATATATATGAGATTTTCAATATACTTTTGAGGCTCCTTCATGTTTTTGGTCACTATTTGAGTATTTGTTATTATACTTTTGTTGTAATTTTTTAGTGGATTAACTTATTTCGTAGTGGATTATGTTAATATTTTAGTGGATTTTGATAATTTTTGTAGTGGGTTTTGACGAGATTATAGTGGATTTTAAATTCTTGCTTTGGAGACCGATTTTTAGTGAATGAATTAAATTGACACGTTGTTGGCTTATTTTTCTTTGGTTTAGGTTCTTGCACAAGCGGGTGATGGCAGCAAGTGGGACGATGTTGAGTGATGATAAGTTTGTAGTGTTTATCACCGGGTCACTCTAACCTAACGAAAACCACGAGCAACACTATCATAAATTCGGAAGCTTGTAGTGGATTTTGATAAGTTTGTTGTTGATGCATAAGTGTTTTTCTACGATAAGTTTTTAGTGGATTAACCATATATTACGTTAATTTTGTAGTGGATTACTTTAACCTATAAAGTGGATTTTGATAACTTTGCAATGGATTTTGATAATTTTGTAATGGATTATGTAAATTCGTAGTGGATTATGTAAATTTTTATTCGATTTCGATACGTTTGTAGTGCACTATATTAATATGAAAGTTGATTTTACGATAATTTTATATTGATTTCTACGTTAATCGAATAGTGGTTTTCGATGAATTTATAGTGGTTTTCAATGAGTAGGTAGTGGATTTCAATCCATATATTACGTTAATTTTGTAGTGGATTACTTTAACCTATAAAGTTGATTTTGATAACTTTGTAGTAGATTTTGATAATTTTGTAATGGATCACGTTAATCCGTAGTGGATTATGTAAATATTTATTCGATTTCGATACGTTTGTAGTGCACTATATTAATATGAAAGATGATTACGATAATTTTATACTGATTTCTACTTTAATCGAATAGTAGCTTTCGATGAATTTAAGTGGTTTCCAATGAGTATGTAGTGGATTTCAATCCATATATTACGTTAATTTTGTAGTGGATTACTTTAACCTATAAAGTGGATTTTGATAACTTTGTAGTGGATTTTGATAATTTTGTAATGGATTACGTTAGTTCGTAGTGGATTATGTAAAAAAAATCGATTTCGATACGTTTGTAGTACATTATATTAATATTAAAGTTGATTACGATAATTTCATACTGATTTCTACGTTAATCGAATAGTGTTTTTCAATGAATTTATAGTGTTTTTCAATGAGTATGTAGTGGATTTCAATCCATATATTATGTTTTAATGTAGTAGATTTTGATAATTTTGTAATGGATTACGTTAATTCGTAGTGGATTATGTAATTTTTATTCGATTTCGATACGTTTGTGGTGCATTATATTAATATTAAAGTTGATTACGATAATTTCATACTGATTTCTACGTTAATCGAATAGTGGTTTTCGATGAATTTATAGTGGTTTTCAATAAGTATGTAGTGGATTTCATTTTTTTGTTAAACTTGCGATAAAAAAACCAATTAAAAAAAATGAAAATTGAAAAAAAAAATATTTTTTTTAAATCGAAATTACAAAAAGATTGTAAAAGATGAATTTATAGTGGTGTTCAAGGAGTATGTAGTGGATTTCAATTTTTTGTTAAACTTCGGTAAAAAAACCAATTAAAAAAATGAAAATTGAAAATAAATATATATTTTTTAAATCAAAATTACAAAAAGATTGTAAAAAGTAAAAAGAATCAAAAGAAACTGAAATGCGGTGATTTGCATTTAGTGAGAGATTTGGGGAGTTGGTGAGAAATTTAAGGGGAGTTACTTTAGCAATAATAATTTAATTATATTTTTATGAATATAATAAGGGTAAATGAGATATTAACCTTAATGAGGGATTATCCCTAATAGTAAATAAAAATATGATTTATGCCTCTAAAAAAATTGTACGAGGGATTATGCAAATAACCCCTTTAAAATAATTGGTTAAGGAAGGAAAAAAAATGCCTCATCTTCATGTGTATTAGGATACACATGTACCACCTTCACTTCATTTTAGAAAATTACATTTCGAAATATAAAGTAAAAATATGGAAACAAATTTCTTTCATTTCGTCGTAACAAAAAAATTTGTTGATGTGTCCTACTACTTACCTAAGGAAATTATGCGAAGTCCCTTACCAAATATTGACTTATTTGAAAAAATGATTGAAAATAGCTAAAGAAATATTTTTGTCATAATTTAAGCAAACGAACTCCTATTAATTGATCTAAGTTGGAAAACCTACGATAAGATGTTGACGTTTTATAATTTTTTTTGTTTTGATTTAAATCATGGTAAAAAGATTCAATTGATTATTATTATTATTGTCTTAATCTTATTATCGATTGTACTTATTCAAGTTGTATTCAAAATCTCGTGAAAAAACTTACACTTTCATGTTTTATAAATTTTGAAATCTTATTTCAATCATGGTCCAAGAGTTTGTTGAGTCTTCTACGTTTGAGATGGTTCTAAAACTTACAAATAAGGTGAAATTAGTGTCCCAACACATTTGGATATATTAGGATGAATCCATACCATTTTGCTATATAAGTGAAACTCCCTTCAGTTATTAGGGGTTTTTGTGCATAAGTCCTCAATCCAACATCTTTATTATTCTAGATTTAGAGACTATATCTTTTTTACCAATAATCCATCCATTTAATATTTATTATAAATAAAGGAAACATTCATGTATATGACAATATTACCCCCAACCCTTTTATACCAAATTCTTAATTGTAACCCCAATTTAATCAATTTTGTCTACAAAAATTCAATTTTGACCACAAAAATCAAATTTTGACTTTTTTTTTTCAAAAAAAAATTTTTGCCGCCGGATTCCGGCGGTCAACTTTTTTTAGTGTTTTTCTTTTTTTGTTTTGTTTTGTTTTTTTTTTTACGTCCGCCGCTAAACGTTGACCGTGATTGTGCTGTCACTGACAGTAAATTAACGTAATTATACTATCAATGACAGTTAATTAACGTAATTGTACTGCCGTTGACAATACATTTATATAATTGTTCTGCCGTTGACAGTAAATTAACGTAATATTCTTATTTTTTATTTTTTGTTATTTATATTTATTTTGTTTGATTTGTTGACAAGTCAACATAATTATATTACTGTAAACACAATAGTATTACTGTCAACAACATCAATATTATTATTTTTTTGGGTTTTTTGTTTTGTTTGAGTTATTCACGGAGTAACTTAATAATATTACTGTAAACACAATAATATTATTGTTGTCATAGTAATATTGATGTCAACCACATAAATATTATTATTTTGTTTGGATTTTTATTTATTTTATGATAAAATTTAATTAGACTACTTATAATTTAATTATAAGTAGTCTAATTTAAATTTCTAAAAAAAAATTAGCCCCAAAAAATTTAAAAATTTAATTCTCGCCTCAAAATACTATTTTCTATTACTTGTTAACGGACATGTAACGGCGGGGACCAAAAATGTTTAAAATTTAAACTTGGAGGTGAACTTTGTTCACTTTGTAACAAGGAGGACCAAAAGTGAAATTGGACCAAAAGTGTAATTCTCCCAAAACTTAAAATATTCATTTGTTTTTGGACACCTGCTGGCTAATGAGACCCTACCTGACTTCAAGCAGAAATTAATGACCGGACGCTCGTTAATGATCGGACCCTAGAAAAGTCCAACTTACAGAACTAAAAAATTCATTCCGTCAAATAAATAATAATGAAAATGAACCAAAAAGAAGGATGGGTCCACAAGGAGCTGGAACATGAAGAACAGAACTCCAACTACTCTACCTGTATCCGCAGCGGCACTGCATTTATTTCTCTTCTTTTTTTCTTTTTTCTTTTACATATAACATATATATAGATGAGGCGGAGATTTTTTTATTCTTTGAGCTATATATAGCCTTTACCCAATATTTTCTCTCTCTCTCTCTCCTCTCTCTCTATATATATCTGCTTGCTAGAGAGAGAGAGAGAAGCCAAGAAGAGGAGGCATGAGTTCATATTTGAGGCAGAAGTTGAATTCATTCCAGATTGGAACATCACTCTCCTCCTCAGAGTCAGATGATGCTAAACAACAAGTTCCCATCGAAGAGATCGAGCTCTCTAAGATTCAACTTATGAAGCCCCTTCTTCAATCACAGGACCCCTCTGCAAAGGTCACTCCTAATTCTTCTATCCTTTTTTTCTTTTCTTTTATTTTCTTTTCTTTTTTGTATCCCACATTAAAAAATAAATAAATAATTAAACTTTTCTGTTATCTGTCAATTGATTAGTTTTCCATTTAGCTTAATTTTAATGATTCTGTAATTATCTTGAAAATGATAATAGTTGACTCAGTGTCAGTAACTGCTGAATGACTATCTCAACAAAAAAGGTTAAGCTGTTAGTTAGTGAAATGTATCATTTAATATTATTATCTCCAATAGTAACTGTATTGTGTAGTTAACGAAACAAGAAAAGAATGAAGTTGGAGTATTCGATGATGACTATTTATATATACAAAATGGGAAAGTAGTTGAAGTGTAGTCTGTTGCAGGACGTGGATGATTTGATGATGCGTAGATTTCTTCGAGCTCGAGATCTTGATGTTGAAAAGGCGTCGGCCATGTTATTGAAGTATTTGAAATGGAAGAAAGAATTTGTTCCGAATGGTGTCATTTCACCATCTGAGATTCCTAACGATCTTGCACACAATAAGCTGTTTATGCAGGGATATGATAAGACCGGGCGCCCTATAGTACTTGTCTTTGCTGAACGCCATAAGCCCACAACTGTCGATGAGTTTAAACGTAAGAAATACATTAAAAAAAATGTTCCAATACATTTTAATCGGTTCTTTTTCAAGCATGCTCGTATAAATCTTTTGGTGTACGTGGAGACGAATGTTGTCACAAATCACGATGACATCTTTCAGTAAATAATATTTACTTATAGTTGCGACTTTTTCTTTATGCTAACTCTCGTTTCGGTTCCTCCTCCTATGGCAGGTTTTGTAACTTTCACACTTGATAAAATTTGCGCTAGGTAAGTTGATGTATCGATGGAGATGTGTCATTTGATTGGATTCTTGAGACAGGAGTTTATGTTTTTTGGTTTATTTACAAAAAAGATCGTTTTGTCTCCCCGTTTTTCATCTTTGCAAAATTAGCAACAGAATTATTAGCTTTTCATTTGAACTATGATAAATAATTCTGACTGTTTTGTAATTCCAGAATGCCCAGTGGACACGAGAAGTTCACTGCGATTGCAGACCTACAAGGATGGGGTTATGTTAACAGTGATATTCGAGGATATCTTGCTGCTCTATCAATCATGCAAGTATGGCTTCTTCTTCTTCTTCTTCTTCGTCTGTGAGAGAGAGAGAGAGAGAGAGAGAGAGAGAGAGAGAGAGAGAGAGAGAGAGAGAGAGAGAGAGAGAGAGAGAGAGAGTTGCATATAAATTATTGTGGTTATCTGAAAATGTGATTGATTTGGTGTGACAGGATTGCTACCCAGAAAGGCTGGGGAAATTGTTCATTGTGCATGTTCCTTACATATTCATGACTGCATGGAAGATGGTTTATCCTTTTATAGACAAAAACACTAAGAAAAAGGTAACAATAATTAATGTTTTTCTTTTCCTCATTACTCAATCTCTTGTTGTGGTGAATAAAACCTGACCTATAAAATTTATTTTTCGGTCGAATGTTAATTGACTAATACTATTATACTATTCGAAATGTGCAGATTGTTTTCGTGGACGACAAAAAATTGCAATCCGCGTTGCTCGAAGATATCGACGAGACCCAACTACCCGATACCTTTGGAGGAAAAATGAAGCTTGTTCCTATTCAAGAGTGCTAATAAATTAATTACCTTGGATTCAAATTTACGAAGCCCTGCAACTGTATCAAAACATGTATCTATATAGGGAGATTTCAGCAGAGTTCTCTCAATCTAATATATATTTCTTTACTGAATGAGTTACTATCCTTGAAATGTAACCGACTTTATTTGTACATCTACTTTTAGCCACAATGAAATGGCCATTTTCGATAGCTCGAGTAACAAAACAACACTAATTTAACAAGACAAAGATATCATCATCATCATCAGTTGACGGTTTCAGTTCGAGATGCTATTTATTCTAACGGAGATACAATCTCAATACAAACTCATTCAACATGACAAAACAATTACGAGTATCCCAAATTATTCAAAACGGCGAAGCCACTTCAAAGACTCTGCTACGCCATAATCCAAGTCAATAAAAGTAAACATAAAACAGAGCAGACTTAAAAAAGACAAAATTAACAATTACAAAAGCAGAGTATCATAAGATAAATAGTCCCCACAGTTGTGAAGATTGGTGTACTATTATTAAATAGCAAACCCTCACCCGATCATTAACTTATGCTCTTCCAAAAAGCTGTAAGTAGGAACTTCCAGATTGTACGGTGCGGGTCCTTTGCGAATCCTACCAGAGATGTCGTAATGGGAACCATGGCATGGGCAAAACCAACCGCCAAAATCACCTGCATTCGGCAATGGAATGCAACCCAAATGTGTGCACACACCCACAACCACAAGCCATTCCGGATTCTTAACCCTAATAGCATCCTCTTGTGGGTCCCGGAGAGAGGCAAGGTCAACACTGTTGGCCAATTTGATGTCGTCTTCAGTTCGACGCCTAATGAAAACCGGCTTCCCACGCCACTTCACAGTGACAGTTGTCCCAGGTTCGATGCTGGAAAGATCCACCTCGAGGGAGGCGAGCGCAAGAACATCCTTACTGGCAGACATGCTCAAAACAAATTTGAGTACCAGGAGGCGAGCCAATGATGCGTAGACAAATCTCCCACCAGTTAGAACAAAGTACGCGAATGCACGTTTGCTAGGATCACCTGGTGGATAACGCTCATGGTTGTGTTCATCGTACACAATCTTCGGGCTGGGATTCTTGATTGCTGCCACTGTAGCAGGCATATCTGCAAACAGACCAGTCTCCTCTCCATGCACAATGGTACCCGAAGAAAACCCTAATATAGGTCAACAGAAAATTGAGATGTTATTGCAATATGTGTTACATATCTAAATTATAGAATTTAGAAATGCATTCAGTAGCCAATTATCGAATTGAAGACGAACCGGGCTCTTATATTTATAAAACCAACCCTCTAAAACATCAACTAACAACAAGATGTGCGACAATTGGAGCCACTAAGATGCAAGAACTCAAGTATGAGAGGAGGATAAAGCCAAAGAAAACCAGTGTTGATAATCTCACCAAGAATCTTTTATATATACCTAACATTCCAATTGATTAACCAGTGAAGCTTAATTCATGCCCAATATTATAATAAAAGTGTATCAAAAAGCAGAATTAATCACCTTAACAAAGACTATCTGGTGCAAAACCAGTCCAATACAGCCAAATATGGGATATATGCATCTAAAGATAAAATACTCACTACCATATACCTCCTCCATTACATGATACATGCCGTGCAAAAGGTATAGTTTAATATAAGTTCTTGCTAACATCTCTCAGTCCTTCCTTAATGATACACTATACGTTAACCGAAGATGCATCTTCCTCTCCAGGACTTCGAGAAGGCACTTTGGGAACACCAATAGGCATAAATTGAAAGATAAAGGAACTAATACTATGTTTTACTTGGATGCGGAAACATAATAATATGGTTTTATTGTTTGTAGAATAATAATATTAGTGTTATCATATTTATTCTATGCATAAAATTGAAAGTTTAGACAGAAAGACAAAATAAATAAAGGAAAGTTTTCACAAATAGGTCCTTCTCATGATAAATCCGAGCTGGATTCAATTAAAGATAAATTTATTATCCCTTATGACCTGGGATTGGCCACATGGCTCAGAAATAGATGTTATAAAGTTTAGCATTAAGTTTGTACACTCCATACCAGGCAAAGTGGCAAAAAAGTCCATTTTGTACAATTCATCTAAGATGCAGATAAAATAGACACGACAGCAAGATTGTACAGATTATGAAAACTCGAACTATTTATGTCATTACATGTGCTTGTAGTTCAAAACCTAAACCAATATCTGTTGCTTGAAGATCATCAGATTATTATCTCAACAATTGAATATAATAGAGTGGCAGCAGGAAATTATTTGTCAATTGTCTCTAAAGAAAGTAATAAATGGAACATAAAAACTATGACGGACGTAAAAACACAAACTAGCCAAAGAAAGGCTACAAAATAGCTGATTGCATCTTCCAACATAAACTGCAGAATTTATGCCACGATAACTGAGAAGATAAAAACTATGTATTACACATTTGCAGACAGTAAAATCAGCTACTTGCAAAACATACTACAGTTCGCAGGTCACTTCCTTACACAAGTATGTTTTTCATAACACCAATGGTGAATACTTTCATATAGCCTACTTATTCTACCATCTACAATATCATGGTCCATTTTTCAGCATGAAGTGCCGTAGATGCATATGGTTTCCATATCCAACGTACTGAGTGAAATTCAAAAATCATAGTAACAAAAATAATATTACATATAACTAAATAACTTAAAAATAGGGGAATACGAATTCAAATAGTTTTATGAAGACCTAAAGGAAACTTATGATCTCAATGAAAACAAAAGGAACAAGTTTCTCGAATCTGACGAGTTCTACAAGAACCCATCGCTTCGGCTAAAATCGAGAAATTTCAAACCATTCAGTTCCCAAATATATGTAAACGAATCCAGTTTGAATTAAAACCCATCCAATAGGCCCAACTGATATAAGCAATATTTAATAAAGAATTCATTTTTCCCACAATTTGAAAAATTATAATTTCATAATAAAACCCGATCTCAATAACAACAATAGAAGGCATAATATTGCGAAAATGAAATCAACAGAAAAATCAATAGAAGCGAAAACAAAAAGGAAATACCCAACCTCTGATTTGATCGAGAACGGAAGTAGAGAAGGCAAACGAGTGGTCCGATGAAGAGATGGGTCCGCTTCTTCTTCCATCTGAGGATGAATCAACGGCGGTGAATGGGTTTCTGGACACAAATGCGGCGGACGAAGTCTGGCCAGAGCGCCATGAGAGAGAAGAAAGCCTCCTCCCTGCTACTCTCAGCATCTTTGATCAATTGAGATTTTTCCGAATTTTGATTTAGAAATTTGTGATTGGTTTGAGAGTCCTTTACCTAGGTTTACCCTCTCGCTCTGGAGAACGGATTTGGGGAAAAAGAGAATGAGAGAGAGAAGAGAGAGAGAGAAGAGCGAAAAGAAATAAATCTAATATTGCTCTCGCCTATCGTGAAGTTTGACGCCGTCGTATTTTATATTTTACAATATTAATAAAAAAGAAATTTATTATTTACATATGTTTTGTCATTTTATTTTATTTTTCTTTATTCTTTTCTTTTTCGAGGAATTTTCATTTTATATTTTAAAGTAAGGGGAAAATGTGGAAAAATTCCCACTATACATATTTATAAGGACAATGATTTTTTGAGTTTTTGTTTTTCGTCGTAAGAGCAAGTTTAAGGCAAAAGCAATATTGTTAGAACTGGACGACTGTGGAACTTTTGGATGATGGTTATATAGTGTTGAATCGGTTTAACTGGGTTTTTAATTTTTTTTTTATATTGTATTATTTTCTAAATTTTAATGTTTTAAAAATACTATTTTCTTTATATTTTTTACCTTTCACCTATTATTTCATGCTTACACTTTATATTTTCTCATTCTTTATTCTCCAAAGCCGGTAATTGGTCATCCATATTCGACCCCTCAAGACAATACCCGGCAAAATCCTTCGACCACCCATGACTAGATCCGGCCACCCACAATTAAGTCCGTGAAGATTCGCTCAAATATAGCTACAAATAATCAACTTGGTGGTGGTTTGAGATGTTTTTGGGGTTCCTTGACCGATTTGCCGGTTTCCGGGTTTTACCCCGTCGAACCGGGGTTTGGTCATTTGACTCCGATGTTTACTTTTCCAATTTTAGAGGTCGAACCAGACCGCCTTATCGCCAGGTCACGGTTCGACCGACCGGTCCGGTTCTAACGACATTGAGCATAACATTAAAATGAATCATCAATTATCAAATTGAAGTTGTTTTTTATATTCATTTCCTCCAAATATAAGCATTAAATGAATTTTATCAAATTTATTAGTTAGTAGCATGTTCGGTTTCTTAGATTATATTTTCTATTAAATTTGTTAAAATCAGTTATTATATATGAATTGTCTATAAAACCACTTAGTTTACAATAATACAGTATAATTTTAAGGATAAAATTATATTTTTCCTTTTTAGTTACCCCCTATTAAATTAATCTCAGGGGGAGGGGTGCTACTAATTTAATGAAATAGTAGCATTTAATAGCGGGCTTTGAATTTAGTAGCGGGTTTGAAAAATGTGAATCTTACCAACCGGACATGTTATTAGCCCCTACTATTTAGTCAGTAGAACCTTATAGCGGTAACCGAACGAGCCCTAAATGTATTTAAACTTGATACATATTAATTCATGATAGGTTATATGAATAGTTTTTTGGGTAAATAGCACTTAACCTCCCTGTGGTTTGGACATTTTGCACATGACCCCCTTATGGTATGGAATTATGCAAATAACTCCCTTGTGGTTTTGACATTTTGCACATGACCCCATTATGGTATCAAATTAGGCACATAACCCCCTTGTGGTTTTGACATTTTGCACATGACCCCCTTATGGTATGAAATTAGCACATAACCCCTTAAATAGAAAACTGGAAAAGACTAAACTACCCCTATCAAGTCAAAAGTTCTAGTTTTAATTTAAAATTGATTATTCTATAAAATGAAAAGCTTAATGTATTCTTTTGTAAAATAAGAAATGTAATATATTATTGTTTTTTTTTTTTAAGTTTACAGCACAAAAGGTATATAATACCAGTTATTGTACGATTGACAATTTATCCAATTTTAGAAATCAATTTAAAAATCTTTAATAATTATCATTAATTATGATTATTATATTACTATTTTATATAATATATTATATTATAGTTGTTATCGAACTTTAATTTTTTTAATAAACAAAGTCTTTATTTTTTTTATTCCTTTGGAAAAATCTAGAGATTTAATAAACCAAGTCTTTATTTTTTTTATTCCTTTGGAAAAATCTAAAAAAAAATCTCTAGAGTTGAAATGACAATTAAATTAAAAAAAAATATGTGCTGTAAAATTAAAAAAACACAATAATATATTATATTTCTCATTTAAAAAAAAAAAGTACATTAAGCTTTTCATTTTATAGAATAATTATTAATAAATTAAAACAAGAAATTTTGACTTGATAGAGTAACCAACGAACAATTGATATGGTTGCAATTTGGCTAAACTTTAGGAGTAATTTAGCATTTTCCAGTTTTCTATTCAAGGGGGTTGGTTATATTCTAATTTCATACCATAAGGGGGTCATGTGCAAAATGTCAAAACCACAAGGGGGTTATATTTCTAATTTCATATCATAAGGGGGTCATGTCCAAAATGTCAAAACCACAAGAGGTTATGTGCTTAATTTCATACCATAGGGGGGTCATGTGCAAAATATCAAAACCACAAGGGGGTTAAGTGCTATTTACCCTAGTTTTTTTTTATACCTCTTTTTGCATGATGCATTTTTACATCTCCAAAAATTGTTATAAAAATAACTATCAATTTAATTCCTACATTAGAGATGAAAATTTAAGTTTTGAAACATTAAATTAGAAATTTTATCATATAATTCCCCATTTGCTTTCTCGATTGGAACTGTTCTAAGTCTTTATTTCCTTCATCTCGAATGATAGGTGAGGCAAATAATTGATTCTGAAAGTACTTTCTAATTCATAATTAAAAAGTCAAAAACCAATTTTATTTGAAACTCGCTCAAATTGTCAAAATTTTCAACTTAGATTCCAAGACACACATCAACAAATTTTAGGTAATTTTTACATTTTCAAGTTCAATGTATTTCGTAGATTAGGATTCTTAGAAGAAAAAATTTTTTTGCTGAAATTCTAGATAACTGCAAAAACAATTATTATTTTTTGTTCTTCAAAAATCTTGGAGAAAAATGTAAAAAAATTACAACTGAAAAAATCAGCCTTTCTAATTTAATTATACTTTTGTTCCTCAAATCTTCAAACCTTGAAGTTCTTCAAATCTTCAACTTAAAAGGGAAAAAAGAATCAAAATTCATCATACTTTTCCTAAAATTGGGCGAAATCAGTTCACCCAATTTGCCAAGGAGATATTTTGATTTTTCTTTTCTTCATGTTTTTGCTTTTAAAAAAAATGATCTTAGTTGGCCAAGAAATTGGCAAGTTGATTTTGCCCAGTTTTAGCAAACTAAATATAACTAGTAATTCACCCGTGCGATGCACGGTGATCAATTTTAAAATGAGAAAAATAATATATTATTATATATATATATATATATATATATATATATATATATATATATATATATATATATATATATATATAAACTATATTATTGTAACAAATTGAATCCTGGTAAAATGAAATTAAAAAAAGGGAAAATTACGGCCACCCCCTGAGGTATGGTCGAATTACGAAAAAACCCCTCTTGTTTGGGTAATTACAGCCACCCCTCCTTTTAAATATTTTTACGTAAAATTTATGTAATTCGGTTATTTACATAACCAAATCGTATATTTAGTTCGGTAAACGGTATGAAATGTTGGCGTACCGAAATTTTGGTTCGGTTTTACCGAATTAACATCCCTAAATTTACCTCTTGAGGGGTCTTTTCGTAAGATAAATACATAGTTGAGGGGGGTGGTTGTAATTACCCAAACAGGAGGGGGGTTTTCGTAATTTCACCATAGCTCAGGGGGGTGGCGGTAATTTGCCCTTAAAAAAAAGGTAAACTACGAAAAATTCCCTGTTCTTAGGCTAAATTACAAAAAAGACCTCCACCTATCCGTAATTACCAAAAATCCCCCTAACATTTGTTTTCGTCTCACACCGACCCTTCTATGGTATTATTTGTATCTGAATTTTTTTTATTCCATGGAATATTTTCCGAACAATTCTGATCTTATTCCTACTGAAGTGGCATTTTCTTTATGTTACTTTCTTAAGATAAAAATTACTCTAAGAGAGGTAATGGTAATACTATAAAACTGCGAAGGTGTTATTTAAGAAAAATAAAGATTCCATGTAAAGGCCTCCCGAGGGTAATTTTTACCTTAAAAAAGTAGTATAAAGATGTCACTTCTGCAGGAATTAAATCGGCATTTTTGGAAATTATTCCAAGTAATCAAAAAAATTTCATGAAAAATAACACCATAAGGGGGTTGGTTTAAGATAGAAACAAATGCCGGGAGATTTTGGTAATTACAGACAGGTGAGGGTTTTTTCGTAAATGAAACTAAGTTCAGGAGGTTTTCATAATTTACCCTTAAAAAAAAGATAAAAATTATCTGTTGATCTAGAAATGTAACATATATGAAGTGCTAGATTACATAGAATAATAATACTAATATAATAATGTTAATAACAATACTAATATGCTAATATTAATAATAACATTAATACTAAATATACTACTCCCTTCGTCCCAATTTAAATGTCGTTTTGGGTTGTTTTACACATATTAAGAAAATCAATAAATGTGCATAGAATATAGTAAAAAAACAGATAAATTACTAAAATATCCTCGATATTAATTGATTCTCAACTAATTAATTAGGAGTGATTAAGGGTAAAATTGAAAATAATGCAATTAATGCTTCATTGAAAATCTAAAATGACAAATAATTTGGGACAAAAAAAAAACACTCTAAAAAGACATATAATATGGGACAGAGGGAGTAATACTAAAACTATAACACTAACACTAATACAAATACCAATACGAAGACCAATATCAATATCAATACCAATATCAATACCAATACCAATACCAATACCAATATCAATACTAATACCAATACTAATGCTAATACTAAGACCAACACCAATACGAACACCGACACCAATACCGATACCAATACCGATACCAATACCAATACCAATACCAATACCAATACCAATACCAATACCAATATCAATATCAATATTAATATCAATATCAATATCAATATCAATATCAATATCAATACCAATACCAATACCACTACCAATACCAATACCAATATTAATACTAATATTAATTATAATATCAATACTAATACTAATACTTATGTTAATACTAATTCTAATATTAATACTAATACTAATACTAATACTAATTTTCATAATCGTTATTATATGGGTTGTATAAGTAATTTCCATAACCACTATTATAAACAAATTATTGATTTATTAAAATATAAAATATAAAAACTTCAAAATATTCCAATCTATTTTATTTCCAAAATATTGATTACAGATTCGATTTTAAATAATAATTTTTGAACAATATAATATAAAGATTTATTGTGAATTTCAAAACACAACCGAAATATGAAATAAAATTAACTCAAATTATTATGGAAATAATGAGAAAAATCATAGATAAATAATACTTTCACAAATGACCGCATAAATAAATAACACTATAATATAAATTAATCTTAAATCATTCAAGAACGCCTCATTCACCACTATAGTGTCTTTGCCCATAGAAAATAATAATGTCCATTTGTATTAATGCATGATTTTTTAAGTTTAAGAAATTCCTATTATTATATTAAAATAAAATACATTTTATTCCTAAAGTTTTTTTATCCATTTCGCCCTTTTCAGAATCAAAATAGAAAAAATACATTTTATTCCTAAAGTTTATAAAATTTGTAGACGTGTACTTGATGTTATTGTCAAGTATTTAATAGAAACAAATATCACCTCTTCAAAAAGAGAAAAACATAGAAGGAATTAATATATGGATATAGTTTAAAAAATATATAAGGTCCTATTATTTAAATTAAGACATCTACACGATGTTAGTTAATATATATTTTAAAAAAAAAATATCTCATCTAAAAAATATATAAAGAATTAAATAAATATATTGTTAAGTTATTTATAGACATGTAAAGGACATTATTTCATATGTTTCCATAAGTTAATGGATTCGGATTTTAGTCACATAATATACAAATTATATACAACAAAAAGTATAAACAAATTTTAACAAATTTATTGTTCATTATTAAAGAAATCGAAATTTTTGAATTTTCACACAACATACTGAACCGGTTTATAAAAAAAAAAATGTGATAATTAAATAGAGCAACTCCAATGGCCTAAGAGATATCAAAATAGACGACCAAACACTTAACTGATACTTATTATAACACTTTAATACTTCAAACAAATTCATGCGCTCCAACTCTTAGGTATCAAATAAATTATTATCCCTTTTTAGTTGTAATATGTTGAGATGTTTTTATTTTTTTTCACGTTGAAATTGCATGAGCTATTTTTAATGAAAAATTGACTCCTCTTTTTTTTTTTTTTTTTTTTCCGGACAGTTTTGCACCTCAATAAGATGGGAGTATAAAAAAATCACTCCTTTTCGTTTTGGAAAGTGGTAATTTTACCATTTGATACTCCATAATTAATTCCCCATTGAGTTGCTAATATCCCAACAAATTAGGCGTAGACAATCACAAAACAACTGCAACACCACAAAGTTAGATGCAAAGGCCAACAAATAAGAGCCATGGAATATTTTCTTCTCAAGTTATTATAAAATATGCACAAAATAAATAATTCAAAAATTATGCATAAAATAAATATCATCGCTATTAATTAATACTTATTTTATGATTTTTTAGGAATAATTTTATGAAATTTAAAACAAATTAAAAAACATCTCTAAATTTTTATGTTTTTTAAAATTCTATAAAAGCATAAAATAAATTTCCATAGATTCAAACTTATATAATAAACAATTTTTTCGTACAAATGAAATGATCATGCAGAAAATATTGACATATTCTCTGTAAAAAGAAAAACCTAAAAACGATTCATGATTTGTATAGGTTATATTTAATGATGGAAAACTTCAAACATTTCAAAATAGAAGAATTAGAGTGTAATACTTTTCCTAATAAAACCTCAAACATTTGAAAAAAATAATTAGAGTGTAAAATGATTCCTTTTTGTTTTTTTGCCATTTATATCCACTTTCCTTATGTGGGTGTTACGACACGGACGATAGTGTATATATAATAATAATAATAATAATAATAATAATAATAATAATAATAATAATAATAATAATAATAATAATAATAATAATAATAATAATAATAATAATAGCATGTCATAAAAATAATTAACTGATTTCATAAACATTAATATGTATTAAAACTTTATATGTACTCGAGTCGAAGAGACTTCACTTACTAATTAGTAAACTTTCATACCTTCTAGCAAATATACTCAAATTTTTATAATTTGTGTTCATAATTTAGTTTCAAAACAAATATGCTGAGGATTTTATTATATGTATCAAGATATTCATTTTTAAGAAATATATAAATACATTATAAAATATAATCTCAGTAATATTTCTTCTACCTTGTGGTTTGTTGGTTCAATTAGCAACAAATATATAATTAGCAAATATAACAAAAGTAATACATATGCAAATTAAAAGTCGTAATAGCAAAATGAAACAAAATAAGGGAAGACAAAAATAATCATCATGCTTTGTAGAAGCATAATGAAGTTATGTATATATTATTAGCATTTGCCACAAACTGTAATGAGAAAAAATATCACAATGATTCCTATGTTAATTTTTCTGCAAAATCTATTCAAAAAAACATAAATAATTAGCAAATTTAAGTATGTAAAACAAATAATGAGTGCATATCAATTCTCTCGAATATAATTGAAAGTTAAGAGTTAACATAGCAACACTCGACATATTTTATTATAAAGAACTGATAACTTATGCTTTTACCTTCGCGGAATCACATCTCCCATCTTCTCAAGAAGTCATCCATTGCTGCCCTTGTAAAATATAAGATAAAATAGAATATTTTTTTTATTAGAGAATGCAAATTATATTACCATTAATTAGGAATAAGCACAACATAAAATTGAATTGATACAACATAAAAACAAATAGGAAACAATACACAAAGTGAATGCAAAAATTATAAAATATATAAATTATTAGCCAAATAATGACAATAATGAAGGACGAGCAAAAAAAAAAAAAAAAAGAGATAAAAACTAAACAAAATACATTGACGTGAATATAGAGAATAAAAAAAAAAAAAAAAAAAAAAACAAAATTCGGAGTATGAGTAAAATGATGAATGGAGTTAATGGATTGTATATAGATGGCTAGAATGTGGTTTAAAAAGTGAAAATCATATAAATTAGGAAAATTATTAATAATAATTATGGAATATGATTTAAGAAAATTAGATATTACACAATTGACTAATATACTTATGGAAAAATATTGAATCATTTATGTTGACCGATTTCTGAAAAATACCTTAATAATATAAGAATATACGAAAAGTATAAAAAAAAAGACATAATTATGTATGTATATTGATATGTATAGATTGTTTACTATAGATAGGCATAATTAGAATAAATGGTATTTTATCTATAAAGGTAAAATATATAGATGATTGCTTAACACGCGCATTAATGATTTATTACCTTTATAATTTCATGGAGTATCACAATCTATATATCTATATCTATATATATATTTATATTATGTAGTTTCTATACATACAAAATATTAATTTTATTTTATTATATATATATATATATATATATATTTTGATACTAAATTCAAAAAATATATTTCATTCCATTAGTTGAAATATTACTATTCCATTTATATGATAATGCAATAATAAGATAAATTAATTTAAAATTTTAAAACAATACATTAATAGAATAGTGCACAATAGGATGATGTAGATTCGTATATATATGAAAAAAACTAAATTTTATGATATTTCATTTGATTAATTAATCTAGTACTAATTGGATTAATATATAATAATGCATTAATAAAATACTTTAATGTATATTTATTAAACAATATGAATATAAATTTTTAAAAGATTTTGTATATTATTATAAAAGAGATACTAAATTCGATAATATATATGTATAAAATAAAAAAAATTGAATATTCATACTAAATTCGAAAAATATATTTCAGAAAATAAAAAGTACAAAAAATAACATTTTTCGATTTTATAGGATATTAAATGCATGAAATTATATATATATATATATATATATATATATATATATATATATATATATATATATATATATATATATATATATATATATATATATATATATATATATATATATATATATATATATATATATATATATATATATTAAATGAGTGTGCAAGTTTGAAATAGGAAATAACTTAAAAATATACCTAAATAAAATTGACAACTCACCAATTGAAGAATCCACCTCATCAATTGAACTCCAACTAAGCAATTTTGATAAATGACATCATCATTTGCCATATGTCAATCATTGAGGGCATAGATCCTCTTTTTATATTATATATAGATTTCTGTTTTTTTTTTTTTTTTTTTTTCAATTCTGGAAATGGAACAAAACAAAATTATTTCAAAAATCAGAATTTGTGTTTTAATTTCTTCATCTCTTTGTCTTATAGAAAACCAAATATAATTTTTAACTTACAAATGTGACACCTTGTATACCATAGCGCTAAAAAATAGGTAATTACAATTGGACATCCTAATTATTCTCTGCTAGCAATACTCACGTGCGATGCACGGGGTAGCATTGCAGAAGGAAAAATAAATATATGATAAAATAATTAGTTGTGAAATTAAAATTACGAAAATAATATAAAAAAAAGGGTTAAATTAGGCACAAAACAATTATGAAAAAATGAACATTGGTGTGTTGGCAAGCTAGACAGATTTTACTTTAGTCTTTCGATAATTAAAAAAAAAATCACATGAGTGTGTGTAAAAGAGAGAGATTTACAAAGAAATCTATATGAGAAAAAAAGACGATTCGAAGAGATTAGAATTTTGCTAGCTGATTTGCAAATCTAATTTGCTATGAAAGTCAAAAAGAGTTGGAAAATAGGAAATGAAAAAAGAATTAAAAATTTACAAATATGCCATTAGGGTTTCTTAGGTTGCCATAGAGTTTCTTTCTTTTATATATAAAGATTCTTCAAATGACACCTTCAACTGATTAAGTTGAATCTCACATTGCGAGTGAACGTGACCTTGCATAGTATTAAGAGCTCCAGTCAAATATTTGAACCAACTCTTTGTTGTTGAATGCACACTCTCAACCCTATTCCAGTACATCACCAATTAGTTAATAGTTTAAGCATATATCAATATTTGAACATAAACAAAATTAACACATGGTGTACCTATTAATCGATGTGTTACCGAAATGTCTTACATTATTTGTCCAAAATTTGACTAATTTATCTTTATAAATCAACCATGTCTCGTCAAGGTAAGTAATCAGCTTGAGATGGTCTCCATACAAACTAACAATCATGTCATTATTATGTTCATACTCTTCAGCGGTCTATGAATTCACTAGGTTGCCCATAAACTTCGTTGCATTTGCCTCACCATTTCTATTTATATGAGATAAACACAACATTTATATGGTACAATATTGGAAACGCGTAAGTCAATGCTTTCAAGAGATCGAACTCACAATAAATCAAGATCGCATACGGCTCTATACTGGTCACAAGTATATCTCTAAGAGATCTTAAAGACCAGGCATATGTATCCTCGTTTTCATGTGACAAAATTGCAAAAGCTATGGGGAAGTTCTTCCCCACGTGAGTAACTCCAATTATTTCCAACACAAGCATTTGATACCTACATGAAAAAAACTTATCATTTTATTAGCTATGAATTATACTACAATATTAAAATTAACATTTACATAATTGTTACCTCTTAGTTTTGTATGTGCTATCCATCAGTATAACATACATAAATATCTGCACAAGCTTGATCGAATAAGGGTGCGCAAACATAATATTATATTAGTGATTCTATCTTGAGATTGATTTGTTTGATGCCATTTTTTATAACCGCTTTTCCTTGAGACTGTGTTACATGTATTGTACAATTTTCCTCTCATGCATTTCACCTCGTCTAATCTTTACACGCCTATTGTATATAGGCCCTCAAGGCCGTAGTCGTCTCAAGATATTCTTTTATCGAACGATTCAAAAGTTCCTTCCCCTTAACGTGACTTTTTGTTAAAACTCTTGTTATTTCAAAAACACACAAACTGGTTAGCCCGAAAACACGCGACCTGTTTCACTTCGCCTGGTTTTGGGGGAACCAAACCCAGCCGATCTGCTCAATTCCAGACGAAATCAAGTGTTTAAATTTTATTTTTATTTTATTCATTTTTTTTCTTATTTATTCGAACAAATATATGCGAACAATTGACAAATTCGAAAAAAAACGTTAAACTTACCTCTGATTGTGAATTATGTAGATCCATTTTGATAATTGTTAATTTGAATTGAAATTACTGAAAAAGAAAGTTACAATTTGTAAAATAGTCGAATTGTTTGGTTGAGACTTGAGAGAATTTTGATGGGTTTCCAAAATGCTTGAAAATTTGTGGTTGAAAAATGCCCAAAATTAACTTTATGCATGTACCTATTAATCCCCCTTTTTCATAGAATACTCTACAAGCATATACAAAAGGGGACGGTTAAAATTAAAACCAAATTTTTATCTCTTCAATACCACAAAATAATAATAATAATAATAATGGCAAATGGCAAAAAGGCCCATCACATGGGACTTAAATGCATTTTAGTCCACAAAAAAAACTGTCTCTCAATTAAGCCCATCCCCATGTCTTTAGTCTAAAATACCCTCAATAATATAATTCTTAACAATTCCATCCATTATGCTCTAACTTCCTTAATATTACACATTGACCCCGGATTTAAACAAATATATCACATTAACCCCCAAAACTTTTTTTTTTCAGAAAATAATTTTTTTTCTGAAATGTTTTTTTTCCGGCCAGATTCCGGCGAGATTCCGGCGTTGACCGCCGGAGACCGCCGGTCTCCGGCGTTGACTATTTTTTTTTTTTTTTTTTTGAATTGTTTTTTCTTAGAAAAAAAATATTTTAATTAATATTACTGTCTTGACTACTAAATTACTGTCTCAGACAGTAATATTACTGTTTGGGACAGTAATATTATGAATATTATTTTTCCGAACAGTAATATTATTAATATTATTGTCTAAGACAGTTAAATTACTGTTGGAGACAGTAATTTAACATCCAAGACAGTAATATTAATTAAAATAAATTTTTTTGTAAGGAAAAAAATAATAAAAAAAAAAGTCAATTAACAGTTAAATTACTGTCTCCGACAGTTAAATAACTGCTGGAGACAGTAATTTAGCAACGAATACAGTAATATTAATTAAAAATATTTTTTTTAAGAATAAAAAAGTCAATTAACAGTTAAATTACTGTCTCCGACAGTTAAATAACTGCTGGAGACAGTAATTTAGCAACGAATACAGTAATATTAATTAAAAATATTTTTTTTAAGAATAAAAAAGTCAATTAACAGTTAAATTACTGTCTCCGACAGTTAAATAACTGCTGGAGACATTAATTTAGCAACGAATACAGTAATATTAATTAAAAATATTTTTTTTAAGAATAAAAAAAGTCAATTAACAGTTAAATTACTGTCTCCGACAGTTAAATAACTACTGGAGACAGTAATTTAGCAACGAATACAGTAATATTAATTAAAATATTTTTGAAGAAAAAAAAAAAAAAAAAACAGTCAATTAATAGTTAAATTACTGTCTCCGACAGTTAAATAGCTGCCGGAGACAGTAATTTAGCAGCCAAGACAGTAAAATTAATTAAAATATTTTTTTTAAGAAAAAACAAAAAAAAAAAAAAAAAAAAAAAAAAAAAAAAAAAAGTCAACGCCGGAGACCCGGCGGTCAACGGCCGTTGACCGGCCGGAAAAAAATTTCAGGAAAACAAAAATTCACAAAAAAAAAAAAAAAAAAAAAAAGTCAACGCCGGAATCTGGCCGGAAAAAAAATATTTCAGAAAAAAAATTTATTTTCTGAAAAAAAAAAAGTTTTGGGGGTTAATGTGATATATTTGTTTAAATCCGGGGTCAATGTGTAATATTTAAGAAGTTAGAGCATAATTGGTGGAATTGATAAGAATTAGGGTTAAAATTGGGGTCCAAAATTGAAATTTGGGTTAAAATTGGTTAATTGATGAAATTGGGCTAAATTGGGGTGTAAATCATTAAATTGGAGTTGAATTGGGTTTCAATGAATTGGGGGTAATTTTGGTATATATAAAGGGATTTTCCTTATTTGCAAATAAGTTTGAATGGGGTGGATTTATTTGAAAGACAAAAAAGTTGGATGTCCCTCTTTTAATTAAGTGCCCTTGTCATGGGCCTATTTGCCATTACCCCTAATAATAAATAGAAAATGACATAAATAATCTTAATGAAAATCAATGTCACAAAAACATTAAAAATATCATTTTTCTTTCTTCAATATCAAACACACAAAAACCCTTGAACCCCTCTCCTTCTTCACAAACTCCTCAACCTCCTCCTTCTTCCCCCTCACAACAAACACTTCTAAAAAACTCAAAACTAAAGAAATCAAAATTTCACACAACTTGAAAAATGGAGTCAAATGACACAAAATGGTATTACGGCCAAGGAGAACCCGTTAAGGTATGTATCCATGTCTTTTTTGAGCTTCAAAGTCCATTTTGAATTTTTTTTTAAACCTCTCAGCAGTTTTCAACTCATACTAGTCGAATTTTTGGTTATTTTTCGACACAAACTTGATGAAAATTTTATTAAAAAAAGGAAAACAAATTCGACACATTATGTGTTGAAAAAACATTGCTGCTTAAAGTTCTTAAAAGAAAATTTTAAAAATTTCTTAATTTTTTTTTAAGCAGCAATGTTTTTTCGACACATACATGTCGAATTTTTAAGAAATTTCGACATGTTTGTGTCGATTTTTTTTTTTTAATTAATAATTTTTTTGACAAGTTGGTGTTGAAAATTGACAAAAAATTCGACCTGTATGTGTCAAAAACTGTAGGTGGATTTCGAAAAAAAATAAATAAATCAACCATTGAAGCTCAAAAAAGACACGAATAAATACTTTAATGGGTTCTCCTTCATGTAAACTACCATTTTATTGTCTTGTGACTCCATTTTATCAGTTTTGAGAGGTTTTGATTTTTTTCAATTTTGAATTTTTTTGGAGAGTTTGTAAGAAGATGAAGAAGAAGAGAGTGTTTGAATTTGGGGATGAGAAAAGAGTTTTTTAATTTTTGGTGTTGAAATGAGGAAAAAAAATTTTTTTTGTATAAATTGTATTTTGTTTGATGAGGGATATTTTAGTACATTGCTATTAAAAAAAATATTTTGGTATTAATCTAAGAAAAAATTGTAATAACTTCTATAAAATACGGTATTAAACTTGGTTGAATTGAAGTGAGAAAAAAATGGTATTAATTTCAGCCGCACCCTATCAAAAAACACGAGAAGCACACACCACCAATAAAAATCACACAATTACACACCAAGACATACGAAAAGATGCACACATACACATACACATAAAAAAAAAATTAACGATCTTGGAACAACCTTTTTCAATTCAATTTCCGAAATTTCGATTTTCAATTTTTTTTTATCGGACTAGGAATTAGTTAAAAGAAAAATAAAAAAATCCGCTTCCTGATCCGATTTACTTTTAAAACTTAATTCCATTATTGAAATATTACGTTTTTAGATTGTTTACTAAAAGAAATAGGAAAACTGCCGACAAAAAACCTAATTTTCTCTGTTTGCTTACTCGGCTGCGCTCTACTATTTTTTCGCCACATTTTGTATTTATGCATTTCTTCTCCTTAAACCTAATTTTATCTCCGCCGCCACTGTTTACCATTACCTCTCGTGCATTTTTACCCTTCTTCATCGACACATAGATCAATAGTAATACACCATCTTCAAGATAAATGTATCATCTTCATAGAGATTTATTCCATCATTTGACGTCGCGAAATGAATGCAGTGGTTGGCTTGTCATCGCTTACTAGATGGATCCGACAACAAAAACACTACAAGCCGCGGTGATTGCTATGGCCCACTCCACCTTGCCGTCATACACCTCGATTTAAAAATCTGTCAAGGTAACAAATTTCCAAAAACTTAGTATTTTTTGACGTAATTTTGCTTGATTATGCTCTTGGAATAGGATTTTAGAATCCAAAAAAAAAAAAATGAAAGTGGAATCATAACTAGATTTTGAATTCCGAAAAAGAAAATAATATTTTTTTTTCCTGAAAAACTTATTTTCGATCCGTTCTATTCGTTTTTCAAGCCCAGGTCGTTCCGCTAGGACATTTGTTTAATTTTTTTTTTCAAGTCTAAACTGATCGGTAAAAAATCATTTATATGTTATATTTTTAGAGGTTACTAAATTTATGATATTTTTTTAAACAATTTTTTTATCGATTAAGTTTCCATTCGAATCACAAATTTGATTGAATCTAGATATAAATCATTAATAACCTTAACATGTTGGATCTTGAATGTGGATACAACGTGAATAGTTATACTAAATTTATTTTAAATATTTTATAAGCTCTTAAATTTGATCAGATGTTTGAAAATTTTAAAAGATACTTTTCAGTATGTTTGGATATTGAATTTATAAAATTATTTTTATATTTTATAAGTTGGGCAAGAAGTTGGGAAATATAATTTTTTACTACATGACCCAACTATGATTATTAAAGTTATTTTCCTCAAATACTTTTATAAATTTTACAAATTACTTTAGCATCAATGCATCATATAAAAAATAAATATTACGCTCATAATATTTTTTTTAATTGTACTTATATGATATGTGATTATTTTCAAATAAATTTAGTTATAGTAAAATATTTTAAATAAATAATTTAGAAGAATTTTAATTCTTAACTATGTTAATAATTTAATAGTAAATTTTTATATCTTTACTTTACAATAATAAGAATCTTTTATATCTTTTACTTTACAAAAAAAAAAAAAATCATGGTTCCCAATTCCCCGTCGAATGTTTCGAATCCATGACCAAATAGTATTAGGTGCATGAAATTCATGAAATTGATTCTTAAAAAATAAAATAAAAATTTAAAAAATAAAATGAAAAATTGCTTCTTTTAAAGTACATATATTAATATTAGGGTAAATTCTACTTTCTCCACTTGTACTTTGACTCAATATTACTTTACCCCCTTCTACTATCGATTGCATCGATTTGCCCACTGTAGTTGAAAACATGTCTTAATGTGGTCCTCGTTGTTAGTTGTCAAACATTTAACCTTAACACCGTTTATCTAAGTTCTGAAATTACATAAACACCACCCCTCTCAGTTTAAATAATTAGAAAAAAAAAGAAAAAAAAAAAATTCAAGACAACGAGAAAACATAGTCCACGATGACAGCCAATATTTATTTTTAAATTCAAGCCAAAATTTTTATAATAATTATTTAAATTGGTAGGGATGTTATTTTTTTTTTTGGTAATTTTCAGACTTAGATCAAACACGGTTAATGTAAAAAACTAACGGCGATGGCCACATTGAGACAGTTTTTCAAGTATATGGGATCAAATCGATGCAATTGAGAGTAAAATGAGGTAAAGTGATATCGAACCAAAACACAACGAGGAAAGTAGAATTTATCCTTAATATTATTATTATTAATTATTATTATTATTATGATTATTATTTTTAAATAAAGCAGACTTGAAGATATTTTAGAATTAAAAATCATCCTTTCTTGTAATTCATTATGAAATTATAGGTAGATTTTGGTCATAATAAATAGAATGAAGAATAAATATAGTTTAATTTTTTTATTGGGAAGATCAAAAGGGTTCACCATCGAGTCAATAATATAATCAATGAAACCTAATCCCGTTCTTGTTTGTTTTATGGGCATAAAATCTAATCCTATTTATGCTTGCTTCTAATACAGTCCCAATTACTGCAATGCTGTGATTGGATCGGATCAGGATTAATTTAATTCAAAGATAATCTCTATTTAGAATAAATTTATTATTCCATCCCTTTAAATTTGAACGGTCATGTTGAATAATTCATACATATTTCTAAATTATTACTATTATTTTCTGAAGATTTTTTTAAATAATTTATAGAATAAATTAATTAAGTAATGAATTTAAATAATATAATTCAAAGCGTAGAATAAACTAATAGTGGAATTTAAAGAATATGACAGTCATATAATTAACGAAATCTAATAGTTATAATTTTTTTTCCAGTCCAAGCAATTTTTTTTTTAATTTTGATTAAAAATATTAACATTTTAGAAGATTTTGTAAATGATTTATATGTAATGAATTTAATTTCCTCTTCATTTGGTAGTCCACTCAGTGTATTGTCAGACAAAATCAGAGAATATGAGTCGTAGATTACAAATATATAATGATTAAATTAAATAAATTAACAAAAAACAATAGATATATTATATATTATATATGCAAGGTGCATTATTGCTTTGCGCTTACCGAAAATACATAAATAAAAAAGAGGGAAAGGGGCGAAAAATTGAAAAAATTCAAAAAGTTTCCTTTAAAATTAAATCCAATTTCAAGTCCGCGCCAAACAGTCCCTAAATCCTCCTCCCTATATTTAAGCGTAAACTCCCAGAGGGCCAAACCACTCACTCACTCCATCCTCCACTTTCAATTTTACAGTGTTTTTTTTTCTCTTTAATTAATTAATTAATTAAAATTCAAAAACCTCTTTTTTTTTTTTTTTTTTTTAATTTTTTTTCCCAGCAATCAACCAATGGCGCACGTTAGCAACCTCCCCTGCGACGGCGACGGAGTCTGCATGGTGTGCAAGGTGAAGGCGGCGGAAGGGGAAACCATCACCTGCAAGACGTGCGCAACGCCGTGGCACGCCGCTTGCCTCACCACGCCTCCCAAAACCCTAGCCGATGCCGCCCAGTGGGAATGCCCTGACTGCTCGGATCTCTCCGGAGCCGCCGTCCAGCCGGCCGTCTCCGGTGGAGGCCTGGTGGAGAAGATCCGTGCGATTGAGTCCGACGCTTCGCTGAATGATAGGGAGAAGGCGAAGCAGCGGCAGGAGCTGTTGGGCGGAGGCGGCGAGAAGGAGAAGGAGAAGAAGGGTGGTGACGGCGGCGTGGGCTGTTTGGGGATTTTGGGGGATAAGTTCAACTGCTCCATTTGCATGCAGCTCCTCGAGAAGCCTGTCTCTGTATGTTTTTACTCTTTTCTCCTCTGTTCATATATTGCAAATGTGCTTTTTCCCCCTTTCGTTGGAATTCTAATAGCTGTGTTTGATCTGGGAATTTTATGTGGTTTGACTTTTTGCGGTGGTGAATTTGATTTTGACTTGGCTCTGCTGTGGTTTAATCAACTTGGGGGTGACTTTTGTAGAGCACCGTTGGAAAAAAAAATGGTTTTCTTTGCCATTTTAAAGAAATCTGGTTTCCTTTGCTTTCTGTAATGTTTTAGATTTTCTTAGTAGTTCTCAAATTAAAAAAAATCCAATTCTTTCATATGGTTAATATTTTTTTTTTATTGATAATAAAATCAGTTTCTGTATTTTTTTTCTGGTATAAAATTGGAGTTCTATTTTGGCAATTATCTGTTTTATCTGGAGTGGGGAGAGGGATGTGTTTCTTGGGGTGGATTGTTGTTGAATAATTTGTTGAATATGTTAGTGCTCTAGTTTGAATTTTGAGTAGAACATTAATCGTTTGGGATGAAGTAAATTTAGCGATAAGTAGCTTGCGGAAACCTATAAGTACTTAATTGCATGTCCAATTTGTTTCTATAGGGTTGTTTGTTCTAATATTTCAATAAATTTATACTAAAATAGAACAATTTGGATTCTAGTGTTATCCGTACTAGTTTTACGACTGATATCGCTCTGTGACGTCATTAGTCGGTTTGCGATTTTGGATTGATATGCAAATTAGTAAAGTTCTTATAACCATTCTAATTCTTGTTTTTTCAGACACCATGTGGCCACAACTTTTGCTTGAAATGCTTTCACAAATGGGTTGGACAGCAGGGCAAGAAAACGTGCGCTATTTGTCGCAAGACAATTCCTCCCAAAATGGCAAGGGAGCCTCGCATTAATTCTGCTATCGTTATGGCTATCAGAATGGCCAAATATTCCCAGTCCAGTTCTTCTGTAGGCCCACCAAAGGCTAGCCATTTTATCCACAACCAAGATCGTCCCGACAAAGCATTCACCACCGAACGAGCCAAAAAATCTGGAAATGCTAATGCATGCAGTGGCAAGATTTTTGTCACAATCCCTCTTGATTTTTTCGGTCCAATTACAGCGGAAAATGACCCAACGAGAAATACGGGTGTTGTGGTTGGAGAAACTTGGGAAAATAGGATGGACTGTCGACAGTGGGGGGCCCACTTTCCGCATGTTGCAGGTATTTGTGGTCAATCCGATCATGGTGCTCAGTCTGTTGCACTCTCTGGGGGTTACGTTGATGATGAGGATCACGGTGAATGGTTCCTCTATACTGGAAGGTAAATTTTCAATGCATATTGTATTAGTTTTATTAAAAAATCTAGGTAAACTTACATCTTAACTAAATGAAGATGATGTTTAAATGTGTGTCCTTATATGTTAGTAAGTTACTCTTGATATTGGCATCTGCGTCAATTTTTTTATTTCAGATATTGTAATTTTTTATGGTTCATTATCATTGGTACCTTGGCATAGCTTTGGTTTTGTGTGAATAACTGGTAGCTGGTTGAAATTAGGTATATTGTTTCTGTTAGCAATGCATTTAAATCTTTTATGCCATTTTTGCATCAGTATCTTTTGGTAGATGCAAGTCTGTTGCTACGTGTCTATTTTCTGCTCTACTTCAGCGTGTTATTTTATTTTTATCTTCCCTGAATGCTTCAAATTTCTTGTGAACTGTGAGTAGTTATGTTCGCGCCTTTTCGGCTGCATATATTCCTTTCCTAATTTTGGTTCTTTGGTATGATCATTATCTACAACTTTACAATGTAGTTTAGGGCCTTCCATATCGAATCACTTGCTACACAACAAATTTTTTATTGCTATCATGGATAAGAATTGTGAAGGACCTGAATTTAGCTGACTTTTTCTTTTTCTTTCCTTTTTGCTGATCGCAACATTTGGTACATTCAACGCCTTTTTATTATTTGTACCCAACTTTCCTGTTTGGTGGTGCTGTGTGCATATTCAGAATGAATCTAATAAAATCTTTTCATTTGGTTGATGGTTGCAGTGGTGGACGTGATCTTACTGGGAATAAACGTACAAACAAGGAACAATCATTTGACCAGACCTTTTTGAAATATAATGAAGCCTTACGTATCAGTTGCCGACAAGGTTATCCAGTACGTGTTGTGAGGTAAGCTGTTTCTTTTTTCTTTTTTAAATATCTAAGGAATAGTGCAAAAGTTAATTTTGTCATAACTAGGCTCTGAAATGTCTTAAGTGGTGAAAAAAATATGATAATTTTGTGTTTGCAGTTTCCTGCCAATCAACAATCATGTATTGGTAATATAACATTTACTGCGTATGGTTGATGGCCTTTATGAACATTTAATTCTCTGTAGGCGCATGTCTCAGTGGCCTTCCTTACTTAGTACTTATTTCAGAGGATTTCTTGGGTTTGTAAATACTCGACATTGATGAAAGAAATAGCTAGTTAGATACTTGGTAAAAATAAATTACTATTGTTGACATACCTTAAAATGCTTACAATTTATATTCTTATTAAACCATTTTAATTGGAGACAGATTGCCAGACTATCCTTTTTTTTTTTCTTTCTATATTTGCGGTGATAACGTAGAAAATGGAATTATATTTTCCTCTTGTGAAAACCTTTATGGTAATTTATTTGGTTAGTACACCATTACTATTTTGATTATTCTCAATGCATGTGGTTATTTTTTTCTGGTATTCTTTTCATGGGCAGGTCCCATAAGGAGAAACGATCTTCTTATGCACCACTTGAAGGTGTGCGCTATGATGGGGTTTACAGGATTGAAAAGTGTTGGCGCAAGATTGGAATTCAAGTATAATTCTTTTCAATGAAAAAAAAACTCTGCCTGCTGTTGTTATGTAATATGTTGTCTCACTGTATTGCTGTTGAATTATTTCAGGGGTTTAAAGTGTGCCGTTATCTTTTTGTTCGCTGTGATAACGAGCCCGCACCATGGACAAGGTTAGTTGCTTTGTCATTATTGCATCATCTTCCTTAGTCACTCTATGCATTTATTTCTAATTAAGTGCTTATTCCGTATTTGGAACTAATTATTGTTTGCTGCAGTGATACCCATGGAGACCGCCCTAGATCATCTCTGCCTAGTGTTTCTGAGTTGAAGAAGGCTACTGATATTACCGAAAGAAAAGGGAGTCCTGCCTGGGATTATGATGTGAGAAGCTATAATCTCATTTCTTGGTTAATTTCTTCATTTTTGTGAACTTGTTTGAGTTCAGAAACTGAGGTTTGCATGGGATGGGCTCTGTACAATTTTTAAAATTTATTTTTTTGTGCAGGAGGAACAAGGTCGTTGGGTATGGAAGAGACCACAACCAGCAAGTCGTAAAGCACCTGGTGACTATGAAGAAGATAGTGAAGGTAATAAGATTACAGGCAAAAGAAAACGTAAGAGCCAAAAGGGATCCGTAAAACAAAAGCTTTTGAAAGGTAATGTTTATGTTTTAAAGTCTTTCTTGAAATTACTGAGGTTCTTGGTATGGCAATTTTGATTAATAAAATCCGTATCTGAATAATGCAGAATTTAGCTGCCTCATTTGCCGGAAAGTGATGGTCCAACCAATGACTACACCCTGTGCTCATAACTTCTGCAAGGGATGCTTAGAGGGTGCTTTTGCTGGTCAATCTTTTGTCAAAGATAGGACATGTGGAGGGAGAAGGACACTGCGTGCGCAAAAGAACGTTATGAAGTGTCCGTCTTGCAAAAACGATATATCTGAATTCCTTCAAAATCCCCAGGTACAAAAAAGAAAAGATATTTATTTTTCTTCAATTGTTTTTTTTCATTTTTATTGGAAGCATGTGAATTAATTAATTGATTGAATATGTGTGTGCAGGTGAACAGGGAGTTGATGAATGTGATAGAATCACTACAGGACCAGATGAAGGAGGAAAGCTTGGAGGCTGAAACAGTTGTTGAAGAAAAAAGTGACAGTTTAAGTAGTAATGATGCAGAGGATGGTGCAAGTATGGATGTCGACACAAATGAAGATTCCGTTGATGCTGAAAACAAAGAGAACCGTGATGTGAATGCTGAAATTGTGAAGCCGAAGCCGAAGCCGAAGCCGAAGCCAAGCAAGGGCAAGAAGAAAGGCAGTGTGAAAACTCCCGATGATACCCCTACCCGACGAGTTTCCAAGAGAAATAAAGTAGCTGCGGCGATGTGATGTTGATGCTAACAAAATATGTATCTACTCCCAAACGGTCTCTCGAATGCTGATGCTACTTTTGTGCTCTCCTTTTTTTGTATTTTGTGGTAGCTGTTTTGCCATGGGGGAACCATACTATTGGGATTTTTGAAAGGGGAAATGGGTTTTTTTGTTTATTTTGTCCGGTTTTTAAGTGATACCTGTTTTATGAATGAACTACATTTTGATATAATCAATGGGTACAACAAAGCTTCTTTCAGGTTTTGAAACAGAAGCTTTGGTGCTACATTTGATATCATGATTTTGGTTTACCATCCTTTAAATATATATATATTGCTTTTGAAATTTTATCTTGTGGTACTTGTTATATTCTTTTTAGTTTCAAGAAGAAGCAGTGATACAAAACATGTAGGATTGATGACCTTTCCTATCATAATATTTGGTGGGGAACTAACTCTCTTTAGTTGATCTGTCTGGTTTATTTTCTTGCTTTTGCAGCATCATTAAAAAAGTCATGTTCCGAATTCTATTTTATGCACCTGTATCGTGTCTTGAATCACAAGATTGAAGTTCTGGGTTTCTCTATTAGTTATTTACCATTATGTTCAATATGAAATGAATCAGTACAAGTTTAGGCTGTTATGCTAAAATAAGATTGTACAGGATGACATGAACAAGCTAAATACACAACAAGAGTGACCTTTTTTTTTGTAGAGTTTACGTTTATGTGTAACAGCAGCCATAACAAATCCAAAGCACTAAAACCACTGCATTTTTTTTAAATATCACCTACAATGAAAAGTGTGTGATTGACAAAATAACTCAATAGAAGGTTTTCCCATCTACCTAATTGCGATTCTGTGGATAGTTTTGCTGCTCAAGCTTTTCTATCAGTGCTGCTTTCTCCTTCTCAGGCAATGCTTTGAATATGAAGACCGATTTGTCTCCTATATCATCCTACAAAATAGATACACAAATCATTCTCTATATTATTATCTATAGTCGGAGAGTGGAAAATCAACGTTATAATACAAGTGTCAAAGTGAACGAAGCATCTTAGAATAAAACCTTAATAGGCTGAGTGAACTTTCTTCCGGCAAACACGACAAAGAGCGCCATCCACACACCCAACAAACTCAGTTTTGTACCTTCATCCATCAAACCACTCTGTATAGTATACCAATTACACAGGTCCGTCATTTGAGAAGAAAAAAGAAACTGAATACATTGTGAGATATCAACTTATTAAAAGTTAAAACTACTATCTATTTCAACGACTTCGAAAATACGTTGTTCGATTAAACCAACCATTTTTCGAACATTTTTCCTACGATACACGAAACATTAAACCTAATTAGAGATAGTAGAAGTATACCAGATGCCCAAGCAGAACCGATGGAATGATAAATGTCAATATACCAGCTTCCAGCTTCCCATAGCAAAGTCCTAAAACAAGTACCGAAAAAATGAATTAAAAAAACCCGAAATTCAGCAACAACTTATTACTATAGACTATAGTTGAACATAAAATTTCACCCGAATCCCCGGTTTTCGTACAATATAAAACTACTCTACTCTAACTTGGTGCTATAAGTTCAACTAATGCTTCTGCTAGACTTAATTTTCAAATGATCAAATCAAGCTCACACATTTTCCGAAATTAAGCTCGAGTAGCGCAACTCATCCAAAACACTCATTTTGCACACAAATTGAGTTCAGTTAGACTGAGTTCATTCATTCGTTGTTAAATAAAAAAATAAAATAAAAATTAATACCTTCCTTGAACACAAGGCCAGTTAAAGCAGCAAACAGCGGGCCAACTAACCAAACAGCCGCAGGATTGAGAACAACATACTCCACCAAACCCTTACCGGCCGGTTGCGCCAGAGCTGCATATGCAGCCAACGATCCAAGGCCACCAATTAACCACAGCCCCTGTAGCGTGCGCTTGATTTCAGTAACATAAATGTGAATCAGAAACAGAGAAACCCCCAATCCACAAGCTCCGACTCCATAAAACAAATCCAAATTCCTTCTTATCAAATCCATTACTTCAGAATCGGTGCTGTACAGAAACGCCGTCGACGAAGCAATCACAAATGACGAGGCGGCGGTGACGAGCCCTGATCTGTACAGAACCACTTCCTGGACGTCGGCTGAGTCGACTTTCCATGGGCCGTAGACTCCTTGGTACACGGCGGCGGAATCCGGCGGTTCTCCCAACGCTTGACTTCTCACGGAGAGCGACGGGCGGCGGAGAGTTATCGGAGGTGAATTGGGGCGGAGGAAGTGAGAATTAGGCGAGGGTTTGAGGTAGAGAGGAAGATTGATGGTGGTGGTGGTGGTGGTGGTCATGGTTTTCGGGGATATAATAAAAACCATTTCTGCCCGCTAATTTTGGATTAGTTCGTTACGAATATCAAATATCGTTATTTTTATTTAAATTCCGAAATTGTTATTATTAACAGAGGAGATATTTCTGAATATGTGAATGGGCTAATTCACTTTGAAATCTTTTACAAAGTTAAATAAGGGGGAAATTGCAAAAAAAAAGAAAAAATGCATGACTATTATAAATGAATTTGTTATTTTAATTATTAATTTATTATGAGTACGCAGCAATTGATAAATCCATACTAGATGAGTCATGGCTTTAGCTGTATAGCCTTAATACGTGTCTCTCTATTTGAGCATGACAATGCTGGGTTTTATCTATCCTACACCCGGTGAAGGTTACACCGGGTGATTTTTAACCGTTGATCTACACACACCAATGTGGGTGTGTGTGTGTTTGTGTGTATATGAATGGTAAAGATCTACCCGGTGTATTTCACCCGGTGTAGGATCTCAAAAGCCTGCTGGGTATGTATTTTTTTTATAAATAGGAGCTATTTAAGAGAATAAATAATTCAATTCCTCTTTCCCAAACAATTTCTTTACAGAAATTTTCAATTAGTTTTTTCTTTCCTTCACAGTAGCTTCGGCTTTTAGTATTGCTTCACAATTTAATTTCTTTTATTTTACAACAATAATAGCTCCAATTCTAACATCCACTCTATGAATGTACTATTAATTCAATAGATATATATATATATATATATACACTCTGTATTATATTTTATATTCCACAACACATTATCTACCCTGCTCTATAAAAAAAATTGTAAAATTAAGTTAGAATTTTCCTTCTATATATTTTTATTTTATTATGGCCCGAATCGAAAAAAAGAAATTTCAAATTCTTGATGTTACCGGCAGTAACATTTTATCATGGTGCTTAGATATCAAATTACATCTCCAAGGACTAAATCTTGCGAAAACCTTGGATATCAAGGAGGTAAATATGGAAGATGAGGCAAATGTTATAATTTTTATCCGTCACCATCTTATTGAGAATTTGAAAGACGAGTATATACAATTGAAAAGGCCATCAGAAATATGGCAAAAATTCAAGGAGATGGTTGATCACACAATGACTGTGATCCTCCCACATGCTCAATATGATCAGCAGCACCTAAGGCCGCATAACTTCAATCTGTTGCCGACTATAATTCGACACTATTTAAAATTGAGTCCCGATTACCCTTATGCTGCGTAAAAATATTTGAGTATGATAAATTGGAGAAAACTTTCTCCACTATGCATGTCTCGAACTTGGTGCTCAAACAACAATATAGGCTGCGACAGTTGTAACATATTTGGAGTTGATCTATGTACTCTTCACAGCAGAAAAAACAAATGAGCTGTTGTTGAAAAATCATGATTTGCGACCATCTGGGTCCTAAGCTGTGCCTGAAGCACATGCTAATCAAATAGAAATATGGGCCGATTTAGGACCGTCAATGTAGATTTGGGCGTGGTGCCCACAGAGAAGTGGACGTGGTCTCCCTCAAGATGCGCGAAATAATAACCGAGATGGATATTAATATCCCCATTGAAATAATAATACGGTCAGGCAAAGACAACAATTTAATGCAACTCGCGATAAATGCAAGATGCATGCTGAAAGGTCTCCCGAAAATATGTGTATCAGACGTGGAATGACTGGACGCCGGACCAAAGTTTGCAGAACTGCCCAACATTTGGTAAACCTGTATCAGGACTCAAAAAGATACAAAGAAAAAATATCATTGAGGTAGAAATGCTACATGCTGTTCTTGAAACTAGCACGTTTGGAAGCATGCTTGATCACGATCCTATTCAAGATAGATCATTTCTTGAGTTATCATATTTCTTTACAGATCTTGACCCTCTTGTATAAATTGCCAAATGAGCATCTTTTTTAGGTTATTTTGTACTCACTATGTATATTTTGTATATATGTCTCTCGGATGATGCCGTGGTTGAGCTATTTTATGTTTTAATGTATTCATGTACATATCTCCCTTGGAAGTTATATTCCCAAGGTTGAGCTGATATTCTGATAATATGTAAAATTATGAGTTTGTTATTATATCATTTGCAAATAACACAACAATTCCGAATTAATTTTAGTTTGTTTTATTTAGGCATACATGGAGAACTTGAACAAAAGAGAAAATTGCCTACTTGATTGTGCAATTACACACAATATTCGATAATAAAATATAGGGTTAAATACAAAAATACTCCCGTACTACGAATTTTGTATCATATACCCCCTGTACTACACATAAATACAAAAACCCCCCTGACATTATATTTTTCCAAAATATGACGAAAATACCCCTACTCAAGCACATACATATATATATATATATATATATATATATATATATATATATATATATATATATATAGATATCTGTATGTATGTATAGATATATGTATGTATGTATGTGCTTGAGTAGGGGTATTTTCGTCATATTTTGGAAAAATATAATGTGAGGGGGGTTTTTGTATTTATGTGTAGTACAGGGGGTATATGATACATGTATATATATATATATACATGTATATATATATATACATGTATATATATATATATATGTATATATATATATATATATATATATATATATACATGTATATATATATATATATACATGTATACACATATGTATATATATATATGTATATATATGTATATATATATATATGTATATATATGTATATATATGTATATATACATATATGTATACGTATGTATATAACATATATGTATGTATATGTATATATATATATATACGTATATGTATCTGTATGTTTATAATGTATATGTATGTATATATACATATATGTATATGTATATATGTATACCTATATGTATACATATATATATATATATATATATATATATATATATATATATATATATATGCATACATATATATATATATATATACATATGTATGTATACATATATATATATATATATATATATATATATATATATATATATATGCATATATACAAGTATATATACATATATGTATATGTGTGCATATATACATATATGTATATGTATGTATATAATGTATATGTATGTATATATATACATATATGTATATGTATGTATATAATGTGTATATATATATATATATATATATATATATATATATATATATATATATATATATATATATATATATATATATATATATATATATATATGGTTTTGTTTGAGGCATTTTCAACTATATATTTTACCATTTTCAGCCAATTTTACGTGGAAAATTTTGATATTTATATTTTTTTCTCCAAAACATTTAATTGCTTAGATTGTTTTAATTTTCTGTATAAAACCTATTATTTTTGACATTTTGAGTTTCTTCATTTTCTTCTTCTTAAATGTCTTCCGATAGTTCAAACATCCTAAAATTACAAACATCTTTACAATCCTATGATTGTTGAGAATTTGAACTACCGGAAGACATTTAAGAAAAATAATTTAAGAAAAATAAAATGAGGAAATTCAAAATGACAAAAATAAAAGGTTTTATTCAGAAAATTAAAAAAAATTCTAAGTAATTAAATGTTTTGGAGAAAAAATAAAAATATCAAAATTTCCCAAGTAAAATTGACCGAAAATGTTAAAAAATATAGTGAAAAATGGCTCAAATAAACCCTTATATTTATAGGCTTAGTAGGGGTATTTTCGTCAAATTTTGGAAAAAACATAACAGTAGGGGGGTTTTTGTATTTATGTGTAGTACATGGGGGTATATGATACAAAGTCCATAGTATAGGGGTGTTTTTGTATTTAACACTAAAACATATTTCTCGAATGTAACATTGAACATGGTACAAGTTAAAACCATAACAGGTTTCGCGGAGATAATAGATGGCTTCGAAAATGGAACAATTGTGTTGCCTAATGGTACCACTTTTCATATTAAAAGTGCATTAATATCGGGTAGATCAAATAAGAATCTACTCAGTGTTAAAAATTTGAGACGCAATGGATGTTGTTTAGAGACACCGGTTGAAAATAACATCAAGAGACTATGCGTTACATCATATGATATGGACAAAAGAATTGTCCATGAAAAACTCGAAGCCATAACTTATGGAATGTATTATTTCCAAATTCGGGTTTTCAAATACCATGCCACTATGCCATGAAAACTTGTTAATCCTGATATACACGGGTTGTGGCATGATAGACTGGTCATCGTGAACGACTATGACGCGTAAAATTCAATTGTTCGATTACAAAAATGATTGCCGCGGTCACTTGTCAAAGCTTTTGGAACTCCAAACCTAGAAATTATACCCTTGATAAAATATGCAACTTTAGAATCATCGGTCGTGGTGGCTGATAAGTGTTCGTTTCGTATAAATTACTCAGCGAATCTTCAAGTTTTCGTCTTCGTTCATCTGAGTTTTCATGTTTATTTGTATATATTATGATCTTCTTGTTTTATTTTAGTCTTAGGTAAATATAAGCTATTTTTGCCGATTCGAAATTATTTTGGAAGCGAAGAGAATCTAACAAGTGGTAGTGTTTGGCATTTCAACCATAACACTCGCATAAGACCTTCGATTGTGATGATTTAAGTGGGGTTAGAATTCCACTATGGAGGGCTACAACTTTAGTGAAATAATACATATTTGTCAAATTCGGGCTAAAAGATGGTCATAATAGTATTTGAAATTGACGTAGAAACCAAATCCCGACCCGGTACTCTCGGATCACGACCAGACACTTCTGGATCGCGATATGAGGCCAATTTATAGAGAGACCCAAAATAGTTACGGACCTAGGTCGCAATCCACGAATCCCAGAACGCAATTTGGGGCCAATTTACCGATTGGCCCAAAATAGTCACAGATCCATATCGCGATCCGCGAATTATGGATCGTGATCTGGGGCCAAATTCCAGAGGACAACACATTTATTCACGGACCTAGGTCGTGATATGAACTTCTTGAATCGCGATCTTCTAAGGCAGTGCACAGTTCTTGAGGCAGTCAGATCGCGATCCAAGCGATCCAAGAAGCCCAGATCGCGATCTAGGCACATATTTCGAGTCCAAATGTTTTAATTTCTTTTCTTCCTATAAGTAGAAAGGCCCTTTTCATTTGTAAAGACTTCTCAACAATTCTTCGATTATTTTTCAGTTTTCTCTTCGGTTTTCACCTGTTCTTTGTGGGAAGTTTCGACGAGGGTTCCGCTGCTTGACCTGTCTGAAGCTCTCATTTTTTTTTTTCTTGCAGTCCGCTTCAATAATTCGAAGCTTCGTCATAGGTAAAACTCATGAACATTCATCTCATTGCTGAGTCAAGTACAATCCTCGAGTTGTCCTGCAATCAATTCATAGAAGATTTGTAGCCGACGCCACTCTTGGAATCCGTGATTGGGGCATCTTCGGATTAACACGTTTGAATCGATCCCAAGTCTCGAGTAGTTTGCAGTAAATTTTGTATTTCTCTCTGCATTTTCTCAATTTTAGTTTATACATGTTCATGAATAAGTGTGCAAGCTGGGCCCAAAAGGATATGGAGTGTGGTGCACGAGTCTGTGACTATTCCCGAGCTACTCCTTGTAGAGAATGCTTAAAGAGGCGGAGCTGCGGTGCCTCTGGTGAAACTCCATTCTGCTAGTTTTATTTGTAATGTTTTATTTCAATGACCCATTCATCTTTGAATTTAATTAATTGTGGGTAATTCAATTATGGAATTGAGGCTAATTTTATGGTAATTGATTTGTAACGTATGATGCAATAAAAGACCATGATGGGTGGGATTTGTCTTCTGCCATTACAAATCAATCGTGGCCCTCTTTTCCTGTCAGTAAAAGAATCCACAACTCTTCTCTTCAACAATATACGCAATTGAGAATTCCATCACTTACATAATACTAGTGAGTTGTGATATTGGAGAGATAGAGAGAAGGTGTGGCCCCGAATAAGGTTCTCAGAAGGAGATTCGGAAAGGGCTTGGCTTGTAGATTGCTATCATCTTCGTTCATCATCTCTATCGGAATCTATGGCGAACGGTATGTCGATAATCCCAATTATGTGATTATGTTCTTAAGATGAATTTGATTTCAAGATTCTTTTATTAGGATTTTTCTGCATAAAATAAATATAAGTCTTTCAATTGGTATTAGATCAGGATTTTGAAATCAATTCATCTTAGAATTCAAATTTGTTATATGTCCATCTTTCTACCGTATGATTTCATGAAATTAAATTGAAGATGAGATTATTGCCTTGCTGTATGATTGATAACTAAATTAAAATTGAGATTAAATCATTTCAATTTTCTCGTAATCTATGGTATTGACGGCTATTTATGTCGATTTGGAGTTTTTTTTTCTACGTAAGACAGATTAACGATGATGATTTTTTTTAAAGTTGAGATAGTAGGTTTGATCATATATATATATATATATATATATATATATATATATATATATATATATATATATATATATATATATATATATATATATATATATATATATATATATATATATATATATATATATATATGATGTTTAGTACAACATGCAATATGTATTGTGTTCAATTATATGCAATTGAGTATTATTGTATGGATTAATGGGTATTAAGGTTATCATTCTGCAATTGAAAATCATTCTCTTTTAATCATTTTCTATGGATTCTGCAATTCATAATCATTTTGTTTCGATCAAATTATATGGTTATTTTACATTATTAAATCTTATAAATTCTTATAAATATAAGAATTATATGAAGGTTTAATCATCTAAATGATATGAAAGATTATAATATTCTCAAATTCCAGTCATAATTAAGGAATTGAGACTAGCTCAAAGGATAGTCGATTTTAATTAATTATGAACTGGGTAGGGTATCATAATTTGTATTACTTAGCAATTAGAATTGTTTACCTAAAGGTAACATGACTAATTGACGAGTAAGATAAATTATATTAGACCCTACTTAGGTGTTATAAAAGATTATTTACACCAACATAGAGTGAACAATAGGTATACTATATTTCATCCAAAGGAGAACTTGTAGTGATATCGATAGTTCATTATGTGAGAATCCTTTTATCTCTACCTTATTATATTTTGCTAAATTTATTTCAGTTGCTATTCCTACTTCATTGTACTCGCATGCTTCTGGTATTAAGACTCTTAATGGGTCAAATTTCTCTGAATGGTATGAACAAATTTAATTCACCTTGGGTGTTATGGATTTGGACCTAGCATTGCTTACTGAAAAACCTGGGGAAATAACGAATGCTGACAGTGATGAAGAAGTTAGCCTAATTGAAGCCTGGACCAAGTCCAATAGGCTTAGTCTTATGCTTA
Source organism: Erythranthe guttata (assembly GCF_056151865.1). Taxonomy (NCBI): domain Eukaryota; kingdom Viridiplantae; phylum Streptophyta; class Magnoliopsida; order Lamiales; family Phrymaceae; genus Erythranthe; species Erythranthe guttata. Next base: position 6,557,999 of record NC_142543.1, on the reverse strand, counting down.
TTAGAATGACCACTGCTAATAACATTAATATTTCTCTTCCCGAGGTTGACAATGCTATGGAACTGTTAACGGCTATTAAAGAACGCTTTAAATCACTGAACAAGTCATTAACAGGGACACTCATGGCTGAATTGACTACCTTGAAATATGGTGGTGATAAGGGAATTCGGGAACACATCCTGAATATGACTGATAAGGCTGCCAAACTTGGAGCTCTTGGCATGAAAGTGGAAGAGTCCTTCCTTGTGCAATTTATCCTTATCTCACTTCTGTCAAAGTTTGGTCCATTCAAAATCTACTATAATACTAAAAAAGACAAGTGGAATTTGAATGAGCTGACTAGTATGTGTATTCAAGAGGAAGTGAGATTAAAGCAAGAAGGAAATCACTTTGCATTGGCTGTAACTCATGGAACTATGAAGAATAAAGGGAAATTTTTGAAGAGTGGAAATAAATTTTCACCAAACAAAAGATATGAACCTGGTAAAAGTAGTCGAGGTCATGGAAAGGCTTTTGTTGTCATCTGTTACTTTTGTAACAAAAAGGGACACGTAAAGAAGGACTGTGAGAAACGTAAGGCTTGGTTCGAAAAGAAAGGTATTCATCTTTCTTTTGTACGTTATCAATCAAATCTTATTGAAGTTCATTCTTACACTTGGTGGCTTGATTCTGGTGCTACAACTCATATCACAAATTCATTATAGGGATTCCTTACAACTCAGAAACTGGAGGAAAGTGAAAAGTACATCTATATGAGGAACCATCTCAAATCTAAGATGGCGTTTGTTGGCACTTATTGCCTCATATTAGAGACGGGTCACAAGATGGATCTTGTAAACACTTTTTATGTACCTTCGTTTTCTAGGAATTTGGTTTCTTTTTCAAAACTGTTTGTTTGTGGTTATTCAACTTTAATTGGTTGTGAAAAACTCAGTTTTATATTTAATTCAATAATAATTGGTTTCGGTATTTTATGTGATAGTTTATATAAAATAACTTTGAATCATGAGTATATGAGAAATAGAGTTGGAGAAAGAGAGAATTATGTCTCTCACGTATATTAATCATATATATAATTACATGTAGGAAACCCTAACCTATTACACAAGGTAACTTATTACACAAGGTAACTATAATAAATAATAATAATATATACGCTAATACACCCCTGCAGTCGAAACGGGACAGGAGAGGACGTGGAGACTGGAGACAAATTGTTGAAATAGTTGGGTAGGGAGTCCTTTCGTGAAGATATTGGAAAACTGGTAGGCGGATGGGACGTGAAGAACTCGAACGTGTCCCTAAGAAACTTTGTCTCGGACAAAGTGGATATCAATCTCCACATGATCCGTACGAGAGTATTGAATAGGATTGCTGGATAGGTAGACGGCACTGACGTTGTCACAGTAGACAATGGTGGATTTTGAAAGTGGGCAGAGCAACTCATAAAGTAAGTTGCGTAACCAAGTCGTTTCGGTGACGGCATTTGCGACAGCTCGATATTCAGCCTCCGCACTAGATCGAGAAGTAGTGACCTGTCGTTTGGAGGACCAAAAGATGAGGTTGTTGCCGAGGAAAACGCAATAGCCCGATGTCGAACGACGAGTGTCACCAATCGGCGTCGGAATAAGCGATAAGAGAGAGGTTCGGATTGGGGGAGAGGAGAAGGTCGTGGTCGAGAGTGCCACGAATGTAGCGAAGGATACGCTTGATAGCAGCCATATGAGGTTCCCTCGGATCATGCATGAATAAACATATTTCTTGCACAACATAGCAGATGTCGGGACGAGTAAATGTGAGGTATTGCAGTGCACCGGCAAGGTTGCGATAGAGAGAAGTGTCAGCGTCGTACTTGCGTTGAGAGAGAAATAACCCATTCGATGAGCGAGTAACTGAGATGCCGAGAAAGTAGTGAAGATCGCCAAGATCCTTCATTGCGAACTTCCGATTAAGGGCAGCGATGATAGAGCGAAGCAATTCAGGTGTGGATGCCGTAAGTACAATGTCATCGACATACAGTAGAAGGTAGGCGCATGAACTGTTGCGACAGTCGCGTGAACTGTTGCGACAGTACACAAAGAGTGAAGTGTCGGACTTGCATTTTCTGAACCCTATGGTAGTAATGTGAGAGGCAAAATGCTTATACCAAGCACGGGGTGCCTGCTTGAGACCGTAGAGTGCTTTGTTGAGACGACACACGTGAGTGGGGCGAGATGGATCGACGAATCCGGGAGGTTGCTCGCAGTAGACAGTTTTAGAGAGATTGCCATGTAAGAAGGCATTTTTCACATCAAGTTGATGGATTGGCCATGATCGTGAGAGAGCAATGCTGAGAACTGTTCGAACAATGGCTGGTTTGAAAACTGGGCTAAAAGTCTTGTCAAAGTCGATGCCAGCCTGTTGGTGAAAACCGCGAACAACCCACCGTGCTATGTATTGCTCAAGGGAGCCATCAGACTTGAGTTTCTGTTTGTATATCCACTTACTAGAAATAACATTAGTGAACGGAGGGCGGGGCATAACATTCCAAGTATTTTTTTTAATCACAACATTCTAGTATATTCCTCAATCATGGCATTTCGCCAATTTTGGTCAAGAAGAGCTTGACGATAGTTGGTGGGAAGAGAAGAGGTAGAGGACGCAACTAGAGAGAAAGGGCCTTTGGGTTTGTGAATGCCCGCTTTACTGCGAGTCACCATAGGGTGAGCAGGGGGAGGTGAGGGAGGTGTGGGAGTATGGGAAGGAGATGTGGGAGTAGGAGAAGGAGATGTGGGAATAGGAGAAGGGGTTTTGAGCTGGCCGTGGTCGAGAGGTGGTGCCGCAGGTGAAACAGGTGTCGGCTGTATTGTAGGACTGTTGGACGAACTGTTGGAACATGGTGGTTCACTGTTGGAACAGTTGGATGAACTATTGCGATAGTTAGATGAAGTCTGAGGGAGGAGGAACAATGAGGGTGTGTTTTCGTCCAAGGCAGAGGTAGGGAGTGTGTTTGTGGGAGGAGTTGACTCAGCAAAAGGAAAGTGAGTTTCTTCGAAGGTGACATGACGAGAAATTATGATTCGGCCAGTGGATCTATCAAGACAACGACAGCCTTTGTGAGAGAAAGGGTGACCGAGATAGACACAAAGAGTTGAACAGGGGGGCGAGTTTATGTGGTGTGGTGGCGGTGAGGTTGGGATAACTGAGACAGCCGAATACTCGAAGATGAGAGTATGTAGGTTTGGTGAGGTAAAGAGCTTCGTGAGGGGTCCGATTTTGTATGGTTTTGGTAGGTAAGATATTGAGTAGGTGGGTGGCCATACGAAGGGCTTCGATCCAATAAGTAGGATGAAGATGAGCTTGAAAGATGAGGGATTGAATCATGTTGGTTATAGTGTGGATCATTCATTCTGCGTGTCCGTTTTGAGGGGAGGTGTGGGGACACGAAAAACGATTTAGAATGTCGTGCTTAGTAAAGTAGTTTTGAAAATCCGCATTTTTTAATTCACGGCCATTATCACTTTGTAAGGCTTTGAGGGGATGTTGGAATTGAGTTTTTAGAAGTGTATGAAAATTGAAAATGGTTGTAAAAACGTCAGATTTATTGCTAAGAGGAAAAGTCCATAAATAATGGGTAAAATCATCAACTAACGTAAGATAGTATATGAAACCCGTAAGACTAGAGACATGAGAAGTCCATAAATCAACATGAATAATTTGAAATGGAGCAACAGTAGGGTCTTTATTATGAGAAATAAAAATGCTAGAAAATAAACGGGACATGACGTGTTTGCCGGGATGGCCTAGACGCCGATGCCAAATATTTTGAGACGAAGGTGTTGAGACAGTGAGGAAAGCAGCGGGAGGTGAGGTGGGAGGCGGGACGCCAAATGGATATAGGTCACCGGAGCTATTGCACCTGAAAATCTCGACTCGAATTCGAAGATCCTTCACAGAAAAACCAAAAGGGTCAAATTCAACCGAACATGAGTTATCGCGAGTGAACTTTCGAACATAGATAAGGTGTTTAATGATATTGGGTGTGACGTAGACATTTGTGAAGCGGAAAGGAGTGGTGGGAAGAATTGTGTGGCCTATGTGGGTGATGGGGAGGGTGGAACCATTACCGACGACGACATGTTTGGGGAAATTACTGCTAGGATTAAAAACAAAATTGAAATTACCTGAGTGTGGTGCCATATGAGAGGTCGCCCCGCTGTCCATGAACCACTGTGACTCGGTAGGCTGCTGAAGTGTCACCGTATTCAAACGATTTGCTAGATCCACCACGTTGGCACTGTTGCATGAACTGCTGCAACGGTTGATGGAACTGTTAGAGCTGTGCCATGGCTGCTGGTGCGGATGAACCTGAGCAGGGGCAGAGTGGCCGGTGTAGGGTTCAGGTGGTCCAGTAGGCTTGAGCCGCTGGAGTGGATGGGTGGCCCGATGTATGTGGAGCGGGTCCTAGAATTGACGGGAACGACTGTTGTCGGTACGGTGCGCTATGAGCACTATGGTAGCTATAGTGCTGCATGGGGTGACGGTTAGTGCCGCGACCTCCGCGACGGTTGGATCGGCCACCCTCGCGCTGATAGCGCGAAGAACCACCTCCGCATGAACTGTTGCAACTGTTGGATGGACAGTTCGCGTTGGAGGCATAGAAAACAGCAGCGGTCTCCTCAGGTTCAGCATGTTTAGTTTCTTCCATCTGAAGAAGCGATCGAGTCTGTAGAAAAGTGGGAAGGGGATTCTGAAATGAGATGAGATTGGCGATGGTCCTGTAATTTTTCAGATCTCTATCCCAATAACATAATTTGCCTCACCCATATCAACCATCTTAAAATTCTTGGAAAGATAATTCTAGGTTTCATGAAGTAAACCAAGATCACTACTTGCTAGTAAAATATCATCCACATACAAGACTAAAAAGATAAACTTGCTCCCACTGACCTTTAGATATATACACCGGTCAACAGTGTTTTCCTTAAATGCAAAGGAAGTAATGGTATCATTGAATTTTATATACCATTGTCTAGAAGCTTGTTTAAGTGCATATATGGATTTCTTTAATTCACAAGCCAAGTGTTCCTTTCCTTGCTTTGTAAATCTTTCAGGCTGGTCCATATAGATATCTTCATCTAAATCCCCATTCAGAAAAGCGGTTTTCATGTCCATTTGGTGCAACTCCAAATCATAATGAGCTACAAGAGCCATAACAATTCTAAAAGAGTCTTTCTTACATACTGGAGAGAAAGTCTCTCTATAATCAATGCCTTCTTTTTGAGTGAAACCTTTGGCCACTAGTTTGACTTTAAATCTTTTGATATTGTCCTTAAAGTCACGTTTGGTCTTGAAGACCCATCTACATCCGACTTTCTTACCGTTCTTAGGCAATTCGACAAGATCCCAAACACCGTTATAGTCCATTGATTTCAACTCTTCATTCATAGCATCAATCCATCTACTAGAATCTTTACTTTTCATGGCTTGTGAATATGAAACTGGATCATTTTGAATACCAATATCAAAATAAGATTCTTGTAGATACACCATATAATCATCGGATATGACAGATTTTCTTTCCCTTTGATATTCCCTCAAAGCTACCGGTGGTGGTGGTTCTACAGTATTGCCAATGATGACGTCTTCATGGAGTGGTGAATTGAGTGGTGAATCATTTGTTTCAACCTGCTGTATAGGTTGAAGATTAACTTTATCTTGAGGGAAATAAGATGGTAAAATATTCACCCTAGTTTCCTCAAGTTCTACCTTTCTTGATTCAACACTCCCACTAACTTCACCATTCTTTAAGAATTTGGCGTTTCCAGTTTCAACTATCCTCGTAGTATGGTTAGGACAATAAAATCTGTACCCTTTTGACTTTAGTGGATAACTAATAAAATATCCAGAAATTGTTCTAGGATCCAATTTCTTTTCATTTGGATTGTATATTATAGCCTCTGCTGGACAACCCAATAAGATTCTTAGCGTATATATTATTATTATTATTTATTATAGTTACCTTGTGTAACATGTTACCTTGTGTAATAGGTTAGGGTTTCGTACATGTAACTATATATATGATTAATATACGTGGGAGACATAATTCTCTCTTTCTCCAACTCTATTTCTCCTATATGGTATCGGACACTAGGTTAACCTAGCCGTCACCGCCAACCTTCCCTTCTCAGCCGTCGCCTCTCTCATTCTCCATGGCCGGCGACGAATCTCCTCCCTCCACCGCCCCTCTCAATCCTTTCCACCTTGCTCATGTCATCTTCAATATTAAATCTCTCATCCCCGTCATCCTAGATCTGAAAACTCCCAACTATCAAAAGTGGAGCCATTTTTTCACAATTACCGTCGGTCGTTTCTGCCTCTTCGATCTACGCCATGGAAAACCCCAACCCGACTCAATTTCCGCCGATGAATGGCAACGTGCCGACTATCTCCTCCAATCTTGGATCTACGGTACCATCTCTAATGATTTGTCCAGCATGGTTCTCTCCAAAACATCCATCGCCAGTGATCTCTGGACCGCCATCTCATCTCTCTTCGCCGATAATAAAGATTATCGGGCCATTCAACTTGAAGAGAAATTCAAGTCTCTCAAGAAAGGCACTCTCTCCATTCACGATTATTGCCAAATAATCAAAACCACGGCGGACAACTTGGCCGATGTCGGAAATCCAATCTCTGACAAACAACTCGTCCTACAAACCCTACACGACCTTCCGAGATCGATCTCGAGGATTGTTAGGATTGTCTCAGAAAGGATATATCAATCGAGTTTTTGAAAGATTTAATATGCAGTTTTGTTCACCCATTAATGAACCTATCACGAGAGGTGATAAATTAAATGAAAAACAATGTCCAAATAATGATTTAGAAAATGAGAAAAATGAAGTTGATTCCATATGCATCAGCAGTTGGAAGTCTGATTGATGTATGCACAGACTTGTACTAGACCAGATATTAGTTATGCAGTGGGTGTACTTGGTAGATTTCAAAGTAATCCATGAATAGAACATTGGAAAGCAGCAAAGAAGGTTATGAGGTATCTTCAACGGACAAATGATTACATGCTTACTTTTAGGAGATCGGACCAATTAGAGGTTATTGGTTATTCAGACTTCGATTTTGCTGGTTGTTTAGCTAGTAGAAAGTCCACATCGGGCTTTGTATTTCTACTAGCTGGTGGAGCAATCTCTTGGAAGAGTGGAAAGCAAAGTATTATTGCTTCTTCCACAATGGAGGCTGAGTTTGTAGCATGTTTTGAGGCTTCGAGTCATGCACTATGATTGCGAAATTTTATCTTAGGGCTTAAGGCTGTTGACTCAATTGTTAAGCCTTTGAAGATATATTGTGATAACACACGCAACCGTTTTCTTCTCTAAGAATGGAAAGTATTCAAGTGGATCCAAGAACACGGATCTTAAATACTTGGTTGTTAAGGAAAGAGTCCAGAAATAGTAAGTGTCAATAGAAAATGTAAGTACAACTCTTATGGTTGCTGATCTATAAAGACATATGAGGAACATGTTATTAGAATGTGTCTTTTGATCAATCCATGATTTGATGAGTTGTGATTGTAATTGACACTTAATTTATTTATCAAATGTTTCTGTTTTCTTGTTTCCAATTATGTGTGCACATATTAAGTTTGGAATTAATATAACAAGATTTGTCCTAACAAGGCAAAATTAAAGGGGCTATTATGGATTAGAATAGTAAGGGTTATTAGTGGCGTGATACATACAAGAGAATATGATAAATGAATCATATGACCGCTATGATTCACATTAATAACTCAAACTAGTTCTAGTATTAAAGTACTTTATTTACAAATTATGGTAATCACCTTAATTGTCTTTTAAAATCGTGATCACGTGTCAAATGTTTTTGTATGAAAAACGCACCGAGTCAAATATTTTTTAAACTTATTTTCCTTAAACGGTTCAATGGGCCAAGTGAAAGAATGTTAGTTTTATTTGTAACGTTTTATTTTAATGGCCCAATAACCTTTGAATTTAATTAATTAATAATGGGTAATTCAATTATGGAATTAAAACTGATTTTATGTAATTGATTTGTAACGTATGATGTAATAAAATGAAATGCTTTTTGGGGTCTGAAAATTGCTTTTGCAGTTCATACCCCAAAAAACTTTCTCTCTCTAAAAAAAAAAACTCAAAAAATTCGAATTGAAACCAAATCAAGCCAAATTTATCGAAATTTTGAGGTATTTTCAACTCCCAAACGTTTTAATTGCACTGGGTAGGAAATTTCGGTTGTAATTGTCAAAAAAACAACCCTAAGAATAGAATAACTGATTCAACTATTTAAGGATTAAAATAATTTTTTTTTATTAAAAATAATAATTGATTTCTATATTAAGAAGGAAATCAATGAAAAAAAAAAAAGAAAACGTTAGAGACAAATTAAATAGAATAAAAGAATTCAAAGCAATCAAATGCATTTACTTCCATATAATAAATACATCAATTAAAAGAGTAATCAAATGCATTTCTATATACCCATATACATACATATAAATACACTTTCAAGTTTTTTCTTAAATAAAATTATTCACTTCGTTTTATTGTACATAGAGCATTTGTAGAGTCACAGTAAGGTAGTTGAGATGTTCTACCACGGGAGAAGAAAAAAAATAACACTAAATCTGAATATATATATATGGGTTGAATACAAAAACACCCCTGTACTATGGACTTTGTATCATTTAGCCCCCTGTACTACACATAAATACAAAAACCCCCCTGCTATTATATTTTTTCCAAAATATGACGAAAATACCCCTGCTAAACCTATAAATATAAGGGTTTGTTTGAGCCCTTTCCCACTATATTTTTTAACATTTTCGGTCAATTTTACTTCGGAATTTTTTTTTTCCTTCAAAACATTTAATTACTTAGATTTTTTTTTAAATTTCTAACTAAAACCTTTTATTTTTGTCATTTTGAATTTATTCATTTTTTTCTTAAATATCTTCCGGTAGTTCAAATTCTCAACAATAATAGTATTGCAAAGATGTTTGTAATCTTAGAATGTTTGAACTACCGGAAGACATTTAAGAAAAAAAATGAAGAAACTCAAAATGACAAAAATAAAAGGTTTTATTTAGAAAATAAAAAAAATGTCAGCTATTAGATGTTTTGGTGAAAAAAGTATAAATACCGAAATTTTCAACGTAAAATTGTCTGAAAATGGTAAAATGTATAGTGGAAAAATTATATATATATGCTTGAGTAGGGGTATTTTCGTCATATTTTGGAAAAAATGCAATGTGAGGGGGGTTTTTGTATTTATGTGTAGTACAGGGGGGTAAATGATACAAAGTCCATAGTACAGGGGTGTTTTTGTATTTAAACCTATATATATATATATATATATATATATATATATATATATATATATATATATATATATATATATATATATATATATATATATTAAAAACAAATTTAATACACTTGTTATAGACAAATGTACGAACACATAATTAAAAAATAATAATTTATAAATTGTTACATTTGCTCCTCGAATAACATCATTCATGTAGAATGATGCCCTTTATACCACCGGCGGAAGAAAGATGATTGTACTTAATTGTTGTCCCTGTAAATAGAAAATAAACCAAAAAAAAATGTATGAAAAGCATTAACAAAGTATATTAAAATTAACATCCCGAAAGAAATAAGTTAAAATAGTACTCATATGTGAACATAAAAAAATAATTATGAATATAAAACTATATATACATAATTATAATAATCTTTAACAAAAGGAAAATGAAAAAAAATGTAATATGAAAACATATCATACGAACATCGTACACTTTGTAATGTAATGACGGTATTGAAAAATAAAATCAATGTGGAGGGGTTTAAATGTATTGAGCATGAGCCATATTTTATGAAAAAAAAAATTCAAAAAATTTATATATTAGTAGGAAATCAAATCACACAAATAAAGGAAACAAACAAAAAATAAGACAATAAATTCTAAAAAAAATCTTGCATATATATATATATATATATATATATATATATATATATATATATATATATATATAAAAAATTAATGGTGAAATATATATATTGAATAAAAAATTGCGAGGATGTTGTCAAATAAAATAGAGTATATAATGTAGGGTAAATAGCACTTAACCCCTTGTGGTTTGGACAATTTGCACATGACCTTCTTGTGGTTTTGACATTTTGCACATGACCCCCTTATGGTATGGAATTAGGCACATAACCCTCTTGTGGTTTTGAAATTTTGCACATGACCCCCTTATGGTATAAAATTAGCGCATAACCCCCTTGAATAAAAAACTGGAAAAGACTAAATAACCCCTATTAAGTCCAAAATTCTTGTTTTAATTTAAAAACAATTATTCTATAAAATGAAAAGCTTTATTTACTTTTTTGTAAAATGAGAAATATAATATATTATTGTGCTTTTTTTTTTTTTTTTTTTTTTAATTTTACAGCACAAAAGGTATATAATACTAGTTATTGTACGATTGACAATTTATTTGATTTTAAAAACCAATTTGAAAATCTTTAACATTATCATTAATTATGATTATTATATTACTATTTTCTATTATAATATATTATATTATAGTTGTTATCGAAATTTAATTTTTTTAAGAAACAAAGTCTTTATTTTTTTATTCTTTTGGAAAAGTCTAAAAAAAACATTTGTGTAAAGTTGAAATGAAAATTAAATTAAAAAAAAATATATGTGCTGTAAAAATAGAAAAAAACACAATAATATATTATATGTCTCATTTTACAAAAAAGTACATTAAACTTTTCATTTTATAGAATAATTATTTTTTAAATTAAAATAAGAACTGTTGACTTAATAGGGATAATTTAGTCTTTTCCAATTTCCGATTCAAGGGGGTTATGTATTAATTTCATACCATAAGGGGGTCATGTGCAAAATGTGAAAACTACAAGGGGGTTATGTGCCTAATTTAATACCATAAGGTGGTCATGTGCAAAATGTCAAAACCACAAGGGAGTTATGTGCTTAATTTCATACCATAAGGGGGTCATGTGCAAAATGTCCAAACAACAATGGAGTTAAATGCTATTTACCCTATACTGTAACATATTTAAATATAGAGTATATTCTACATAGAATTATGTACAAATATGTATAGTTATACCATTATATTCTACATAGATTTTGACCAGATATTGAGGATGTTAGAGCAACTCCAACCCATTGTTATCAAATGGGGTTATCAAATCCTCATTTGATAACCAGGATTATACTTTGATATCTCTATACAATTAGTGAACTCCAACCACAAGTATCAAAAAATAATTATCAAACAAATTTATGATTATTTATATATTATTTATTTTTTTAATCCATTTTAAATAATCATACAAACCAATTTTTCTAAGAAACTATCCTCAAAATCAATATTAATCAAGTTTTTACCTTTTGATAACAAAAAAAATAATAATAAGAGCAACTCCAATGCTAGATATAAAAATTGAGTTATCAAATACTCATTTGATATTTAAAAATTATTTTCATATTTATTTAAAATTCATCCACTCCAACCATGGTTATCAAATTAATTATCAATTTGAAGTTTATTGGTGGTTTTATTTGTAATTGCCACATGTCAACTTCTGATTGGATGATTAGGAGGGTACATTTTTTATAACTCACTTTCCAGCAAGTATTTTTACAACCCAAAAGGTGAATTATCAAAATGGAGACCTCATTTGATAACTCCATTGGAGTTAAAGATTTCTATTTTTAAGTATGTAAATAGGGGTTAAATGTTTGAATACTCTATTTGATAACCCATTAGAGTTGCTCTTAATGGTATCCGTATAACTCTATTTGTACATAATTCTATCATTATATGTAGAATATAATTTATTAAATAGAGTATATTTTTGTATATAATTCAAGTAAATTTGTACAATTTCCGTATATAATGGAAATAAAATATTCTATATGCCTTTTTATTTTGTCAAAATCCACGTAAATATATGAGGATGTTGTGTATAATGGAAATAAAATATTGTGTGATCTACATATACATTAAAATACGAAAATATAAACATAATATAAAAAAATTCGAAATTATATACATAACATAAAACAATTGAATATTCACATGAATTGAAAGAACAATAATATATTTTTCAGAAAAAAAACAATAATATTATATCTATAAAATATTTTATTGTTCATTATTGTATTTTATTAATATATCATTATATTTTATAAAATGAAATAATGAAATAATAAAAATATTTATATGTTGTATTTTAAATAAATATAATTTATTGAATGCATATTCCGAAATTCTATAAATACGAAAATTAAAAAAAATATTTTATTATTAAAATTAGTCGATTATTACAATGAAAAAAGAATTCCTAAAATTTATCTGAATATTCATAAAAAATGGATATTCAAACAAATATATTTCGAAAATTAAAATTAAAAATAAGATAAATATTTTTCGAATTTATATATAGAATAAATGCATTAAAGAATATATATATATATATGTGGTAACGTTTAAATAATTGTGCAAATATTAAATAGGAAATAACTTAAGCACATACTAAAAATAAAAAGCCAACTAATCAATTTGAGATGACACATAATCAATTGAACTCCAACTAAGCAATTTGGAATTATAACATCAACATTTGCCACATATCATTCATTTAGGGCAGAATCCTCTTTTTATATAATATATAGATTCTAAGTGTGTATTCAATTTCATTTACTTCAATCTCATATTAAAATAGTGAGGTCATGTTCTTTCTAACACAATTTTTTATATACTATTTTTCAAGAGCTTTATAACGATTTGTCGTAAGTATATATAGTTTAAAAAAATTATGAAAACTCCTTTATTTTAAATTGAGTATTATACATGTATATTCACAATTTCAGTTTTCAATTTGATTAAAAAAAATATTATATACTATTTCGATTAAGTAAGTCTACGATGTGATACTGTAAACACAAAATTAAATTCTAATAACAAACATATAAAAAAATCTCAATTGTGTATTTAAAAATTACAAAAAAGGAAGGTAATATTGCATGGTACAAAATTTGATAAGATAATTTAAATATTAATGTCATTTGCTGTTTGTTACAAATTATGGTCTTCTTGGAACAAGATTAGCAAATTGTTGCGGTTGTTGTGGTATGGAGCAACAATGACAATGACTGGATTAACAATTTGTTGTAGTTGTTGTGATGGAGGAATGTGATTGTGAGCAGCAGTAGGTGCGACAGGAGATTGCACAGATGAATCAAAAGTTTAGAAAAATGCTCATCACAAGAAATAGACGGTGAATAGCACTGTGATATGGTGTTAAAACTATAAAGAAGCTCAAAAGGGGATTTTTCGGTTTTTACTATTTTGGAGGGTTTACTATTAGTTATGAAAGATGCATTAGTAATTAACACACTCTTTCCAATATGTTAGAGGAACTCTGGACTTAAAGTACGAAGATCTAGCCACATTAAGAAGATGTTGATGTTTTCGTTCAACCACATAATTTTATTGGGGTGTTTGAGCACAAGAAAACTGATGGAAAATGCCAAACTTTGTGAAAAGAAACTCAAACTTGAGCTCTAGGGCATTGTCTGACCTAAATTTCTTAAATTTAGTGCCAAATTGAGTCTCAACCTTAGTAAAAAACTGGAAGTATAGTTTGTTGAATATCATATTTGCTTTTTTAGAAAACAAACCCAAGTAAATTTGAAATAATTATAAAGAATGGTGCCACGAGTAAGAGTGACATGTGGGTACAACAAGTTTGAAAGGGCCCCAAATATCATAATGTAGTATTCAAGCTACTAAAGACATTATTATTTGATTAAAGGACAATCTTTTTTGTTTAGTTAGAGGACATATTTAACAAGGAAGTTTATCATCATATTTTTAAGCATAAAGACCAAAAACATGTTTTAGGACAATACACTTCCAATCAGACAAGTGGCCAAGTCTACTGTGCCATGTATTGATGGACACATTATTACAAGCAGCAACTAAAATTTGATAAGATATTTGATTACAAGGAGAAAATGAACAATTTTGAGAGGCATGATCCTAAACATAAATTCTCCTTAATTTCCTATCCTTATCAATCATCATGGCCTTGGGATCTTGGAAGCACAAACCCATATCATCATGAGTGAAGTGAAGGAATTGATATGAACCACACCAACCATGTAATGAGACCCAATAACAATACTTTAGGTATCAAATTCTGGATCGTCTAAAAGAAAGAATTACAGGGGTGGAATCGCGACTTATTATCTATAAAGAGACAAGAACTTTGGTATATAAAGACCCTCTAATCAATTGCAAGTTGGGATGAACACACGAAATCCTCCCATGTGTTCCAAAAGTTCTTAAAAAAAAAAAAAAAAAATCTCACAATTTTATAAATGATCAAAGGTTCTCTTTTACAATGATAAGAATGCATTTTTATATAGGGGCTTTAAGATATAGGTCCCTCGTGACAAAACTTATTAGAACTAAATGACAAGTCCAACTAAATATTTTCTTCACATCCTTCATAAAATTTATTCCTAAACTACCCTTCCATTCACAAATTCAAAATTTGCATTAAGTAACATTCAAACTGCATTTATCAATTTTTAATTATTTATTTAATATTTCATTTTTCCATCTAACATTAAAAAAAATGAATGCAGAATACACATTTTTCTCTTTTTTTTTTTTTTTTTTTTTTTTTTTACATTTTATCATTTTTAGAAAAAAACTTGTATTTTTTACCTTTTTCTCTACAGAATACAATTTACATATTTTTCAATCTTTTTAATTTGTTTTTTTTTAGTTGTTTTTATTTTTTTATCTTTTATCAATAAATGTAGTCATCTATAGTTAACATCTTTTATTTGTGTATATACAGTACAATAGACTGTAGTAGCCTATGGTATATAGACTGTAGTAGACTATAGTATACTTGGTACTTGGTGTACTATTCCAAAGCCTACCCGCTAACAACTCCCGACCATCGCCAACCCTATCGGTCAACACAGTCGCGGCCCAACCCTAGCAGCCAACACTCCCAGTCGTCGCCAACCCATATCCACTAAACCCTAGCCACCTACTAAAATCCCTAGCCATCAAAGAGCCCTAGTTTGATGAATTTTCCCTCCACCGTCGATCTAAATTCGCACCACCATCTCCAAATGGTCAGCCATCTCCATAACTGCTGCCCACTACCGCCATAACCATCCCCTTTATAAACACAACCACCACCGTTCCCCTTTACCGTCACTTAGGGATGACAATAGGTACGCATCGCCATAGCCACCGCCTCTCTCTACCACCAGTTCAGGATGAGCCGCCGGACTACTCTACAGCCAGTTCGTGAGCGCCGCCAGTTCTGATCAGATTCATCTCCGCCGCAAAATGCAGATGTGTTATATATATGTTGGGAAAATTGGTTAAAAATTGAGTCATGAACAATTTTTTATCCATGTTATTGTACGGTCTAGTTGATTATATAAATCAATTTTTGGATTAGATTAATATGAAACCAATTTTGTGGTGAATGAAAAATTACTAGTCCAAAATATAAGGAAAGTGGGATTTTGAGATATCCCACATTGGAAATGTAGAGAAGTACTGAGCTGTATATATATCAAAATGTTGGGACAAAGGGTCACGCCCTTTGGGCATTCAATTTTGTTTGGGAGAAAGGTCTATATGTTATGTGTTTCAAATCGTGCCCACACGCGCCGCCGCCATCTGTCCGACCGACCGGCTCGCTCGTACGGACGGACCGGAGCGGATTTGATTGGATGTGATTTGGGCTTGGGCCCAAATCACTACATTTTTTTTTGGGCCAACAACATTAGGTCATGGGCCGCCAACCCATTGAGCCCTTCTTACTCGAAGCCCATCTCGAATGGTCTGGCTGGTTTGAATTGGTGAGGCCGAACCAATGCAAACCATTCGGCTCAACTCGAAATGGTGCAACCACTCCCAATCGGCTCGAAATGGTGCAACCATTCAGCCAAAATGTACCTTTTTGCTCCAAAGGACACTACTTTTCGAACCTTATAAATAGAGCCTATCTTTCCCAGAATTCCTCACTTCAATCCAAAATCAGCCTACTGCATATTAAACCTACCCTTCACAGATTCTCTCGAAAAGTTCTCACAAAGTATAGTTCGTCGTACTTGGGATTTGGAGTGCTCCTATTCCAAGCCTTGCCGTTGTATCTTGGGAGGCGATTTCCATTCAAGCCGTTAGCACCGTTGCGGGGAAATTTCGTCTTAAGGACAGAGTCAACTCGCCTCGGCAAATATTTGTTCATACCAGATTAATTCCAACAATCTTAAGACGAAATCTTACAATCTGCAAAATGGCCGAAGGAGACAACAACAACAACAACCTGCCAGAAAACCAAAATGTTGATCCACCAACCCAAGGAGTGCAGCCACCAAATGTTCATGTTCCTCCCCCAACCGTTGCTGTTCCACCTCCGGTTCTTCCACCAACGTTTCGTCCAGCCCTATACCCTCCTGTCGTCGCTCATGGAGAAAAACCAGAGAAGTTCAAAGGTATCGATTTCAAACGTTGGCAACATAAATTGCTCTTTTACCTCACCACTATCAACTTGGCTATTTTCGTTACGGAAACACCTCCCGCTGTGCCTAATGCCAATGCTACCTTGGAAACGAGAGTTGCGTGCGATGCTTGGTTTCATTCCGACTTCTTGTGTCAGAATCACATCTTGAATGCTCTAGATGATTCACTATACAATGTGTATAGTGCTATCAAAACCGCTAAGGAACTGTGGTAGTCCTTAGAAAAAAAGTACAAAACCGAAGATGTCGGGTTGAAGAAATTCATCGTCGGGAAGTTTTGGACTTCAAAATGGTGGACAGCAAGACTCTTATGAGCCAAGTCCAAGAGTTGCAACTCATCATGCATGATATTCATGCCGAAGGAATGAGGTTGAGTGAATCCTTTCAAGTTGGTGCAATGATCGAGAAGCTACCACCGCTTTGGAAGGATTTCAAGAATTATCTCAAGCACAAACGCAAGGAAATGAGTCTTGAAGATCTTATCGTGAGGCTAAGGATTGAAGAAGATAATCGAAAGACCGAGTCCAAAACCGGCAAGCAGCAAATGGAGGCTAAAGCACACCTTATGGAACCAAACATGCAGGTTAGCAAGAAAATGAAGGCTCAAGGAAGTGCTAGTGGCGGTGGAAATGGAAGCAACAACGGCAAAGGAAAATGGAAGCCAAATAAGTTCAAGTTCAATGGAACGTGTCACAATTGCGGCAAGCCAAATCACATGACAAAGGATTGTCGTCAACCCAAGAGGCAAGCTAATTTGGTCGAAGACAAAAGTGTTCCTATCGACATGTCCGATATCAACTTGTGTGCCGTAGTCTTTGAAGCTAACTTGGTGGACAATCCCAAGGAATGGTGGCTCGATATGGGTGCAACTCGCCACATATGCTCCAACAAGGAGTCGTTCTCCTCCTACACTCCAATCAACATTCAAAAGGTGTTCATGGGAAACTCTGCAACATCGGACATTGTAGGCATAGGAAAGGTTGTTTTGAAGCTCACCACCGGGAAAGAGCTCACTTTGGTTAATGTACTGCACGTTCCGGATATCCGTAAAAATTTAATTTCCGGAACGCTGCTCACTAAGGCTGGTTTTAAGTTAGTTCTTGAGGCTGAGAAATTAATTCTCACCAAGAATGGTTGTTTTATAGGGAAAGGCTATGTTGATAACGGCCTTGTTAAGATGAATGTAATGACGCTTGTTCACAAGCTTGATGATAATAAAATTATTAATTCTATGTACTTGATAGAGTGTTCTAAATTATGGCATGTTATATTATGACATGTGAATTTTAAAACACTAAAAAAGTTAGTAGACTTAGAACTACTACCTCATCTTAAATTCGATTCTCAAAAGAAATGTGAAACTTGTGTAGAAGCAAAAATGACCAAATTGTCATTTAATTCTGTTGAAAGAATAACGGAACCTCTAGATTTAATTCACAGTGATATTTGTGATTTAAAATTTGTGCAAACTAGAGGAGGAAAGAAATATTTTATTACATTTATTGACGATTGTACTAAATATTGTTATGTGTTTTTGCTAAGGAGCAAAGACGAGGCATTGGAAGGTTTTAAAAGCTATAAAGTTGAAGTGGAAAATCAACTTGGAAGAAAAATCAAAATGATTCGAAGTGATAGAGGTGGAGAATATGGTGCTCCATTTGATGAATTTTGTTCTCAAACCGGCATTATTCATCAAACTACGACACCTTACTCACCCCAATCAAATGGTGTTGCTGAACGCAAAAATCGGACTCTTAAAGAAATTATGAATGCAATGTAATAAATTCGGGTTTACCTCAGAATTTGTGGGGGGAAGCACTCCTCTCAGCCAATCATATTCTTAATAAGATTCCGCACCGAGAAAAGAAAGAAACCCTTTATGAATTATGGAAAGGTCACAAGCCGTCCTATAAATATTTAAAAGTGTGGGGGTGTTTGGTTAAGGTACAAGTACCTAAACCAAAACAAATAAAAATTGGGCCTAAAACTGTTGATTGCATCTTTATTGGCTACGCAAACAACAGTAGTGCATATCGATGTTTAATACACAAGTCTGATGTTCTTGATATGAATGAAGGAACAATCATTGAATCAAGACATGTTGCATTTTTTGAGGATAGATTTCCCTATAAAGAAAAATCAGCAACGAGTTCTAACAAAAGAACATATGAAAATGCTAATGATGGGTTTCAAAGTAATGAAGAACCTAGACGAAGTACTAGGGCAAAAATTGCTAAGTCCTTTGGACCGGAATTCCTAACATATACTATGGAAAATGATCCAAGGACCATAAAAGAAGCTTTATTCACTCCCGAAGCGCCGTTTTGGAAATAAGCAATCAATAGTGAAATTGATTCGATTATGCAAAATCATACGTGGGTATTGGTTGATCTACCTCCGGGAAATAAACCGTTGGGCTATAAATGGATTCTCAAAAGAAAGTACAAAGCCGATGGCTCGATTGATAAATACAAGGCAAGATTAGTAGTCAAAGGATTTAGACAAAATGAAGGTCTAGATTTCTTTGATACTTATTCGCCCGTAACGAGAATCACATCAATTAGAGTACTTCTAGCAATTGCTGCCTTGCACAATCTAGAAGTTCACCAAATGGACGTTAAGACAACCTTTTTAAATGGTGAATTAGAAGAAGAAATATACATGGAACAACCCGAAGGGTTTGTTGCTCATGGACAAGAGTCCAAAGTATGTAAACTTGTGAAGTCACTTTATGGACTAAAACAAGCTCCCAAGCAATGGCATGAAAAATTTGATAGAACAATACTAGCAAATGGGTTTAAAATAAATGAATGTGATAAATGTGTATACATTAAAAACACACCAAATGAATTTGCGCTTATATGTCTCTATGTGGATGACATGTTAATTATGGGCAGTAATCACGAGATAATCGTGAAAACTAAGAAAATGTTATCGACACATTTTGACATGAAAGATATGGGTCTAACCGATGTAATTTTGGGAGTAAAAATTATCAAAAATGACAATGGACTAGTTCTTACTCAATCTCATTATATTGAGAAAGTACTACGAAAATCTAAAATGTTTGATAGTCCACCTACTACGACCCCAATCGATTTGAAAATTCACTTAGCCAAAAATCGTGGAGAACCAGTGGATCAACTGAAATATTCTCAAATCATAGGCAGTCTAATGTACGTCATGAACTGCACTCGTCCGGACATTGCTCATTCGGTTAGTAAATTAAGTAGATTTACAAGCAATCCTGGAAATGACCATTGGAATGCATTAACTAGAGTACTTAGATACTTGAAATATACTCTAGATCTTGGCTTGCATTATACAAGATATCCATCTGTACTAGAAGGCTACAGTGATGCGAATTGGATATCCGATACTAAAGATTCTAAATCCACAAGTGGTTATGTTTTCACTATAGGTGGAACTGCTGTGTCATGGAAATCTACAAAGCAAACATGTATAGCTCGATCCACAATGGAATCGGAGTTCATAGCTTTAGATAAAACTGGAGAAGAAGCGGAATGGCTTCATAATTTCCTAGAAGATATTCCGTGTTGGAATAAACCAGTGCCGGCAATATTGATTCATTGCGATAGTTAATCAGCAATTGGAAGGGCACAAAGCAGCATGTATAATGGTAAGTCTAGACACATTCGTCGCCGACATAATACCATAAGGCATTTGATCTCAAATGGAATAATTTCTATAGACTATGTAAAGTCTAAAGACAACTTAGCGGATCCGTTGACTAAAGGTTTACCAAGAGATCAACTACAATGCTATCTAGGGGAATGGGATCAAAACCCATCAATTAAGGACAATCTTAGTGGTAACCCAACCATGCTGACTGGAGATCCCAAGAACTGGTTCAAAAGGGACAACTAAGCTAAGAAAGTGCAGTCGAGCACTAATGAACTCATTCCTAACTCATTCCCGCGAAAGATAATAGTGCTACCTGCAAAAAGGGTAAAGGATAAGCTAACGCTTTTAACGATTCCAAAACCTTATAATAAAAGGTGAGGTATTGGCAGGATACCTTTAATAGGAGATCACCTATGTAAGTGTATGAAGTGAGGGCCGCTTCAAAAACTTGACAAACACTTATGAATCCAAGATGTGTGTCCATGGCCAAAACGGACACAATCATGAGAACTAAGGAAATGTGAGAATAGTATTGTGTGGGTTGCATTGTCTTGGTTTACACGAACGGCTGACAGTTCAAGACATCGCGTTCACTACTCAGCCTAGTAAATCCGATGTAACTCCACTACGGAAGGTTCAAAGCTATATGCTACCTCTCCCGATGCAATACTATTCGTGGGAACTCTAGAGAGAATCGACGCCCTCGTTTCATTCATGTGGGGGATTGTTGGGAAAATTGGTTAAAAATTGAGTCATGAACAATTTTTTATCCATGTTATTGTACGGTCTAATTGATTATATAAATCAATTTTTGGATTAGATTTAGGGGTGAGTTCGGGACGGGATTTCGGGAATTCGGGATTTTCGGGATCGGGATTTCGGAATTCGGGATAGAAATTTTAAATCCCAATCCCGTCCCATAATATTAAATCCCGGTAATATCGGTATCCCTAAATATTTCGGGAATTCGGGATTGGGATCGGGAATCCCATATTTTGGCTAAAAACTAAGAAATATATATATATATTTTTCATTAATATTATTTTATACATTAAACCAACTTGAATATATTATATAAATACTATTATTATTGCACTATTTATTTTTACCACAAAACTTGGAACAAATGAAATTTGAAAAATTTAAAAATAAGTTGAAACGATATATTATATTGTATTTCTCATCTCCTTGACAAATATATATATATATATATATATATATATATATATATATATATATATATATATATATATATATATATATATGTGTGTGTGTGTGTGTGTGTATGTGTGTGTGTGTGTTTATTAGTTTTTTTTTTCTTTTTTCCTAATTCGGGATTAAAATATCCCGATCGGGATTGAACCAATTCCCGAATCCCGATCCCGTATTTGTTCCTAATCCCAATCCCGAATCCCGTAATCCCGAATTCCCGAAGTTTTAATCCCAAATAGTAAAATTCTAATCGGGACGGGACGGGATCCCGAATCCCGATCCCAAAGTCCCAGCCCTAATTAGATTAATATAAAACTAATTTTGTGGTGAATGAAAAATTACTCGTCCAAAATAAAAGGAAAGTGGGATTTTGAGTTATCCCACATTGGAAAAGTAGAGAAGTACTGAGCTGTATATATATCAAAATGTTGGGACAAAGGGTCACGCCCTTTTGGGCATTCATT
Organism: Erythranthe guttata; assembly: GCF_056151865.1. Lineage (NCBI taxonomy): Eukaryota > Viridiplantae > Streptophyta > Magnoliopsida > Lamiales > Phrymaceae > Erythranthe > Erythranthe guttata. The sequence continues at coordinate 6,536,034 of NC_142543.1, read as the reverse complement.
TTTGTTTGGGAGAAAGGCCTATATGTTATGTATTTTAAATCGTGCCCGCGCGCCGCCGCTGACCGACCGGCTCGGCTCGCTCGTTCGTACGGACGGACGGATGGAACAGATTGGATGTGATTTGATTTGGGCTTGGGCCCAAATCACTACATTATTTTTTTGGGCAAAAAACATTAGGTCATGGACCGTCAACACATTGGGCCCTTCTTACTCGAAGCCCATCTCGAATGGTCTGACTAGTTTGAATTGGTGCGGCCGAACCAATGCAAACCATTCGGCTCAACTCGAAATGGTGCAACCATTCAGCCAAAATGTACCTTTTTGCTCCAAAGGACACTACTTTTCGAACCTAATAAATAGACCCTATCTTTCCCAGAATTCCTCATTTCAATCCAAAATCAGCCTACTGCATATTAAGCCTACCCTTCACAGATTCTCTCGAAAAGTTCTACACAGTACAGTTTGTCGTACTTGGGATTTGGAGTGCTCCTATTCCAAGCCTTGCCGTTGTATCTTGGGAGACGATTTCCATTCAAGCCGTTAGCACCGTTGCGGGAAAATTTCGTCTTAAGGACAGAGTCAACTCGCCTCGGCAAATATTCGTTCATAGCAGATTAATTCCAACAATATATATATATATATATATATATATATATATATATATATATATATATATAGAGAGAGAGAGAGAGAGAGAGAGAGAGAGAGAGAGAGAGAGAGAGAGAGAGAGAGAGAGAGAGGTTTGGGCGGAAGGAAATAGAGAGCCAAAGAGGGAGAAAGAAAGAGAATGCTTGAGGCGGTTGAAAATTGAGAGAGAGAAATGGGAGATGAGAGAAGATCGTGATTTCTTATTTGTTATCTATATATTATATAAAAAGATGATCTATGTCCTATATGAATGACATGTGGCAAATGTTGATGTCATTTACCAAAATTGCTTAGTTGGAGTTCAATTGATGAGGTGGATTCTTCAATTGGTGAGTTGTCAATTTTGTTTTGGTATGTATTTAAGTTTTTTCCTATTTCATATTTGCACAATCATCTAATAATTGCCCCACACACACACACACACACACACACACATATATATATATATATATATATATATATATATATATATATATATATATATATGTAATATTTCATGCATTCAATGTCCTACAAATTAAAAAAATATTTTTTTTTATATAACTTTTATTTTCTAAAATATATATTTTTCAAATTTAGTATGAATATTCAATTTTTAATATTACACAGTTATATAGATTCCATGATTTTATATTTGTTTTTATATACATACCTAACTTATGAGATTACAATAGTTACATATAGAATACAAGATATAACTCACTCACGTACTAATATTCGGTTATTTTAATATAAATACCTTTTAATTATTCTTTTGATGTAAATTTGGAAGTTAATATCAATTTTTAAATGTGTATCCTTTCATGAACCTATATTCCTATTGAAAATTTTGTGCCTAATATATATATATATATATATATATATATATATATATATATACGTACTGGTGGTTTATTTTATGTGTTTAACTGTGCTCAAATTTCACGTGATTCGTTAACTGCGATCCCCATTCTTCCAAAGTACAAAGTAAATTATTGCATTCTTTATGTTTTTGTATTAAGTGTCTTTTGCACATCGATTAAGCTTTGGCTTTATGATCAAAACACGTCTATTCATAATATTAACAAAACACATCTGTCCCTTTTTGTTTGAATCGATATATGTATGATATAATTGGTATATTACCATCATTGATTATTTATACTGTTATATCATATGCCATTAATTCTGTCTATAGATGGCTATTCAAGTTGATCTCATTAAAAACATATCGGCTAAAGAAAAGAAGTTGTGGAATCTAAAGGTCCGTGTAATGCATATGTGGAAACAGCCAAGTTATTCATGCCCATCGAATCAGAGCTTAGAAATGATATTAATGGACGAACAGGTTTGTGAATCTTTTGTAAATATTTTCTCCTATTACGAAGTATACTCACTGTATTTTCATATGCCAACCCGTTTCATTTAATTGTTTTGTAGGGTGACGAGGTGCAAGCCACAGTTCACTACAAGCTGGTGTTCAAATACGATAATAAGATCCGCGCGAACAAATGTTATTTGTTAAATAATCTGAATATTGGTGCAGGGTTTAAAACCTACAAAGCATGCACTTTCAGATTATCGGATCAATTTTGATTCAAGGACTACATTCAAACAAATCGATATGCCATCCATCCCATCATCTGCATTCAAATTCGTCCATTTCCCAAAAATAATTGAGGTGTCGAACAACAATGAACGACTGATTGGTAATAATAAAGAACCTATATATCATTCGTGTTTAGATAAAATGCTTTTGGCATTTTTTACTAACATTGTATACGTATTTTACAGATGTCATCGGTTATATCGTTGGAAAAGGTGAAATCGAACCCTTCGTTACAAAAGAAGGCGTTCATAAAAAGAAACTTCTGATAGAACTCCAAGATCTCAAGTATGTACTTATTGAACACACTGCTAATTTTTGTTTATCAATTTATTAATAATATGTTAGCATTTATAAATAATAAGCACCCATTTGTTTTATTTATTAACAGCGGTAATAGATTAGATCCATGTTGTGGGAGAAATATACTGAGCAAGTGATTGAAACTGTTCTAGATATTACTAAAGGACTTCTAGATATTACTAAAGGACCGTATATTGCCGTGTTACAATACACAACTACGCAAATGCGATTTGGTATTTTTCATATTTTTACGTGCTTTAAACACTGTATTGAATACATGTGTACTATACGTAAGGATTTAATTTAATCATTTTTCATGTGACATTGAGGTTGCCAATACATTTCATTCTTTGCGGTTTATGATAAATGCAAACATTGACGAAATCAATGACTACAAATCAAGGTTTGTTTAAACCTAAATCTCTGTTTATATTTTTTAATTTATATAAATCCAAATTATTAAATCAACATTGAGTGTTTTTACAGACTCACACAAAGCAAGCCAGATAGTTGTCGAGCCCTAAGTCAAATGTCATCAAATTTTTCGTACTCATATGAGGAGGACTTTGTTCATAAGTCTATTAGAAATACTTTGGATGACTTAAATGAATCGCCGGAGATATTCCTATTGTGTTTCATAATTTTCTCTGCACATATATAATTTTCAAACTTCAATTATATATGTTAATGTATTATCGTATTAAAATCTAGATTGGCACATGCATTGTATTGGCAACGATCACAAATTTTGTGAAAAAATCAAAGTGGTGGTTTTATAGCTGCCCGAATACGAAGTGTAAGAGATCCGTTGAGAAGGATTTGAAGATGTGGTATTGTGTTCATTGTGATAAGAAATATCCATCGGCTAACTCCATGTACGCACTGTTTAATTTATTTATTTTGTGAAAAAAATCAATTTCTATTTGTTAATTAATACTGACATTGAAATATATTAAATTAAAAATTTATTTAGTACTATATTTAAAAAATAGCTAATAACATTTCATCTATTCCAAAATTGTTATAGATTACTATAATCGTGTTAATATATTGTCCTATATATAATATAAAAAGAGGATCTATGCCCTATATGAATGATATGTGGCAAATGTCTATGTCATTTATCAAAATTGCTTAGTTGTCATTAAATTGATGAGGTGGATTACTCAATTGGTTAGTTGTCATTTATTTTAAAACAATGTCAAATTCAAATTCAATTATTTACATATAGAAACTTATAAATATCAACTCATTTGTGAGGACAAAATAAAATAAAATCATTTATAACATTGTAGAAATGATAATTAACTTTTGTTAGCAACAATTACGAAAAAAAATATTTATTAGGGTCCATTAATGCCTCTTAATTAATTGATAAATTCCATATATAATTATAAACTTACCATAATGTTAATAATTAACACAAGCAGGCAAATGTAATGCCAATTTCATTTCATAAAAGAATAAATCATTCGATTTTCTTTTTAATGTTAATGATTTTTTTGCCATCTTTAAATATATTTTTTTGGTCCCTAAACACACCTATAAAGCCCTCCTACTACTTCATTCATCCACACCATGCGAATTCATTCACATCACGACTCAACTTATATTTGTTTTGTCTTTCATTTTTTCCTTTTATTTTCGTTATGTATATTCATGTTCAGTTTTTACTCAGTTTTATACTGATGCAGATATAAAACACCATGGACGAGTGAATTGATGTTACAAATGTATGTTTATGTGTTTTTTGTTTATCGAATATTTTTTGTTCTCATGTTTTATATATTTTTGTCTCATTCTCTCATATTGTTTAATGGTATGATTGTTTGATTGTTTATTTATTTAGTGCAGTGTTTATTGGTTGATTGATATATATATATAGCATAATCGAGCCATACGGTTTAACATGTAATACTACTCATCAAGAGGACTTATTATCTGACATGTACAAGGATTTGAGATCTTACAATATATATTGCCTATTAACTTTTACCGCAAACCGCAATATATTCTTCGAAATTAATCCAGTTGTCTACAAAGGTCATAATAGAATTGTTCTTTGCCATTACTTTTTGTATACAACAAGAATTATAAATCACATTGGCATTGTTTTTTTCTATTATTTGTTAGTTAATATGAATATCAATTAATATTTATATACTTGGTTGGTTAATATTTATACACTATTTTTGGATACCTATAATGATTCCTTAAACTATGTAATCAATTAATATATTTTAAATATTACGTGTGTGTGTGTGTGTATATATATACTCTACTATATTAAATGGTCAATATCAATATCAATATCAGACTTAGTATTAGTATTAGTATTAGTATCAATATTAATATCAATATTAGTATTAGTATGAGCATCAATATTAATATCACTGTCAGCATTAGTATTAGTATTAATATTAGTATTAGTATTCGTATTAGTATTAGTATTAATATCAGTATCAATATCAGTATTAGTATTAATATTAGTATTAGTATTAATATTAATATTAGTATTAGTATTAGTATTAGTATTACTATTAGTATTACTATTAGTATTAGTATTAATATTAGTATTAGTATTAGTATTAGTATTAGTTTAAGTATTTGTATATGTATTAGTATTAATATTAATAGTATTAATATTAGTATTAGTATTAGTATTAGTATTAGTATTAGTATTAGTATTAGTATTAGTATTAGTATTAGTATTAGTATGATGTTAGTATTAGTATCAATATCATTATCAACATTGGTATCATTATCAATAACGACATCAATATAAGTATGAGTATGAATATGAGTATCAATATGAATATTAGTATCAGTATCAATATATGTATGAGTATTGGTATGACTATTGGTATACATATTAATATTGGTATTAGTATTGGTATTAATATTAATAATAGTATTAGTATTGTATTAGTATTAGTATCAGTATCGGTATCGGTATCAGTATGTGTATCAGTATGTTTATTAATATTAATATCAATAGAAATATCAGTATCAGTATTAGTATCAATATCAATATTGATATTATTATCATTATTAGTATTCGAATTCATATTAGTCTTGGCGTATTAGCAATAGCATTAGCATTAGAATTAGCATTAGCAATAGTCTTAGTCTTAGTATTAGTATTAGTATTAGTATTAGTATTAGTATTAGTATAAGTATTAGTATTAGTATTGGCGTATTAGTTTAAACATTAAATACTCGTATTAGAATTGGCGTATTATTATTAATATTAGTGTTAGACTATTAGTATTAATCATTGTATTAATATTAGTATTATTAGTGTTGGTTTTAGTATTAATATTAGTATTAATATTAGTATTATCAATGTTGGTTTTAGTATTAGTAGTAATAGTGTTGTTAGTGTACTATTAGTGTTAATATTAGGGTGGCATAGGCAATTGTACGCCGCAATGTCCAGAGTTAAAAATAGATTTGAGATAAAGATATTTATCAACTCAAATCGGGCGATATAACTAATATTACGAGCAATGTTGTGTGAACAAAAGATTTTCAGTGAATATGAAGGTAAATCACAAACAAATGTATATTTTGATTCAATAAAATATTTTTTTTTTGGTATTATTTACATGTATATCAACTGTTCAAAGTGTTCGTTCGTTTTATTTTATTCAAAATAAATTAAAAAAAAAAAAAATTGATCCCGTGCATCGCACGGGTGAATTACTTGTTATAAGGGTATTTTCGGGTTAAAAATAAATTAAAGGATGTGTATCAAATTTTATTTTTAAATAAGAATTTAGTTAAAATATTCTATTTAAGGTTGTTCCTCACATCTAATTAAGTTTGATTTGAGGGGTGTCTCCAATATTAACCCTTATATATAAATACTCAATTGCATTATTAATAAATTGACAAAAAAATGGCTCAGTTCATTCAATATATAAATACTCAATTGCATTATCATGATGGAATTGCCGATGAAGATGTCGACAACCACATTTATGAGGAGTACACCATCGATGCAATTAAGTTTGAAAACACGATGACAAAGTCCAATAAGTCGAGAGGTAAATTAATCAACAAATTTATTCGTTTTCCAATGAAATAAAATCATATTATTTGAATTAATAATATAATTATTAATCGATGCCAACTATCCCCATAGATTTTTCTAATGAGTTCAGGTTTCATGGAGACAACAGATATCAACGTGGCGTATGGAATGCAACAACTGGATGTGATAACTCCGTACGTTAGGGGTAATTGGTAATTATCGCACCAGAAGGGTTGAATTGTCGACAGGTTGACCAACATTGTTCATCAATCATAAGATGGTGGTTGAGAATACGTACTCATTTGAGTACAACGTTAACAAAAATGTCATGACGGTGAATCCGGTTGATGACAACTAATGTGATCTTTGAGTATCTCCCCTATTAGTTTAGTATTATACTCAAAGCTCAAATATTTTTACATTTAACTAAATTGGTTTTCTATTAATATAAATGTATTGTTTTTCATTATTTTTAATTTTACGTAATACTATGAGCTTCGATTACTATTAGTTTATTGAACTATATGGGACATTAACATAATTTTTATTTAATTGTTGTGCCTAAAATTATAATTAAATACTAACGATATGGGTTTCAAAATTATTATAATAATCTATTGGCCTCTTTAATGATAAATATTAACAATACACGGGCTTAGATGCTTTTAAATTTAGTTCTAGAAATTACAAAGCAGTACATGTCAAATTAACAAAAAACCACTTAAATAACTACATGGAACTTGATTTATAATTATATACAAATATCGTGCCGCAATTTGAAATAATAATTATCCTTATGGGTATAAACAATAATAAATATGTATTTGGGGTTTTCTGTATAAGCAGCTAAACTATACAGGGATATTTCTACAATAGTATTATTTAAAGAGTAACATTATAAAGGCTTATATGCATATAAGATTGATTCTAATAATTACAAACAATACATGGTAAATTAACAAAAAAATGGCTTAAAAGTATTAAGAATATATCACAAAACCCGAACATAACCTCATCTCGCAATACCTCAGTTTAATAATAATCTGCTAAAAATCATGGCAAGGGGAAGTAACAACATTGCTATACATTTATTATAAACAATCTTATTTAATAATCGGTTTATAAAATAGGGAAAATTTGACAAAACACACGAATCCCGCTCCTTGATTGTAGATTACAGTTCATCGTAGTTGGAATTATAATTCATAGAAATTCTTCCACGATTGTATGAGCAGGAAAGCGCCATTACGAATATACATAGTGGTTTTCGTAGTTTTTGTAATTTGTGTAAGTTTCATATTATCGTACCTGAATTAATTTGATAAATAAATTATAGATGTATATACATGTTTGTTTTATTTGAACATTATGTTGTTGTTTATCCGAGCAAGAAAGCAGCTTTGTAATTACACAAAGTAGTTTTTATGTTTATATAGCTGTTTATACAGAGTGGTTTTCATGTTTATACAGTTGTTTATACAGATTGGTTTTCATGTTTATAGAGTTGTTTATACGGAGTGGTTTTCATAATATCATGTTATGTCTTCGATTTTCTTCTTATTGGAACGATTTATCCATTGTTGGGTGGGCTTGGTTTAAACGGTGGGCAAACGATAATTTTCGAATGAATTTGGAGTGTAATATGGGAGCATAATTTTTGGGAGGATTTTTTGGTGCTATTAATTAGGGGGTTTACATTTATCAAAATATATATATATATATATATATATATATATATATATATATATATATATATATATATATATATATATATATTGTTTTTTATTGGAATAGTTAGTTGGTATTTTGGGTTGGTAGAATTTATGGCAAATATCAATGATTTATTAAGAAGTCAAAATTCATTAGTTTATTTATTTATTTTTTATTTTTTATTACCAAATAGCCCCTATAAAATTAGATAGATGATCAAAGATTGATACTAAATAATATTTTTAGATTCTGTGCCAAATATAAGGCATCCAATAATACATTGTTGATTGTCAATCTTACAATTTATAGCAGGAAATCGGGTATAAAATAAAACAAACTCTCAAAGATTGATTCTTAATACCATATTTATATCTATAGGACTAATATAAGGCGTTCCATAAGAATATAAAGATTTCAAATCTTACATGCATGACCATATATGGTAAACTTAATTTGAAATATATGGTAATCGAAAAATTTAAAGATTTCAAATCTTATTTATATTATCATTGAGGAATGTAATAAAGGAAACAAATCAATTATGCCATAATATTATCATTGAGGACATCAAATTGGTAGGAGAATGGTTTGAGCAATTTCAATTTAAACATATTTTTAGGGAAGCAAATAAAACGGCATATGTGATAGCGGCGCTATCAAAAGATCGGTCCTATTAATACTATGATATCCTTGTAAACATAAACTGATATGAGTTATGAGTAAAACTACTTTTTTCCTTCTAAAAAAATGTCATAATACTACAATTGAATACTAATCAATTTAATAGTTTGAACAAATTCAAACGTGTAGTAATGGATTCCAATATTTGTAATGATAATGAATTTCCATATTTGTTCCTAAGTTAATGAAATTAAAGGACATAATTTTCGAAATTAATGATAATAAATTAATTTCATTTCAGAAATTAACTCTCATATATATATATATATATATATATATATATATATATATATATATATATATATATATATATATATATATATATATATATATATATATATATATATATATATATATATTAATGAACCAATCAAAAGAAATGATTTTGACACATATGCAAGATTTTTTTTGAAATTGAATATAAGAAAAGTAATTAAATTCGGACATGGTAATAAACTTAAGAACATGGGTGTTTATGGTAAGTGGGATTTTTTGCAATTGATATATAATTGTTGGACTCAAAGTCCTCAATTAGAAAACTTTGATTGTGTATCTTAGTTTTATATATAACTAGTACTTCACCCGTGCGTTGCACGGAGTATTCATCGTAAAAATAAATATTTTATTTAAAAAAAATCCTCAAAATAGTATGATCAATGATATTCAATACAAATTAGTAGGAAAGTAAAAGAAAATAAAAAAAATATATTTTGTATTGTGTAAGTAATGAATACCAGTACCAGTATCAATATGAATACTAATACCATTATCGTTACCATTACCATCATCAATATCAATACCATTACTATGACCATTACCATTGCAGTTACCGTCACCAATACTAATACGAATACCATTACTAATGCTAAAACTAATACTAATATGATCATAATACTATTACTATTAGTGTTAGTAATTCTAATGTTATTGCTAATCCTAATCCTGAACTCTAATCTTAATTCTAATACTAATCTCAATCATTGTTCTAATCCAAATTATAATCCTAATGGTAATGCTAATCTTAATCTTAATACTAATTCTAATCATAATCTTAATCCTAATAATAATACGAATCATAATTCAATCCCCTATAGAAATGCAAGTATGCTAATGCTAACGGTATTTTTAATACCAATTTTTATATGCTAATGCTAATGGTAATGCAAATCCTAATTCTAATTCTAATTCTAATCATAATGCCGATATTAATACTAATTCTAATTATAATGCTAATCTGAATACTAATATTCATACTAATATCAATTCTAATATGCTAATACTAATTCTAATCTTAATCATAATACTAAGTAACACAAATACTAATACTAATACTTATATGCTAATGCTAATACTAATTCGAACATACTAATATTAATATGCTAATGTTAATATTAATATACAAATACTAATCCTAATACTAATACTAATACTAATACTAAGATACTAATACTAATACTAATGTACTAATAATAATATACTAATATACTAATATTAATACTAATACACTAATACTAATATTAATACTAATATACTAATACCAATACTAATATATCAATACCAATACGTACCAATACCAATACCAATATCAATACCAATACCAATACTAATATCAATACCAATATCAATACAATTATCAATACCAATATATACCAATACCAATACCAAAACCAATACCAATATCAATATCAATACCAATATCAATATCAATACAATTACCAATTCCAATAACATCACCAATACTAATACCAATATCAATAAAAATACTAATATCAATACCAATACCAATGCCATTATCATTACCATTACTATGACCATTACCATTACCATTACCATTACCATTACCATTACCATTATCGTTATTATTACTGTTACCATTGCCATTACCATCACCAATACCAATATCATTAGCATCACCATTACCATTATCCTTACCATTACCATTACCAATACTAACATCAATACCAGGATCAATATCAATATTATAGGACCAATATCAATATTGATACCAATATCAATCATTACCATTACCATTACCTTTACAATTACCATTATCTTTACCATTACCATTACTAATACTAATAGTAATATACTAATATTAAGACTAATCTGATAATAATACTATAACTATTAGTAATTCTAATGATAATCCTAATCATAGTACTAACATTAATCATAATCCTAACAATAATACTAATACTAACCCTAATTGTAATCCTAATATTAATTTCAATCATAATTTTAATCCTAATCATAATCATATCCTAATTAATCCTAATGGTAATACAAATCTTAATTATAATATTAATTCTAATTATAATCCTAATTCTAATAATAATACGAATCACAATTCTAATCATTATAGAAATGCTAATTTGCTAATGCTAACACTAATTTTAATACTATTCCTAATATGCTAATGCTAAGGACAATGTTAATGCTAATGCTAATGTTAATGTTAATTTTCAATAATAATTCTAATCATAATGCTAATACTAATATGCACCATAATCATAATACTAATATTCATACTAATATGCATACTGATATTCATACTAACATTAATTGTAATATGCTAACGGTAATGCTAATGCTAATCATAATCTTAATCCTAATGCTAATACAAATATTGGTATTAATAATAATACTAAACTAATACTTATATGCTAATGCTAATGCCAATACTAATGCTAATTCTAATATACTAATGCTAATGTTAATCCTAATATACTAATTCTAATCTTAATATACTAATGCTAATTATAATTATAATTCTACTATTACTTCTACTGGTAATGGTACTACTAATACTGATGCAACTCAAATAATGATACTAATATAATTATGACCGAAAATGATGGGTAAATAAAAAGTAATTATATGGAAATTATTAAACAAAAAATCATTACAAAAACAATAATAAACCATCTACCAATTATTACCAATAATAGAATTTTCTACCCCTTTAGATTTTGGAATAATCTAAGAAACTATAACAAAATATAGTTGCAAACATTATTGATTTAGTTTGATGGGAATAATTTGAATGAAGATTATGAGGAGTAATTAAAATTAGGGCATAAAGCTATCCAAAATTTTAGTAATTAATTTTATATATAAAAACGAATTGCATAAAATTAGTGGTTATGTATCCAACTAATAAAAATTTATAGCGATGAAACATACGTAGTGCCAAAAGTTGAAAAATGCGCACTAAAAAAAGTTTTACTTGATGTTTTAATATTTTATTTAAATTAAGATTGAAAGGGGATCTAATTTTATAAAATATCGGATCCTACAACTATAAATCCCATTTCAATAAAAAAATATAAAAAATTAAAAGAAACGTGAGGAATATTAATGATATGTATTTGGATCGAGTGCGTGCTGAGGAAAAAATATTGGAACAAAAGAAGGTGGAGGATCGAGTGCTGAAAATTACATATAATTATTAACACTGAAAGACAATTACGTATGATAATATGAAGTAGATCATCATATGAAGTAGTTGGATCAAGTGCTGCAAATTATATATAAATATTAAAATGGAAACATAATTGGATATGATAATATGAAGTAGTTGGAACGAGTGTTGAAAATCACATTATTGTGGGAGATTATATAGCATGAATTATTACGTAATTTTGGAAATATTTTAAAATTTCACAATTTGAATTCTAAAATGAGTGACAATCTAAAATTTTGAAATCATTGATTGTATAATGAAATGATTTGATTTGAATTGATTTGGAAATAGTTAATCATGGCAGTTAATAAATATGTATTAAGTTAATTTAGAAATAATTAATTTTGATTGACAACTAATTGAGCCACCTAATCCGAGAAAAGTTAAGCCACAATAAAAGATCTAATTTATTTTATTTTATGATGCATATAACATGGGGGAAAAATATAGTTACGAAAAAATGTAAAAACTGTCATTATTTTTGATATACACATAATCCGGAAAAATAAAATAAAAAATAAAGTTGATTTGAATGAATCATATCTTAAAATAGAGATAATTGAATATATATATATATATATATATATATATATATATATATATATATATATATATATATATATATATATATATATATATATATAATATTATTATTTTGTTTTTTGAAAAGAGAAAGTAAACACTCAAATGGAAATTTTATCTATTGCAAAAAAAATAATATTATATATTTTTTCAGAAAAAAAAAAGAAAGAATAATTTTTATTGTACATTATTGTATTTTATTAATATATAATTATATTTTATGAAATAAAATAAGGGAATAAGAAAAATATTTATATGTTCTACTTTAAACAAATATAATTTATTGAATTCATATCCCGATATTCTATATATATATATATATATATATATATATATATATATATATATATATATATATATATATATATATATATATATATATATATATATATATATATATATATATATATATATATATATATATATATATATATATATATAATTATTAAAATTAGTTGATTATACAATGAAAAAAAATTCCTAACATTTATTTGAATATTCATAAAAAATTGACGTTCAAACGAATATATTTGAATATTCTTAATGTTAATGTAGTAATTTATTCAAAAAAATTAAGATTGAAACATAAATTAGAAAATTATAATGAATGTAAATTATGTAAACTATAAGAAAATAAAATAAAACTCCAAAATTGCACTAATGAAGCAAAAGTATAGAAATTGTTTGTCTTTATTATTTACAAAAAAAAAAAAACAAACATTCAAAAGATGATACATGTCATTTGTGGTGAAACTTGTACATACAACAATATTGTCCAATCCTCTTTTCAAAATCAAAGAAAAATAAAAAAAATCTTTGATTTCCACGTTTCCACATGCAATACATGATTCAATGTCAATTTCTTTCATTTATGTTTGACAAAACAATAATCGATTGTAGGATAATGATAAATATATAAGTCAATTAAATTCAAAAAACTAAATACAAACTTTTACATAAAAATATAAATAAATGAAATTACAAAAATTATATGCAAACCGTAACAATGTAGCACATAGGACATAAGTTGGATTCGTAAACCATTTGCAAGAAATACATAAAGAAAAAGTATTAGCATAGTTCTTCAGTTAAATAAAAATATTAAACGGATTTAAACCATCTAAATTAAATTATAATACGATAAATGCATGAAATCAATTGAAAAAAAATTACAAAAAAAAAAGGAAAACGAAAACAACCAAAAAGAGAAAACGAAAAACGAAAAACAAAAACAACTCGAATGGAATGGGTGAAGAAGAACAGTATAGGGTGAAACAAATAGATGGGGGTTTATATAGTCTTGATAAGTATATAGTAATTCGAAATTTTTTTGAATTCAAATTTCAAATGACATGATTATAGGTGGAAAAAGAAAAAAGAAAAGGTAAGAAATCAAATCAATTCAATTCGGAAGATTTGATTTTTATTGATTAGGACTTTATCTATCCTACACCCGGTGAAGGTTACACCGGGTGATTTTTTACCATTGATCTACACATACCAATGTGGATGTGTGTGTGTTTGTGTGTATATGAATGGTAAAGATCCACCCGGTGTATTTCACCCGGTGTAGGATCTCAAAAGCCATTGATTATGAATTGATTTTAAAATATTAAATAATATTTATGGTTATTGAATATTTTCATTAAACTAACTATATCAATTAAATATAATCATCTTAAATAGGTAAGAAATCAAATTTTATATCATAAAATACATATTCTAATTTAAAAAAAAAATTAAAATAAATAAAACATACACGGTTTTTTTTTTCTTTTAATAATAAAATTATAAATTTCATAATATATTATTAATATGTTAATTTGAAATCTAATTTTAATGCATTATTAAACAATATTAATATATTTCTTGTTATATTTTTTTATTGAATGGATATTCAAATATTCTAGAATATTGAAAATTAAAAAAAAAACAATTGTATTCCTTTATTTTAATATTTTAATATTAAACAAATATTTTTTTTTTCTGAAAATTATTTGAATATTCGTAAAAAGATTGAGTGTACTGATTTTTTTTAAAAAGACTACCAATAAATATATTTTGAAATACTGGAAATGTAAATAAAATTTTTTTATTTCTAATTTATAAAATATTAATTTTGGAAATAATATATATATACACGTGGTAATTGTTTAAATGGGTGTATACATGTTAAATAGGAAATAACTCAAATACATACCAAAATAAAATTGACAACTCACCAATTGAAGAATCCAATTCATCAATTGAACTCCAACTAAGCAATTTTGATAAATGACATCATCATTTGCCACATGTCAATCATTGAGGGCATAGATTCTCTTTTTATATTATATATACATATAGATTTGAATTTATTTTAATACCCTGCAATTCTAGTATATTTATAGACTTCTATGTTTGAAAATTCAAATTCAAATTAATATATTATGAAATTTATATTTTTTTAAGACATGAAATTTATATTTTTTATTATTAAAAAATCATTTGTATAGATTATCCATCAAATAAAAATTAAAAACGAATATTTTAATTAAATTTAATGTGTTGATATGGCCGAGTTGGTCTAAGGCGCCAGATTAAGGTTCTGGTTCGAAAGGGCGTGGGTTCGAATCCCACTGTCAACAATTAATCTTAGTTTTTTTAGTATATTTTTTTAATTTTTTAAAATTTGAGTTTACATATATAAAAACAAATTAATCATTAGAAATATATACTTTTTCAAATGAATATTTTCATATATATAAACTAATTACCAATTTAATAGATATTATTTATATGAAAAATACATGAAATATACTTTTTTGTTAAATGAATATTTTCATAAATACACTAATTATCAATTTTTTCATAGATATTATTTTATATGAAAATACAGTTGATATTTAAATTATATTAATAAAAATGAGTAATATATTATCATATAATAACTTATTTTTCATGATTTCTACACAATTGATCATTTTTATTTCATGACATCATCACTAACACATAAAAGCCATAGATGGTAATAAATAAAAATGAAGAATTATAATTAGTAGAAAGAATCTATATAATATATAAAAGTTGAATTCCACACATAATCTATATATAATATAAAAAGAGGATATATGTCCTCAAAGATTGACATGTGGCAAATGACGTTTATCAAAATTGCTTAGTTAGAGTTCAATTGATGAGGTGGATTCTTCAATTGGTGAGTTGTCAATTTTATTTTGTTATGTATTTAAGTTATTTCCTATTTAACATTTACACACTCATTTAAACAATTACCACATGTATATATATATATTATTTTCAAAGCTAATA
The DNA here is from genome assembly GCF_056151865.1 of Erythranthe guttata. Classification (NCBI taxonomy): domain Eukaryota; kingdom Viridiplantae; phylum Streptophyta; class Magnoliopsida; order Lamiales; family Phrymaceae; genus Erythranthe; species Erythranthe guttata. The sequence continues at coordinate 6,519,717 of NC_142543.1, read as the reverse complement.
TTTTACAAATTTGAAATAAAAAAATCTTATTTATATTTTCAGTATTTCAAAATATATTTATTGAAAAAAATCATGATACTCAATTTTTTTATGAATATTCAAATAATTTTCAGAAAAAAACATTTTTTCAATATTCAAATATTAAAATAAAGGAATACAGTTTTTTTTTTTTTTTTTTGAATTTTCAATATTTTGGAATATCCATTCCATTAAAAATAATTATAAAAAAAAATATTTTATTTTTTTAATTGTACTATTTAATCTCTCTCTCTCTCTCTCTCTCTCTATATATATATATATATATATATATATATATATATATATATATATATATATATATATATATATATATATATATATATATATATATATATATATATATATATATATATATATATATATATATATATATATATATATATATATTGTATAAAATGAGGATCTATAGTTTCAATGAATGACATCTGTCAAATTCTTATGTTATCTTCCAAAATTGCTTAGTTGGCATTAAATTGCTTATGTGTATTAGTAAATTGCTTAGTTGTCATTTTTAATTTGGTATGTATTTAAATTGTTTCCTATACACTCATTTAATTATTAGGACATATACATATTCTTTCATGAATTTTATATTTTAAAAAGTAAAAGAACAATATTATTTCACTAAATTAATTTATCAAAAAACGTAATATGCTAATTGTATTTTTTTTTGCATTATTTGATTTAAATTTGTAATTTAAATAATTATGTTAATTATAAATTTGTGGTTTGAATATACATTTAAATAATTTATAAAAAAATTAGTGTAATTGAGTATACATTTGAAAAATTTATGACATTTAGATTTCAAAAAAAAAGTAAAACTTATGATATTTATAAAGTTTAGCTCATTGAGTCTGATTTGTTCTTTATTTAAGCTAACTTGTTTTAATTGCTATGATGAATATCCGAATTTCATATATTACTTTTCCAGATCTTGCCAATCAATTATTCTGTGTGAAAGGTAAGTTGTAATACTCATTTAATTTTTTTCTCTAATTATGCAAATCAACTGATGTTTTTTTTCGAAAAATAAGACTAATCAATATTAATTAATTTTATTAGTGGTGTATATATATATATATATATATATATATATATATATATATATATATATAGCAACTAGGAACTAAAACAGGTGTAGATTGTCAAAGAATATGATTCCTTTAATTTGACTTAATGTTGAGTAATAAATTATTATTATAAACTTTCTTTTAATATATCGCTTCTGTTCTGCAAAATTGCTCTATATATGTAGATTGTTTACTCACATTTGTACTCCACGCCTGCAACTTCTTCTTCCCTATACTCATTTCTTCTCTATATGTCCAACATCTTTAATTTCTTTCTTTCGAAAAATTAATTGAAAATATTAGTAACAATTTGTATCTATATATATATATTTTTTTTGTGTTAAAGGACCTAGGCATATATGTAGTAGGTGACCGAAGAGCCAACTAATTGTTGTGTTTTCTCACGCTACTCTTAAATAATCTATTTCGTATTAATGAAAAATAACCCCTTTGGCATTCTATATCTTTGTCCCTTGACTAAGCATAGATATAGTCCTTACAGTTAATTACTATAAATAGATCTAGTAGAATCGTGAGATTATTTAGTTAAGTATAGTAATTGTTAAACATGGTTCCTAGTCAACGGGTTACGCCACTAATGAGGATATCGACCTTTCCCATTCGAGACTAGCACTTAGTGTATGTGTACTGCATCTCATCAGTCAACGGAGTTGTGACATCGGCATACATAAGTGGGTGCTCATAAGTTGATGAGTTCACTGAACTCCTTCAATCTAGACATCTCTAAGTGGTTCCCAATAATCGAGTAGAGATTTCTATGATATAGTTGTACACCATTAATTCTTAAGACCCAGACATCACCGTGACTTCACTAGAGGACCAACTGTATCGTGACCTGTCCCTGAGTTCCACCGAGGACCGCCCCAAGGGCCAGTGTTCGTGCAGTCTGAAATCCAGTGGGAGGTCTGTGCATTGTAGTAGGAGATTCGATCGCTTAATAAGTCATGGATATCCTGTGTGTTCTTGCGATTTATAATCCATGAAGTCTGTGGCCACAGCTGAAAGTGTCGTGATTAGAGAGATGTGTTTCTCTAAGTCAAACACGAACGAATTATATAATCAAGAACATCCACACAGTTATTGAACTCATAAAGAGGTCTCGACGAACCAATGCCTCTAGTTCAATCGGGATATATGTATCGAAGAGATCGTACTGTACGTTAACTATATCACAAGGTTCTTGCAGGCAATTCATTTGTATCTAGGAAATCATGACGCGTAGTTGCTAGACGCCAATCTTGATTCGTTGGGTAGTTAAGTTGAAACCAGCTTCAACTTAATTGTAACTCTAGGGACGAGTTTAAACCACAATGGGTTGTGATAAGTGTTCATTTTGCATGATTTTCACTTATCAATTCTTCGAGTTTTGGTCTTCGTTCGTCTGAGTTTTCGGCTTTATTTGTATATATTATGTTGTTTTTGTTTTATTTATATTTTAGGTAAAGAGAAGCTATTTTTGCCGATTCGAAACGATTTTGGAAGCGAAGCCGAAAATCAAGCCAAACACGTGCAAAAGTGCATTATCACGGGTTGTGGCACTGTTTCGTATTTCAGGCATAACTTTTGCATACTACCTCCGATTGAGTTGATTCAAGTGGACTAAGACAGCTAACTGCAAGATCTACAACTTTTGTGAAATGTAAAATTGTCAAATTCTGGCTACAAAATGGTCAAAACAGTGTTTGAAGTTGGCGCAGAAGCCCAGATCGCGACTGGATCGCGATCTGGGGGGTCTTACAGAACGCTTTCTTGATCAGGACCCAGATCGCGATCCAGCCTTCCTCGATCGCGATCTGGGGGGTCTCAGAGTACATTTTTTGATCAAGAACCAGATCGCGATCCACCATTCCTGTATCACGATCTGGAAAGGCGGTGCGCAGTTTCCAAGGCTGCCAGATCGCGATCCAAGAAGCCCAGATCGCGATCTGGGCACATAATTCGAGACGAGATATTTTTCTTTGATTTCCTACTATAAATAGAAGGTCTCTTCTTCATTTTTAAAGATCTCGACATATCAAGACTTATCTCTCGACTTCTTCTTCGGTTTTCTCTTCGGTTCTCGCCAGTTCTTCGCGGGAAGCTTTGACGAGGGTTTCGACTCGGGTTTTTCATAAGCTTTTCTTTACGTTTAGTTTATAATCTCGTGTTCTTCATTTTGATGCTATGTTTGTAATGAACTTAGCACTTTCTTTTAGGGAAATGAAACCTTGTATATATTGATTTTGATTTCCAGATCTGTGATCTATTTGTCGTTCTTTGATTATGTTTATGTTTTCCTGTATTAAATGCTTTCGATTGTTTGGCCAACAGTTGAATTGATTCTAAATGGGGATGAACTCGAGAGAGGATTTCTCGTTTGATTTTAGGAAAACATAGCTCGGGTTGTGGAAACGGAGACGTGATGCACCTCGGGTAGCCCTTAAGGACTTGACCTAAATGCTCTCTTAATATCAGATTCTGAACGGAGACGTCGGACCTGTGGGTAGACTCTAACTACAGTGGAGACGGGGGTTAGGGTACTTTAGTGTCTGGGTTAGCGAATATAGAATTGACAATAGATTCGGATCTGTTGATCTTTATCGATAGTACACTGGTGGATTTTACCCTAGAAGCCATCACACGTCGGAATTCCTCGCTTTTACTGGGGGACTGTTGTTTTTATTTTTGTTTCCTTTTGGCTTCATGTCATCTCCCATCTTTTTCTCCCGTCTAGATAAAGTTTAGGATAGTATAATTACGGTACTTGGTAGATAGTATAATTACGGTACTTGGTAGATTTAGGAACTTAATTCCATGTGGATCGATATCTGGAATTCACTATTCTACAAAACGCGATATTGTACACTTGCGGTTTTTCATACGTAGGTTTTACGCGTATCAGGTTGTGGGCCCACGGCTAGCTTACACCTGAACCATCGAGGGTCACACTGCTCGTGTACTTGAGATCCTTAATGCAACGAGCTAAGATTAATTAGTTAATCTTAGTGTAATTGGAATTCAATGTGATTGAGTCCAACATTCATAATTGTTAATTACGGATGAGAATAAGTAGAGGAAAAGAATCCAACGGAAATTTAGTGAACTTTCTATTTTGGGAAGTTTCCCAATTTGGCAAGTCCTAAATAGGGTTTCCAATTTCGGAAATTGGTAAATTGCAAAGTGGTACTCGTATCGACGAGAATTTGTGCTCATCGTCAAAATATAATTGTTATATTTTTGCGAGCATTCGTTTGTTAGAAACGAGCCGAGAAAGAGAGTGGACTTAAGCTGTTGGGCCTAGCCCAACTTAAGGCATGTTAGAGTTTTCACAAGGAGCATATAAATAGGATTTATATGTCTTGTGAAAGACACAGAAAAAAAACACGAAATATTACGAAACGTAATCTTGAAACCCTAGCTTCTCTCCCCACGGCCGTCCACCTTGTAGCCGAAACCCTACCTCCGCCATTAGCCGCCGCGCCGCCGCCAGTCGCCGCCGCTTTGGCATCTTCCTTTTCCCTTCGTTCTTCTTCGTTTTGCTTAGCCTATCACGTATCTAGTGCTGCGTGGATAATGGATTGAATATCCGAGGTGAAACTAAGAGGAGGAAGATTATTATGCCGCCAACGCCACCACCAGGGTCGTCCCCATGCGCCTCCACGCGCCGCCACAAGCCGGTGATGCGAGAAGGCAATTCTGAAAAACTGCTCTCGGATTTTCTGCGCAGTCTAGCAAGAAAATTCGCCTTAAATCAACCGGTGATCGGATGGACGTGAAATTTCGGCAGAAGCTTCATGACTCATAAATCTACAATATTCCAGAAGAAATTTTCCATCCAGTGAATAAGCATGGAGATATTGAAGTTGGAGCAAGGCTGTAATTTCAGATCAGCAAAAAGGTTGGATCAATAGGAGTGGGAAGAGCAGCTAGCCATCTTCTCGAGTCTTCGTTCGATTCACGCTTCAAGGGTAACATATCGTTTTCCTTAATTAATATACATGTATTAATTAATTTATATTAATTGAGATTAATGTATGTTAATTGATTATTGAATCACATGAATCTATATGTTCGATTATGTGTTTATGTGAATTGTTCGTTGAGCATGTTAATTATTTGATCTAATTTCGCGAGCATGCTATGATGATTTAATTTATGTCATTTGAATTAATTATATATGCGAGCTTGTTTGTCGGCGATTGGAAGCGAAAAGGTACGCAATTAATTGTAATTATTGTGCACATGTTTGTTTATATAAATTAGTTTATATAAATAAAATAAAAAATTTTGTATTCCGCTGCGTACACGTGCCCGATCCCCAACAGTGGTATCAGAGCTACGGTTGCACAAATAATTGCCTACGTGTTTATTGCTCTCGATTGCATGTGAATAGTTTATTGAATTGATTGAATAGGTGAAATTGGAATTGGGTTGGTTTATTTTTAATTTGATTTTAAAATTGGATTTGATCGATTTTAAAATTGGAATTAGAAAATTGGATTTGATCGATTTTAAAATTGGAATTAGAAATTGGATTTAAAATTAAAATTGGATTTGAGTTTTAAATTCCAAAATGATTTTCTAAAAACTATCCGGGCCAGACAGCTCGGTCATGCAGGTCCACACGGTCCGACCGGGTCTAACCGGTTCAGATAGCCGGAAATAAATAAATAATTCTTTTTCCAGAAATTAAAATTAAATCAAAATTGATTTTTAATTTTCTGAAATTATTTATCAATTAAAGCCCAATCCATATATTCGATCCATTGATCAATAATGTTCAATAAATGAGTGTTTGATTAATTAATTAATTTAAACGTTAAATTAGTTTCATTAATAGAACACATGTATAACGGTGATTATACTTCAACTTAATTAATTGTACCTTAATCTTATTTGATTGATTTATGCTGATTAAGGTCCTTTAGTTATTTTGAAACAAATCCTCATAATTAATTATTGTAATTAATTATAATTTAGGTCGAATGTTCCTCTTAGGACAATACGCGTTTCCATATACCTTTAGAGAACATAGTTGTAGGAATCCAATCGACCCGTCCAATAATTCTGATGAGATCCAACAAAACAATAATAAATCCCTGATTCTTAATTTATTAAGAATTATTTCAAGCTATAAAGAAAAACCAATATGTTGAATTTTTCTTTCCTTCTACCAACGGTTAGATTATGTGTAGCCCCTTGCAATAGTGCAGTAAGCCGTGTTAGCGGGGAGTGCTATAGTAGGGTCAACTGCAATTTAATCGACATAATGATGAAGGTAGCCATAGAAAGGGTTATGCTAGATTAACGTGGTCGGCTAGATTAACTAGGGGCTGCATTAGTTTGGTATAATTAGTTCTATGAGCATCTTTGATTGGTAGGTTAGACTTGACACACGAAGATTTTGAATTCGAGAGATTAACTTAGGTCATTATCAAGTGTGAGGAAAATATATCTTTAGGGTCATATAACGATATGATTGATGGAGATCTACCTTTGGACAAATGTAATCGGGCTAGATTAACTACGGGTTATATTTGCCTATTGGACCTAAAGCCCATTAAAAGAAAAATAAGTTTTCTCGTTTGTCTGCTAGAGGGTAGTGGAATTCGATAAAATTTAGTGGGAGTACAATTAAATGATAAAAGTCCAAATCTTTAATTGCAATTATTAACAATGAATTATCTTTTATGTAAGTGTACTTAAAGCTTTTCAGTATAAATGCTAATAACCCCTTATCGTCAATTCTCGATACCAATAAAACTTAATGGCAACAATTACCTTGATTGGCTCAATAAACATTCGTTTGGTGCTTTTGCTCCAAGAGCAATTGTGAATACTCAATTATACTTCGACCAAACTTCATGATAACTCAACTCAGTAGGAGACCACCACTTATTAAAGGTGGAAGATGGGTGTCCGTATTGACGAAGTGTTATATGATAGCACCTAGTCGCCCAAGTTAGCGATGAATTATGAGAATGACCTTTATATTGTTGACACAAAGTCTCACCTCGATATCGTGTGTGGTGAGAGCATTATGACAATGAGGTTTGTGACGATTAAGGATTTGATGTCTCTTAGGCTACGCGAAAGGACTCCGGTCCATGAGCATGGTTTAAGATGACTCGCTCCCAAAAAAGTTGCATGACCACAATGTCGTTCTCCCACCAGAGTTCTCAGTGAATCTCATGCTTCCATTGCTAACCACCTCTTTTGAAACGTTCATAATAATTTCAATGAGAATATGGTTGAATCTCTTTTTGAAAGAGTTATTCAACATGTTGAAATACGAGTCAGTTATAAAGGAAGAAATGTGTGGTTTGCCCCCTCGGCACCTTCTATATCTTTTTCTAAGAATAGTTCAAAGTGGAAGAAGAGGGTAAAAGGAAAATAGTTTCTAGTCGAGCAAACAGTAGACTAGGGGTGAATCGAGTATTCGCAAGGATTAGTAAAACAAGCATATAAGTGATGCTTGCTTACAATGTGGAAAGACAGACCATTGGGCTCTGTAAACTGCACGGAGTATCTTGATCGGAAACGTTATGAGAAAGATGTGTTTTTCGTTTAACCTGAACTCAATATAGAAGATAACCCAACACAACTTTGGCACGCTAGATTAGGACATGCATATTTCTTTAAGGCGAATGAATGAGTTTGCATGTGAGGGATTGTACACGTTGGATGATGTGAACTCACTGCGGGCTTGTGAATCTTGTTCGAAAAGAAAATGTCCAAATTACCATTGAGGGACAAATGGAGCGTATTGAAGGTCTCTTGGATTTGATCCATGCAGACGTGCGTGGTCCACTAAATGTTAGTGGGAGTGGTGGTTTTAACTATTTCATAACCTTTACCGATGATAACTCAAGGTATGGTTACGTATACTTGATGAAGTACAAATTTGAAATATATGAAATGTTCAAAGATTTTGAAAACGAAGTAGAAAAGCAACTCATATGAAGTATTAAGAAACAACGATTCGATCGAAGTGGAAAATACTTAAATGATGAGTTTATCGACTATCTCAAAGAGAACGTGATTCACTAAGTTACCGGCGTACTCATGGGGTCATGCACTCCATAGCGCCGCGTATTTAGTGAATAGGGTTAACACCAAAGCAGTTAGTTCCACCCCATATGAACTTTGGCATTCCCGATAATCCACTTATATGAAGTGGCTAGTGGGAGACAAGTTGAATAGTCGATCCAACTTAAGCCATTTCGTGGGGTATCTTAAAAATTGTTTTAGATACTTTTTCTACTATCCCTTGAAACAAAATTGTTTGTCTCGGGAAATACCACCTTCTTAATGAAGAAGGTTCTATGCGATAGAATAGGTGTATGGTAGAACTCGAAGAAATTCGAGAACCACGAATTGAAGTTCCAACACCATAAATAGAACAAGAGCCAATCAAAATCAAAACACCCATTAATGTACCTTCTCAAACATCTATGAGGAGATTCGAAAGGATCCATAGAGAACTCAATAGGCTAACCCTCATCGAAGGTAGTCAAAATGAATTTGACAAGGGATGTGATCCAAGAACCTTCAATGAGGCTGTATTTGATGCAGTAAGGGACATTGGCTTAACGCCATGAAATTCAAAATGGATTCCATGTACTCCAATAAGGTATCGACCTTGATGGATCCACCTAACGGAATCTTTCCCGTTGGATGCAAGTGGATCTATAATCTTTAAGTTGGAATAGATGGAAAGGTATCGACCTATAAAGCTAGACACATGAAAATGAGTTATACGATAAGACCAAGTTGTTGTTTGTGAGATAACTTTTCACGAAACACTATGCTATATGTTCGATTATGTGTTTATGTGAATTGTTCGTTGAGCATGTTAATTATTTGATCTAATTTCGCGAGCATGCTATGATGATTTAATTTATATCATTTAAATTAATTATATATGCGAGCATGTTTTTCAGTGATTGGAAGCGAAAAGGTACGCAATTAATTGTAATTATTGTGCACGTGTTTGTTTATATAAATTAGTTTATATAAATAAAATAAAAAATTTTGTATTCCGCTGCGTACACGTGCCTGATCCCCAACAATATATTCATCTAATAAGTAGCATTTCCATCCATATAACTTCAAGAAATAGGACCTCTAGCCAATTTCGCCTAAAATAATACGTTTGAATTATTAAATATCATATTAAAATGTTTCTATATAAAACCAAAATGCCTCAATGTCGTTTCTTCGGCTTAGGCATCACGAACTCTGGGACCGGCCCGGGTATGTTCACCTACAAAAACATTAGGGGTAATATGCTAGAGGTCCCTAGTTGGAAACATTATTAGATGTGGAATACAACCTTAATATTTTTTTATGAACTAAATCCTTTTTAGAAAAATAAATATGAGTCACATCCTCAATTTTCTTTTATCCCTAATTTACCCTTAACCTAAATCCATAAATTCTAAATTCTAAAGTCACGTTTCTCTCAGATTTATTTTTCTTTTTTCTTCTGTCTCTCAATCTCGCTCTCTCCGTCTCTCAATCTCGCTCTCTCCGTCTCTCAATCTCGCTCTCTCTGTCTCGTCTATTTCTCTCGCTCTCTCTCTCTCTCAATCTTTATCTCTCTATTTTTCGATATCGCTATCTCTCTCAGTCTCTTTCGTTCTCCACCACTCCAATCCACTATTGAGGGGGCGGTGGTTATGGCGGTGGAGACGGTGGCAATAAGCGGATGGTTGTAGAGGCAATGAGACGGTGGCTATGGTGGTTTAAGGTCAGATCTATTGTGGAAGGCGCGACGACGATGTTGGGCATGGATGATGGCGTGATGGCGGCGCTCGGTGATGGTGGTTGTGGTGGATGGTGGTGGATGGTGGTGGTGGTGGATGTTGGTGGATGGAGGAGCGGATCTAGGGTTTGGTGGGGAAAATTTAAAAAAATTCGATTTGGATGTCTATGGGTGTCTATGGGTCTGGCGGCTAAGGTTCGTAGGAGGAATTAGGGTTTCATTATGTCTTAGGGTTTCAAGATGTCTATCGGTGACTACGGATTACTACGGTTTCCTATGGGTTTCTGAAGATGTCTACGACCGAAAAAATTAAAAAAAGTTCATTATTTTCACTTTATGTAGAATAGAAGGGGAAAAAATAGATTTTTATATAATGATAAAATACGGAAAAAAAAATGTTCCACTTAAAAATTAAAAAAAAAAATGCTAGATGCACACTTAAAAATGTTAAATAATACCATAGTTCATCATAGTATATTTACAATTTGATGTAATTTCGAATTTGTGAGTGGAGGGGCATTTTTTGAATGAATTTAATAAAGGATATGAACCCCAAAATATTAAGAAAACCAAATCCACGTAAATGTGAAAAAAGAAACCCTAATAAAAAAATAAAGATTCAACATCTAAAAATAATAAAATAGAGTGTAAATCATGAACTCGTCAACAAGTATCCCATATCTACAATTTATCCCCAATGATTGCGTTCTTTCTCGTTAAGGCCCACATACATCTCCATTGCATGCGTAATCTTCAAGAGTTTGTTTCTTCCTTCTTTGTGTTTAACAGTAATTGAATTAATTTATTTCTTAAATTCTTCTTTTTCTCTAAGAAAAAAAAGTTATTCTTGATGCTTTAACTCGTCATGGGATAAAAAATAGCACGCTTGGAGTTAGTTATTATTAAAATTGAAGACTAGGTAGGCTCAATATTGTAACAATATTTTCAATAAGAACTTTCCAAGCATTCACATTAAGTAATATTCATTTAAAAAAAACGTAAATTCCACTTTCCCCCTTATACTTTGGTCATTCGGTATCACTTTACCCCATTGTACTCTCGATTGCATCGATTTGCTCCATGTACTTGAAAAATTATCTCAATGTGGCCATCACTGCTAGTTGTCAGACATTTAACCTTAACATTGTTTGATCAAAGCTCTGAAATACAAAGAAAACGCCACAACCCCCAGTTTAAATAATTATTTAAAAAAAATAAAAAAAATAATAAAAAAAATAAGATAACGAGAAAACATAGTCCACGACTCCAACCACAATTTTTTTTTAGTTTGTTTGATAATTATTTTTAAAAAATAGATGAAGCCCCTATTGTCCATATGTTGAAAAAGTTGAAGAGAATTCTACTTTTTGATGTTAGTGGTCCTATACCTAAATATATTTAACTTTAAGAGATTGGACTGGAGATTGGACACATATATAGATGGAGGGCCAATCGTGTGATTCTATATATGATTGAACTCCACTTAATTATGAACATAGAATATAATGATATATATATATTCCATGCAAGTTGGGATGAACAATCCCGTAACAGGACAGTTATTAGAATTTGGGGGCCTAGGCTAGTTTTATACATTAATTTATTTTAACGAGCACGATTGAACCAGATTTTTTAATTACCAATAAAAAATTTGGAGGAAATATGACTAAAATATTGAGGAATTTAAAGTTACGGGATTGGAAGCGGTTCTGAATTTTTTTTGAATATAGTCATGGAAATATTATTGAACAAGTAAATATATGTAACATTTGTTTAAATATAATTAAAAAAAACAGTATATTTCAATTTGCCAAATTTGATAGATAATTAAAAAAATGTAAAGATTGCTGGAAAAAAAAGTTTAAATCTTGAAATATAAAAAAAAATTGATAAAAGAACTCAATATTTAACTAATTATAATTGATCTAAGATATTTCATTCACATTAAATGCAAGAATAAGTGTAAAAAATTCCAATAAATACTTAAACTATGTAAAATAATATATGATTATTTAAATTGTTGAACTATATATATATAATTTGAAGATCATTTAATATTATAACTAGTATATGTAATAGTACAAAACATTATTTAAGGATCCCTAATTGTTTTCTAAAAATTCAGGGACCTGAGGCGACCGCCTTTCTCGCCTGCATTGAGAACCGACTCTATTTATGTTTATATATATCTCTAAATCTATTTGACAGAAACTCACGCATGCATGGATAATAGTACCCACTTACAAAAAGTGATCACTTTGTCTTTGTACAATTTGGCTTCATATTTTAAGATTTTTCTTAGGGCTATGGCTGTTTAGATGCTACAATTTGTCAATATATATAAGGTAATTTTGCACAATATATTTACACATAGTTAAATTTACACACACACATACACACTTGAACAACCCTTGGCCATATCTAATAAGCTATTTTTAACATGAAAAGTAGTCATAAAGTGCGGTAAGGTGTGGGTCGGCCAACCTTTCTATTGCTTCTGTTTGAAGATACCCTATGTATAATTATACTCCATTATATTTCCATTAGATACCCTATAATTACACAATGTAGCTAGCATATATATATATATATATATATATATATATATATATATATATATATATATATATATATGTATATATATATGTGTGTGTGTGTGTGTGTGTGTGTGTGTACACAAGGCAAATCTTTACATTAGATGGTGATATACATGTGATTCTTAAAGCTAAGTCTGAGTACTGACAATCTATGTAGCACGGACACGGGAACACGGAGACGGGAAACAGGGAAACGGACACGGGGAAACTCCGTTTTCCAAAACGTTGGATAGACGGGAACGTAGGGAAACGCGTAAATAATACGAATATAGGGGTGCATTCATAATTTGTAATGTTTAATATCATTCCACAAATTACATTTGGGCCATATAAATTTATTTTAGTATGAAATTAACATCTACAAAAATATTAAAACACCACTAAAAATGAAAAGGAGACATAATATTTAAGATTTTTTTAAGCGTATGCAATTAAGAGTTTTTATAAATGAAATTTGAATTTATTTTGTGGGGGAACGCGTGTTTCCAATTTTTTATTATTATCAGAAACGTCCCCGAAACTTTTATATATTTATGGAAACGGTCCCGAAACGTTTTCGATATGTGTTATGGAGTTTCGGTTTCCGAAACGTGGAAACGCGTCTGGATTGAAATTTCCGTGCATCATAACTGACAACTTATTATGGCAAAATGGATCGGAATCAAGAGAAATATTGTTCAAACACGAGCACGAGCGCGGGGGCACGTACAATTTTTTTTAATACAACATAAACTTTTAATTGAAGTGATACTGGCCTAGCTACTAGGGTTTTTTCTTGTCTAATGATCATTTATATGATGCATTTGCAATCAATCATATGCAAGTTTTAATAACTGATGATTCAAAACATAAATTGTATTAAACACACAGATTGCTCATACATTATAAATATATATCATAAATAAATACTCATGGAGTATACTCCAAAGCTACTCATATATAAAACCGAAACTAATACGAATCATCCATTAGGGTTACTAGGGTTGTCGAAGTAGTTGCCGTAATTCATAAAATCCGAACTAGAAATGCTTCCATACTGATTATCATCAGCTCCAAACCTAGGCTGATAATCTTCTTGAACAACATGTTGTTGTTGTTGTTGTTGTTGTTGCTGTTGCAGTGGTGGCACTGAACTATAATCGGGCGGTTGAGCGTAGTTTCCATAATAATTATAACCCAATTGTTGATCGTAATTGGTGTTACTATTATTATTGTTGTTGTTGTAGAGAGCGGAAGTGAGATACGGGAGTTGAGCATCGTTGCCGGAGAGTAATTGCGCATACTGCTGAAGCCCCGGGAAAGTATTGTGAAGCAAGGGGCTATGTTGATGAGGTGGCATCATCATATTATTCATTTGCGACGAGTCCGCGGCGGCGGCGCTTAGGTATCGGAGCTGGGTAGTGTTTCCTTGAACAACTCTTTCGGGGAAATTGAGTTTGGCTTTGGAGCCTTTGAATTTGAGTGCGGCTTCGTCGTACGCAAGTGCTGCATCTTCCGCCGTGTCGAACGTGCCTAGCCACACTCGCGCCGCCTTCTTCGGGTCCCGTATTTCTGCTGCCCATTTTCCCCATGGCCTTTGCCTCACTCCTCTGTAGTGTTTTTTCACGCCTCCTTATTAATTTCACCATTATTATAACAACAAATATTTATTAGTAACATATATATATATACTTGGTGGTTGGAATTAATGTTGGTAACTTTAAAATGTAGCTTAATATACCTAAACAAGGCATAAAACAATTCAATTACATTAATTGATGTATGACACTATACAAAAAAAAGAATTATAATAAAATTGCAATGAGAAATATAACTGCAAGCAATATATATTGACTAATTTTAGCTAGGTATATATATTAGACAATTGGTTAATTTGTGTGTTAGAGTTTGAAAAATCTGACCAAATAATTATAGAAAAAAATCAATTAAGCCGCAATTCTACATATGACCACATTCAGTGTACTAATTAATAATGGTGATGAAGACGTGTCTTGGTTTGACTAATTAAATCAGCAACAAGACATTTATATATATAGATATAGGGGTGTGTATGTATATGTTGCAATTTAGTGAATTAGAGAGATGGATCTGGAGATAGAGTAATAAGATGGTACTTTACGGAAAGTAACTGCATACAATGAACTTGCCCAAAACCACAAAAACATCTTTTGCCTTTTTTTCCTCTTTCTTTTTAATACAATTCACACCTAACCACTTCTTCCTGCCCTTATTAGCCAAAAACAACATATTTGTATCTACATATATACAATTTTCAGATTCTATACACACACACACACACACGTATATGAGGTTAATTAGTAAAGTTACATGTTAGATTTATGGCTAATTTTTTCACCTGATATAGTAGTACATAGAATTAATTAAAGCAAGGTATAAAATATAATATATAAATACCTTGATCTTGGTTGGCTAGTTGACTAGTCTCCGGCGGTGGAACGGTGGTTTCGTTTTCTCCGCCATATGCTCCTCCGCCGCCGCCGCCGCCTTTCTCCGCCGATGCTTCCATGGGAAGTGGCCTCTTTCCATGCCTTCGATCCACTTTCGAATCCTTTTTTTTTTTTTTTTGAATCTCTCGTGATTAATTAATTAATTACAAGTGTTTTCTGACAGTCTATTGGTATGAAATAGTTTTCATAAATAAAAATCTCGACAATTTTTTATTTATTTTTATTTATTTTTTCTGCCTATATATATATAGTTTTGGTGTGTGGTGTGTGTGTAGAAGTTCTTATGAAAAAACAGCAGGGAAACTTAAGAGAGCAAGAATAGGGATTGTGACATGGAAGTGTCACTTTCTGTGTATGCAGAATGAGATAGTGAAATAGGGTTGGGGTGCAGGGTTTTTATTGGCATGTGGATTTTTCTACTTTTTTTTTTTTTTTTTGGAAAAAGTTTAAAAGAAGAATAATTGGATTATTTTGAATCAAACTTAGAATAATTGAAAAGTTGGTATATTTGTAAATGTGAGTACGTGACGGAAAGTCAACTTAAAACACTATAGTTTATAAGTGTACATAATAATCTTTAATTTGAACTTATTCCTATTTTTTTTTTTTTGTTTTTTTATCGTATACTAGTATATCTCCTTACTACGCAATGTACGGGATATCAGTTTAAAAGTGGAAAAATTATCATTAATTTAGACACATAACAAAAGAAATATATATTACACTATTATAATAAAATTTATTAGTCATATTTAGATTACTGTATTCATACAAATCTGATAATATAAACCCACTCCATAAAAGATTATATAAATTAAACTTAATTGTCATAAAAATAAAGTTAAAACTTAAAGAAAAAAATAAAAGAAGAAAGAAATGTGTAAATATAATTAGAGATATATAGTTGAAAAATAAGTGATTAGTGAAAAAAGGATTCTACACAGTTACAAAGGTTTGAATTTGAAGTTATAATAATTATAAAATTAGAAAAAAAGAGTAATTACAAAATATCATGAGGGTTGCCCCTGTGAGCTCCCTGTCTCTTTTTTAAAATATTTTTGTTCCATATTATCTGTTACTTTAAATTTTCAATACTGCATTAAATGCATTTTTCCTGTTTTAACCTTATTAATGAAACTATAATCATTATCTTATAAATTATTAGATATATTTATTGAGTTTCTTAATCTTCGTGAAAGTGAAAAGAGACACTTATTTAGGAACGGAGATAGTGTATAAGAAGAATCTCAAATGTCTTTATAGTTTTTGGATTTATATAAAAAATTAATAGTTACAAAAATATAAAATGCAATTTTACTCGAGAAACACTAATGTCGAGATACATTTGAAATTATTTCTTAAAAGTAAATCATTTGAACATAAATAAAATCAAAATCTATTTTCTGTAAAAGCTTGTATTTTACTGCTACGGTTTAAATGTGAAAGATAGAGACAAAACAAAAAAAAAAAAAAAAAAAAATCTTAAAATGGAAAAAGTGAAAAAGAAAAGAAAAGATTTGATTCATAGAAATCATGGCTACAATATATTACGTCAATTTTGCTTTAAATCGAGACAAAAGTGTGTGATATATATTAGCCATAAGAAGAGATGGAAGTGATAAGAATAACAGTGATATATAGATTAGGTTGAATGGGATGGGATATATAAGATGAGGACAATTAAAGAAGAGATAAAGTTTAAGGTTAAAAAAAATCAAAAAATAAAATAAAGAATTGAGATGCATTATTACATAAGATTGGCCATTTGTCTTGATTTTGAGATGCATGCTGCATGCTGCACTATATCTTTGTCTTTACGCTACAAATTTTAATTTCATACCTTAGATGTATGGTCATTAGTGGGGCCAATTACTTATACGGGGTCTAATATTTATGGGATTCGAGCTAGGAAGAATTTATTAAACTAATTGAAATGTTCGAAGAAAATAACACAAAAAAGTAATTATATTATATCAAAAAGATTAACTAAAATCAGTGTTCTAAATAGCGGTCGTGACGGTCGATATATCGGCCGCCATATCGGTATCAGTTATAAACCTTTACAATTTTATTGAGGAGGTTTGGAATATCTATTTTTTGGTCAAACCGATATATCGGTCAATAAATCGTTTTTTTTAACTAAAATTAAAATAGAAATAGATTTTGTTTTTTTGTTTTTTTCCAATTCTTTCAACTTTCAAAACCAAACCAAGTACTCCCCGCAACTTGTAACTGGCAAGAAAGAAGAACTTGACGATAACCCAAAACATGAGTATATGTTTTATTATGTTTATATTAATTGTTGATGCGAAAGACTTACGTGATATTTGTATTTCGTAAGAATATTTTATTATATTATGATCTTATTATTTTTAAATTTATGTTATTTATTGAGTAATTAGAATTATATAATAACATATGAATGGTAGGATAGAATTATGTTTAAATATTCTTTTATATATAGTTTGAGTATTTACAAATAATATTTAGAAATATATTACACTAAATTTAAAACATGATTTATTTCCAATTTATCTCCGATAAATCACCGCCGCACCGATTTATCGTGTGGCGGTCTCTAACCGCCACGAACCCGATAACCGCCTTTTAGAACATTGACTAAAATATCATGAATGTTTTTAAGGGTATTTACAAAAATAAAACGAAAAAGTCAACATCGATGCATGTTGAGTAAAGAAAATTACACTCAATATATTTATTTTACGTGGATTTTTTTTATTTAATTTGATTAAATTTATGTGTGCTTTAATTGATAGATTTTGTGTTTCGTAGGTGCAAATCGAGAATTAGGTGTCCATGAAGGAAAAATGATCAAAAGAAAGGAAAAAGTTGCGAAATAAAATCAAATTGGAAGAATGATGGTAGAGTCCACAATTTCAAGCATATATTTCTCATCCGGGCTCCAAATAACCGGATTCCAGCGATATTGGAAAGCTATGTCACATGGTTACAATTTTTATCTCATGCAACTTTCACAAATTCAGACTCTAACACGGTACAACTTGGATAACAAATCATGCTAGGAAAAAGTTACATAAATTGAGTCTCATTAGGTTCTACTTCCTTGTCAAGAAAAACCTATAAAAACAACAAGTCTCTACATCACACACGACGAAATTTTAGAGCAAGACACGGAGAACGAATATTGACGAAGACTCAAGCATAGGTTTTCTTCTCTATTTTATGAATCCTATTTTATTTTTCCTAAGAATTACGAGTAGCTACGTTTTTATTTGAACCTTATGGGGGATTTGTGAACCCAATTCAATGTTTTTATGCAAGTATTAATTTTGAATTACATCTTCTACTTATTTTTTTAAATGCACGAAACTGACCACTTTATTGTTATTGTTGAATGCAAGAATTGTCACCTTTAAACATTGTGCACATCTGTAGGAATTTTATTAGATTTTGACTAAAAATCCCTTATGCAGTAATATTGATTATTTTTGAACAATTTTAAAATTATTGGTTAGTTTATGAGTTTGAACTTAGGAGTTATCAACATTAAGACCTTGATTTGAGACTTTTTATTTTTATATATGTCGAGTTATTATCTATTTGAAATTTTTGTTAGTTAAGCTCTGAGGCCTTGCATGTTCTCGTTGGCTTAGTCCATGGGCTCGCGACCGTTATTACTCTTTAGGCCCATATTTCGGGTTTTGAGGCTTGACATAAACTGTTGGCCAGGGTCTTAACGAGGACATCAATGATTTAAGTTGGGGAGTTTGTAACCCCCATCCCACATAAAAAAAATGTAGGATTGTGTGTCAGCTTATAAGCAGACATCCTAGTATTTGACATCAATACCTTACGTGGACATTTGGCATAGGCTTTTGGTAGGATCGTTGTTGCGCAACTGTCTAGTGAGCAAGTGGGTTGGCTAAGAGATGGTTGAAAAGTCCGAAGCACTACCTGGTTATTTGGATGAAGTGATTTAATGAGACCGAACCGCGAGTGGGGCAAGAGACTAATAATTGTGCTTGCTAACAATTCTTTGATATATCATAGATATTTGATGGATGGAAAATTAAATAAGTACATTGATGACAAAATAAGTGTGATTCTTTAATTTAGTTCTAACTACAAGTCTTCTTTGTTTAGTGGTTTTGATTCGCTTTTGCAAGGATCAAACGTTGTTTTTTTAGGGATTGAAATACACTTTACCGCCATTAAAAAAAAATACTATGTGATCCCTGCAAAAGTGAACCAAATCCACTAACTAACGAAAACTTATAGTTAGAACTAAAATCATCAACCACACTCATTTTTCCCTCAATATATTTTTTTCCAGACCCACCAATTATTTATGTTTTATCAATAAGGTTAACAACCATAATCGGAACAACTTCACTAAGAACTTCATCTTTGTACTTCTCAATTGAGAATGAAACAAGTACTTGCCTATGCGCCTTGAGTTCCCCTTTGTGGTTGGTTGTATCATATCATCCTACACCTCTATAAAAGGATTCGTATGAATCCAAACTTTTCACTTTTTTCACGTGGTGGTGCGGATTTGCAATTTTCTTTCTCCTCAGACTCGGGATCATCACTTTGATTTACTTCTTCCTCAACTAGCGCATCAATTCTTCTCAAATGTGATTGAATATCATCATTCTCAAAAGCTTTACGAGTATCATCATTTCCACGTGATGGTAAAGAATAACTCTTTCTCTTCAATTCCTTGTAGTCCGACCAGAAAATGATGAATGTCTTGTTCAAACACTTTGAAGCAACATGACCAAAATCCAAACACCAAAAGTATTTAGTATTATAAGTTCTACGAGACTGTACAATTGAGTTACCTCATTTATTAATCTCAAACTGAAGCTCTAGCTTGATTTTCTAAATGGTATAACCCGAATTCGAGGACGAATCATTTTAAAGAAGGGGAGTATGATATGATCCTGGCAAGCTCAAAGATGAAGAATTGGAAGAAGAGAAAACGAGTGAGTTTAATAGAGCCGTTCGTGTTCGAAATGACAACAGTTGCAAGTGAGTTGCTTGAAGAGTCCATGATGTGGAATTGGAAAAAAGGAAAGAGGAAAATTCGTTGAACAAGTCGAATTCCATGCATCCCAATATACATGTATGTTCCTGGGATCTAGTTCATTAGGGTTATAACTCGCTCATCTCACGTCCAATTAAGATGATTCAAACTAAGGAAAGCCAACTCAAAGATCTACAACTTTTTTGATTTATGCGAAGAGAGATTCGAAGTCGAACAATGTTGAAATCGAGCTTGAAGTTTCTGCACATGCACAACCAAATGTTCGTGCGAGTTTAAAAAGGTGATCGTGAAGTTGATTAGAAGTTTAAGTTATTCAATTTAGTTATGAACGGTTCTATTTAAGGATTTGTTATGTTTTATTAATGGGAAAATTACGACCACTACCCTAAGGTAAGGTCAAATTACAAAAAAATCCGTCATGTTTGCATAATTACAAGCGCCCCCGTCAACTATGTATTATCTTACGAAAAAATCCATCCAGTTTATTATAATCATCTTGCTTCATAAATTAAAAAATCGAATTCCATGTTTTTTTGATAAATCGACTGCCCGACGACAACAAATAACATAATGGCCGATTCGGATGACTTCTACGAGGTAAAATCGAAGAAATTAGCAAAATTTTAATTTTCACGCAGTATTATCGTGTTGTGTAGCACGAGAACCCCAATTTTTTGGGGTTCCCGTGCTACACAACATGGGAAATTCCCGTGCTATACAACACGGGAACACCATGTGCCCGTGCCTTGGAAGACGGAGACGTGTGTTTCCCGTGCCCTAGAGGACGAGAACCATGAACCATCGTCTCCTAGGGCACGGGAACCCTAATATATATATATATATATATATATATATATATATATATATATATATATATTTTCTTTTTTCAATTTTCATAGTGTTATTAATATACTAATTATTATTTGTTATATCTTGGTAGGCTAGTGAAGATGATTTTGACGATGAGTTTAGAACTGAATATGACAACGAGTACGAGGATCCCAACATGTGTTATGATGTTCCTCAAGACACATCAACAACTTATGAGGATCGCAGTCAATATTTTAATGTGGATGTTGAGTTTGACACTGGGAAAGAATTAGTGGCATGGGCAAAAATAAAACGGCTGCTACTTATGGTCATCGATTGATAGTAAGTTCAAACCAGAAAAACGTTTATGTAGTAATTATATGTCATGTGTCTGGGAAGGGACGTGAAAAATGAACCGAATGTGTGAAGCAACGAAATGTGGGATCAAAGAAATGTGGATGTCTGTTTCGTATATACTGTAGCAGAAATCGATAGGATGGACTATGGCGAATGAATTTAAAAAAATGGCATCCATACTCACCCGACGCTACCGTATCTTACCGGACAAGGACCGGATAGTCGTTTGATACCAGAAGAATACGAGGTAGTGAAGTTACTTAGAAGGAGCCACGTGAAGCTGGCATTAATTATGGATCGATTGAGGAAGGATAACCTACAGACATCGACGAGTGTGAAACATGTCTACAACCAACTTGAGAAGATGAAAAAAGAGAATATGATGGGGAAGACTGTGATACAACACGTGATGTCGAACCTTCAAGAATATGGATATGGATATTGGTATCGAAGTAATGAAGCTGGTGATACACTTACTGATTTGATGTTCGCTGCTCCTATTTCACTGAAACTTCTGCGGTTATTCTCTCACGTCATATTGATGGACTGCACTTACAAAAGCAATAGGTACGGTGTTAATTAGTATTTAGTATTGTGTTATTGTACATTGATTGCATTTGACATTTATGTATTTACATTGGTATGAGATGCCACTTCTGGAAATAGTTGGAATCACCCTGTTGGTTACAATTTTACAATTGTTGTTGCTTTCATGTCACATGAAGATGCAGACACATGTGCATGGTCTTTGAGTTGTTTGAAATGTGCATTGGGGAGCTGGTACCTGATGTGATATTGACGGATCGTGAATTGAGACTCATTAAAGCAATGCCCCAATTTTTCCAGATTCTGCACATTTCTTGTGTTTGTTTCATGCGAACAAGAATTCATCTATAAGTATTTAGGATATTTTACAACCATATGAGAATACTTCTGAACAAATGGTTAATTATTAAAAGTGTAACGCAACATAGTTTTTAGTAGAACTCAAAAAATGGATTCTATCGATGAAGTTATCGAAGTACTTCCAATGAATATAATTAAAAAGCATGAGAAGTACTTGGAACTCCCTTATGCTTTAGTAGGTAAAAAATAGATGATATTTTTCATTAGGACAAAATTTATCAAAAAAATCAAGGGTAAAATGAAAAGTGGTTATCGAAGGAAGGTAAGGAGATTATTATAAAGGCGGTATTACAAGCTATTTCGACATATGTGATATGCCTAATTGGGCCAGCCTAATAAACCTACAGTTTCTCTATCTATTGGGCCACAAGCCCGATTTAGAAACGAAAACCCAATTACCTTCAAATAAGATTTGGACCCAAAAAATTAATCTTTACCTTATCGACAAGGTATAAATAACGTTTTAATTCATTTATTAAAGGGATTCCCTATTACTTGAATAACGACGAGTCATATTCTCTCAACTATATCTACAATCCGCACGTCTGACTTGAGCGTTGGAGGGGTTTCCGCCGGATCAACCCCTGGCCTAGTTCACGTGTTCTCTGTTCGCAGGTATCTCAGGGCCATCTAGCATGCGAGCAGTGATCCACTTTGCTCTCCCAGCTCCCTCTATCTCAGCTACTTAAGATGATCTATTTCTAGCATCATCAGTATGCTAAGGGTTGCTTCAAACTTCCATCATATTTTTCCAAGGATATCGAAAGATTGTTGTCAAAATATGGTGGGAAAGGACGATGAATACACTGGGTAAAGTAAAGTGAAATGTGTAAAAGCAAACAAGATGGCGAACTAGGATTTCAGGATCTTGAGTCCTTCAATTCGGCGCTTCTTGCAAAAAAATGATGGCGGCTAAGTGAGACACTAAATAATCTTATTGGTCAGATATATTGGTATAGTAGACTAAAAGTCTCTCTTTAAGCTACATAACTTTCTTATTGTTTATTTTTAGCTTCTCACTCCCCATCATTTTTCGTCAGTCTAGATAAAGTCTAGGATAGTACAATTACGACATTTGGTAAATTTAGGAACTTAAGTCCCCATGGATCGATATTTGGAAATAATGATATTCTACAGTTGCGGTTATTCATAAGTAGGTTTTACGCGCAACAATTTTTTGGCGCCGTTGCGAGGGAATTAGTTAATCTTGAATTTACTGACATTGTTACCAACTATCCGTACATTACTTTAGAATTTTTTTTTTGTATTTTATTTTATATCTTTCATTTGATTTCTTTTGTTTTTGTAGACTTCTATACACTGATACCTTGATTTATAATCTCTCATTTTCCGAGTTTTAATCCAGAGTTTCTTACATTCAACAGGGGTTGGATTGTATTGATAAACATTGAAGGCTGAACCCATAAAATGGAATTGCACAGACAAATGAGAACTTGTTTTATCTACAAGAAGAATTCAACTATCTGGCATTTCTTTTCAAAAAATTTCAGAGATATCATAGTCCTAGGCCACATCCAACCATCTAATATGAAGACAACGAGGTATATAAAGATTTTCATATAAGCGATGAGGCTGAGCACCTTGAGGGAGCTATTTATCCCAATTCTGTAGATACTTCTACGAGTGATGAAAGTGGGGTAAAGCTGATGGTAGAGGTGGAATGTGAAAAAAGAAAATCATATACACATTGAAACTCCAGACTCGACAGTGCCCGAGGAGATGAGTATTCAATTTGAGGTAGAGCTTACACCAAAAGCTCGAGTATGTTGTGTACGAGTTTGAGATAACGGTAGGCAAGAACCCATCCTAATCTCCTACCGACTAATTTCCAAAGAAAACGAGAAGTACCATGGATTGGAATGGTTGTTACAAGATTTCAATCTAGTCCATGATATGATTCCAAAGTATGTATCAAGATTGATAGATGGATGCACAATTTACAAGGCTTTGGATTGGGCATAATCCGTCCAAAGTATGTCGATCCTTCACAGTATAATAGACGCTGAAAGGGAGACAACCCATTATTAATTTCACTCATTTTATTGACATTTTACATGTGTTCCATCCCCCACCCAAAAAAGAGCAAGAAGCCGGAAAGCCTAGACATGTTCGACAATTCGGCCTTTGAGTTTTTGCAACTTGTTTTGATAGATTTTCGAATCCTTTTAAATTAAACATAAAGCACATGATTCTGAGCGGTATACAATTCTGAGATTTAGGGATTGAGTTAGAATTGAACTACATTTTCACAAATTGAGTTGTTGGCTAAAATTCTTTAATGGTCTATACGCTTATACTTTTTGTTGTTTCTAGTTATTTGTTGGCCGTGTGATAAGTGTTCGTTTTGCATGATTTTTGCTTATCAAATCTTCGAGTTTTGGTCTTCGTTCGTCCGAGTTTCGGCTTTATTTGTATATATTATTGCGTTTCTTGTTTTATTTCTATTTCAGGGTTTTATTAGGTATTTTTGCCGAGTCGAAGCCATTTGAAAGCGAAACCGAATTTTCAAGCCAATTTTGGGGCCAAGAAGACCCAGATCGCGATCTAGGGGTTGTCACAGTATGACAATGGATCAAGACCCAGATCGCGATCCAGCATTCCGGATCGCGATCTGGGGGTGCTGACAGAGAAGAAATAGGGGTCAAATCCAGATCGCGATCCAGGAAGTCGGATCGCGATCAAGGGGGTCCGACATAGCTGAAATGGGTCAAGATCCAGATCGCGATCCACATTCCTGGATCGCGATCTGGCATGGCGGTGGGCAGTTCCCCAAGGCTGCCAGATCGCGATCCACATTCCTGGATCGCGATCTGGGCACGCTTTTTGAAAAAGATTTTTTGTTTTGCAAAGCTTCTTGAGGAAGCTTTGCGTTTCACTATAAATAGAAAGGCCCTTTCATTCTTCAATTCTTCATTCGACTTTCGTCGGTCTTCGACAGTTCTTCGCGGGAATCTTCAACGAGGGTTTCGACTTGGGTTTTTCTTAGGATATTTCTTTACGTTTTGTTCTTCATTTCCTTTGTATATTCTTTTGACATTATGTTTGTTATGAACTAAGAACATTTTCTTCTAGGGTAATGAAACCTTGTATATATTGATTTCGATCTTCATTTCTGTTATCTATTTGCCGTGTTTTGATTTCGTTTATGTTTTCCTGTATTAAATGCTTCTGATTGTTTGATCAGCTCTCGGATTGATATTAAATAAGAATGAACTCGAGAGAGGATTTCTTGTTTGAAGTTAGGAAAACATAGCTCGGGGTGTGGAAACGGAGACGTGATGCACTTCGGGTAGCCCTTAAGGACTTGACCTAAATGCTCTCTTAATAGCAGGTTCTGAACGGAGACGTCGGACCTTTGGGTAGACTCTAACTACACTGGAGACGGGGGTTAGAGTACTTTAGCGTCTGGGTTAACGAATAAGAATGTGGCGTTAGATAACGGATTTGTAGATCGTTGTTGATTATACATAGGTGGATTTGGCCCTAGAAGTCCCCTTTAAATCGAAGTCCCCCCGCGTTGAGTTGTCGTACTTTATTTACGTACATTCCATATTTGCATGTTTACGATCTTGCATGCTTATAAATTAGGGTTTATCACCAATCCAAATATTTACGATCGGCTAGATAATATAACGATAATATAATTACACTACTCAGCATGTGAATCTACAAGGTCCCTGTGGATCGACATCCGGAACCACTGTTCTGCAAAATGCGATACTGTATACTTGCGGTAATTTATACGTGAGGAAAACGCGTATCAAGTTTTTGGCGCCGTTGCCGGGGACCAATTTGATTTTATCTTTGTTGATAGTGTTACCAATTATCTGACTATTACTTTAGCTATTTACCTGCTTTATTTTCGATTTTTACCTTGATTTTAACCGATCACTTTGTTTATGCCCAGGCGTAGAAATTTGGAAATCATACCTTACGATCCCGAGATTGAAAGGACATTCCGAAGACGAAGAGCCGCGCGCAACCAACAAAGTGAACCAATGGCCGAAGATCAAGGAAATTCAGAGCACCTGGCCTTTGAGTACGATCGAGAGCCAAGACGAGATCACGAGCAGCCAAGACCGAACCTGCCACCCAAGCGAACAATGCGAGAATACCGAACTCCAGCTGTGAATGAGAACTATTCGGGAATCAGGAAACCGACGATAGCCGCAAACAACTTCGAGCTGAAGACGGGACTAATCAACATGGTCATGGCGAACCAATTCTCTGGAGCAGCCACAGCGGATCCAAATCTCCATCTTGCCAATTTCTTGGAGATTTGTGACACGATCAAAGTTAACGGTGTTTCCGATGATGCCATTCGGTTGAAGCTATTCTCATTTTCTGTTAGAGACAAAGCGAAGAGTTGGCTTCTGAGTCTTAATCCAGGATCACTCACCTGTTGGGAAGAATTATCACAAGCCTTTCTGGCACGATTCTTTCCACCCTCGAAGACCGCACAACTACGAATGGATGTGGGCAACTTCAGACAGATGAGCCAAGAGCCGTTGCACGAGTCTTGGGAGAGATTCAAGGACTTATTACGACAATGCCCTCAACACGGAGTCAACCCGTGGGATCAAATGGAGTTATTCTACAATGGGCTCGATCAACCAGCCCGATCTCTAGTCGATGCTGCATCAGGTGGATCATTGCAAAACAAGACTCCCACAGACGCTCGAGACATTGTCGAGCGAATGTGTGAGAATGGTTACCATTGGCCGTCCGAACGGAGTGGTGTACAAAAGGTGGTCGGAGTCCACCAACTCGATCCTTTAGCCGCAGTTTCAGCACAATTAGCTACTCTATCAAATCAGGTCGCCCAATTATCAGTTCGAGGGCCACAGACCGAACGAGTAGCAGCAGCAAGTACCTCACAAGCCACAAACGACGATTGGGAGCAGGCACACTTTATGAACCACTGATTCAACAATTTCCGGGGAACCAACTATCAGAACCAAAACCCTACTCATTACTACCCGGGAATTCGGAATCACGAGAACTTCTCCTATGCCAATCCAAAGAATGTTCTACAACCACCTCCCGATTTCAACCATCAAAGAGAGCAACGAGGGCCAACGTATGACGAGCGCCTTCACCGACAAGAACAGGAAATGGAGGGCCTGAAATCAACAATGAAGAACATGGAGAAGCAAATAAGGCAAATCGCCCAATCCATGTCCACAATGGCAAATGGTGGATTTCCGAGCAATACCGAAGTCAATCCAAAGGAAAGCTGTCAAGCCATAACCACCCGAAGTGGTTTGCAAATGACTGATCCTCCTTATCCGACAGACGAATCACCAAGGCCAGCAGTACAACCGACCCTGGTCGAGCCAGGAATCACCATCTCAGGGAGTAGTACAAAAGAGGCTAGTAAGCCCAATAACATTTCTTTCCCTGATAATCCTCCTCTTATGATAACTCTTATTCCTTTTCCAGAAAGACAGAAGAAGAAGAAGTTCCAGGATCAGTTGAAGAAGTTCATTGAAAAGATCAAACAGATTCGAATCAACATCCCTTTTGCAAAGGCCTTGGAGGTAATGCCAAACTACACCAAGTTTATGAAGGAAGTCCTATCCAAGAAAATTCGGATCGAAGAAGACATACCAGTGACACTCACGGCAACTTGCAGCGCCATTCTTTACCACCGAAAATGAAAGATCCAGGGAGTTACACTATTCCTTGTATTATTGGAAATGCTACTTTCGATAAAGCTTTATGTGATTTGGGGGCAAGTATTAATTTGATGCCTATGTCTGTGTTTCTAAAACTGGGCTTAGGAAATTTGAACCGCACTCGCATGACTTTACAACTAGCTGATCGTTCATTGAAATATCCCGATGGGATTGTAGAAGATGTGCTAGTTAAAGTAGATAAATTCATTTTGCCTGTTGATTTTGTGGTACTTGAAATGCCTGAAGATGACGAAGCACCAATCATTTTAGGTCGTCCATTCTTAGCCACTGGTAAGGCGATGATTGATATGGAATTAGGATCTTTAATGCTTAGGGTAAATGGGAAAGAAGTTGTTTTTAATTTGACAGATGCATTTAAACACTCTGAGCATATTGAGCATTGCAGTAGAATAGACGTGATCGAGGACTGTGTTTCCTCCTTTTTTGATTTGTATGAATTATGTGATTCTGTTGAGCACTGGATTGTTAATTCTATTGATTTGCATTATGCCTCCCCTGAAACTCCTATTGAAAATGATGTGCTTGATTGTGTGTTGTTTCTTGAGTGTGCCGAGATTTTAGGCGTAGACGAGGTAGGAATCGTCCCCGAGATACCAGTTAGTGTGAAAACGGCCCCCGTACTGGAATTGAAACAATTACCGGATTATCTTTGTTATGCTTTTCTTGGAGCAGACAAGACTTATCCGGTGATTATTTCTTCTAGTTTGAGCGAGGCCGAAACAAACACACTGCTGGAGGTCCTTAGAGAATATAGATCGGCTATAGGTTGGTCTATTGAGGATATTAAGGGAATTAGCCCGTCTATTGTTCAACGCAAAATTCTAATGGAAGACTTCTATAAACCGAGAGTCCAACCCCAGAGGCGGTTAAACCCGTCAATGAAAGAGGTAGTAAAAAAAGAAGTCTTTAAACTGTTAGGCGCTGGAATGATTTATGCAATTTCTGACAGTCCGTGGGTCAGTCCGGTGCAGGTTGTGCCAAAAAGGGCTGGGATGACGGTTATTGTGAATGATAAAAATGAACTTATTCCGTCTAGGACAGTCACTGGGTGGCGAGTATGCTTCGATTACCGATTATTGAATGCAGCCACTAGAAAAGACCATTTCCCCCTTCCCTTTATCGATCAAATGCTAGACAGGCTAGGATGTTTTGAGTATTACTGTTTTCTTGATGGTTATTCGGGGTACAATCAAATTTCAATCGCCCCAGAAGACCAAGAGAAAACTACTTTTACTTGCCCCTACGGTACTTTTGCATTTCGTAGAATGCCTTTCGGTTTGTGTAATGCACCTGCTACCTTTCAACGATGTATGATGTCTATTTTTCATGATATGGTAGAAGAATTTCTAGAGGTGTTTATGGATGATTTTTCTGTGTTTGGATCGTCTTTCGATCATTGTGTGCACAATCTGGAACTTGTTTTGAAAAGATGTACAGAAACAAACCTTGTTTTAAATTGGGAAAAATGTCATTTTATGGTTCGTGAAGGTATTGTTCTAGGTCACAAGGTCTCGAAAAAGGGTCTTGAGGTGGACAGGGCAAAAATCGAAACGATTGAAAAATTGCCTCCACCGAAAGATGTCAAGGGGGTTAGAAGTTTTTTGGGGCATGCTGATTTTTACCGTAGATTCATTAAAGACTTTTCAAAAATAGTAAAACCATTATGTCATTTGCTTGAGAAGGAAGCCGTCTTTGATTTTGATTCTGCTTGTTTGCAGGCTTTCACGTTTCTCAAGGAGAAGCTAACCCAATCACCGATTATGATTACTCCCAATTGGGAGGAACCATTCGAGATCATGTGCGATGCGAGCGACTATGCTGTAGGTGCAGTATTGGGACAAAGGAGGGACAAAATCTTCAAAGCCATCTACTATTCGAGTCGTATACTTGACCAGGCACATAAGAACTATTCAACGACCGAAAAGGAAATGCTTGCTGTCGTTTATGCCGTTGACAAGTTCATACCGTATATTTTGGGGTCTCAGGTGATCATTTACACCGACCACGCAGCTATTCGATACTTGTTCGCAAAGAAGGACGCCAAGCCCCGACTCATCAGATGGGTACTCCTACTCCAGGAGTTCGACTTGGAAATCAGAGACAAAAAGGGGAGCGAGAATGTGGTAGCAGATCATCTTTCTAGACTCATACTAGAAGAAGTTCCAGCCGAAGGAAATATTCAGGAATCATTCCCAGACAAGCAACTGCTCGCCATTAGTACTCACACTCCGTGGTATGCTGATGTGGCCAACTTCTTGGCCAGTGGAATCATTCCTGACGATCTATCCTATCACCAGAAGAAAAAAATCCTTCACGACAGTCGTTTCTATCTATGGGACGAGCCGTTGCTTTTCAGAACCGGCCCCGATCGTGTCATCCGAAGATGTGTTCCGAAAACCGAAGTACGTGAGATTCTCACACATTGCCACTCTTCACCTTGTGGCGGGCATCACGGGGAATCACGCACAGCTGCCAAGGTTCTGCAGTCAGGCTTCTTTTGGCCAACCCTATTTCGAGATAGTTACGAGTTCGTGAAACGGTGTGATCGATGCCAATGAACAGGGAACCTATCTAACAACAGCCAAATGCCTTTGAACAACATGCAAGAGGTGGAGCTTTTCGATGTTTGGGGCGTTGACTTCATGGGACCATTCCCTTCTTCGAACGGGAAGTTATACATTTTGCTTGCCGTGGACTACGTGTCCAAATGGGTCGAAGCGATTGCCACCACTGCCAACGATGCTCGTACAGTCCTCAAATTCTTCCACAAGAACATATTCTCAAGGTTTGGGACACCTAGGGCGATCATTAGCGATGAAGGATCTCACTTCTGCAACAAACTGCTCACTAATCTCACGAACAAGTTGGGGATCCGACACAAAATAGCGCTTGCCTATCATCCGCAAACAAATGGCCTTGCTGAGTTGTCAAACCGAGAAATCAAACAGATTCTGGAGAAGACCGTGAGCACGAACCGAAAAGATTGGGCGTTGAAGCTCGATGATGCACTTTGGGCCTATCGAACCGCATTCAAGACACCGATTGGGATGTCTCCGTACAAACTCGTGTTTGGGAAAGCGTGCCACCTGCCAGTGGAATTGGAGCACCGAGCTTATTGGGCAGTCAAAAAGCTCAATTTCGATCAAACAGCCACCATCGATCGTCGATTGCTTCAACTCAACGAAATGGAGGAGTTCAGAAACGATGCTATTGAGAATGCCAAGATTTACAAAGAAAAGACGAAAAAGTGGCATGACAAAAGGATTACAAAGCGAGAGTTCCGGGCAGGTGACCAAGTCCTGCTATTCAATTCTCGGCTACGACTATTTCCGGGAAAGCTCAAGTCCCGTTGGTCAGGACCATTCGTAGTCCTGAGCGCAACCCCACAAGGAGTTATCGAAATACGAGGACGAGACGGTCCGTCGTTCAAAGTGAATGGGCAACGAGTTAAGCATTACTATCCAAATGGTGCTCCCGAGGAACTGGAGCGCGTCGCACTAATTTTCTCCCAATAAATCCAAAAGAAGTTGAGTCGTCGACTGTAAAACAGGCGCTAAATGGGAGGCACCCCATTATTGCTAATTCTCTGTCATTTTTCTTTTGTTCTTGCTTTCGTTTCCGTTTTTAGTCTTTTTTTGCATTTTTATATTTTTTAGGGTTCAATATCTCTATTTCACCCGTTTAAATTTCAAATTTTGTGCAGAATACAGGACCCAGATCGCGATCCAGCATTCAGGATCGCGATATGGGGGGTCTGACAGAGAAGAAATCGGGGTCAGATCCAGATCGCAATCCAGGAAGTGGGATCGCGATCAGGGGGTCCGACAGAGAAGAAATTGAGGTCAGATCCAGATCGTGATCCAGAAAGCCGGATCGCGATCTGGGGGGTCTAACAGAGAGGAAATTGAGGCAAATCCAGATCGCGATCCAGGAAGTCGGATTGCGATCTGGGGGGTCTTACAGAGAGCAAATAGGGACTCAGATCGCGATCCGGCCCTTCTAGATCGCGATCTGGGGGCAAAAACTGTATTTATTGGAAAAAACCCTCTCTTTTTTCTCACTTCTCTCTTTTACAAAATTCGAAACCCCTTTCCCCCAACCCTAGACCTTCGATTTTATTTCAAATTTCATCTTCAAACTTGCATATTCTTAGATTTTCATCAACTATTAACGATTATTGCTTGTTTATATTGAGAATTGTGGACGAATCTTCAACAAAGGTATGTTCTTGACCCAATTTTTTTTAGTTTTGCTTGAAAATTCGAATTTCATCCAATTTTCTTGTCTTGTCCCTTGGTTCTTCAATTCTTATTGCTTGTACGTAATTAGGTACTTGATTGTGGGATTTAAAGGCTTGTTTAATTGGTTGAACCAATGTTTAGATATAGGAATTGCCCTAGTATGCTTAATTTCGAATTTCTTGTGAATTTTTGAATGGGTCGAGTCATATTATGCTAATTTTTGCTCGTTGATCGTTATTAATTGTTGTTGTTGTGGTGATTGATGTAGGACGGTTAGTTTTTGAAAGAAACTAACATTCAAGGAGTTTCAAAGAACTTGCGCACGCCAAGTGTTCGACGAATTGCCCGAACCAGTTTCAAGTTTCATTTTGCACCCTCATTCACACCATGACTTCACCGGCAAACAAACTCCAAAAGACGGGCGAGAATTCCAAGAAAGCCCAACCGAAGGGCAAAGGAAAAGCACTGGAAAAGAAGAAGGGCAAGGCTCAAGGCAAACAGGGGGGAGAAGGCTCTTCACACTCGCCTTCACATTCGGAGGGACCAACCGAGCAAACCATGCCAAGAACCGGTGACGTGCCACTCAACACGGGCGCCCGTGCCAATCAATGCACGCTCGTGAGCGAAGTCACCTTTGACGAACACGATGAAGACATCTATGTGAATGTCGAAGCCAAAAGCGAATTCATCGACCGCCTCCCTCGTCCGATCGTCCCAGAGCGTGAGTTGTGTGTCCGTACGATTGGATGCCCCCTCGGTCGTCAACAACATCCACGAAAGGTGGTGGAGAGCACTCGTCGACAAACCGGGCACCTACAACGAGAACTTGGTCCGGCTCTTCTACGCCAATGCCGGTCAATACAAAGGCTCGGTGGTTTACATCCGGGGCGTCGAGGTTCGTTATGATGCAGAAGCCATCAATCGAGTCTACAAGCTTATCCCCCCCCCCCCCCCCCCCCCCCCCCCCCCCGTGTTCCAGACATCCCGATCGAGCCGTTCCAGGCACTAAAGATGGAGACGACGTACATGGACCTCATTCAGGGCTTGTGCCCCCGAGGATCGTATTGGGCAAAAGGAGATAAGTCGTTCTATTGAGCCGAGCTCTCGAGGGAGGCAAAGATTTGGATGTATTTCGTCTGCTCCCGACTCATGCCGACGGTTGCAACGGCCAAGCCCTATGCCACTCGCCTCACGTTGATATACGCAATCATGAAGGGCACCCCTCTGAACGTGGGTGCCATTATCCACTCAGAGATTCGACGGTGCATGGGCGACACCTCTTTGGGCCCGATGTTCCCCTCCCTCATCACCGCCTTATGCAAAAATACCAACGTGGCGATGTTTGCCGACGACAAGGTCACAAAGGCTCCGAAGCCAATCTTCCCGTTCGACAAGCTCCAGCCAGCCTCCGGTCCACAGGGCGAGGGCGATGGCCCTGAGCCAGACGCGCCACCATCCGTGGATTCCCGACCAGCACGAGCCGCACCACGAGGCGGCCGCAAAAGACAGCAGGCAGCAACAGCAGCAGCTCCGCCACTTCCGGAGTATATGACCGAGTGGATGGATGCCATGGAAGAGAACGTGGGCTGGTTCAAGAAAATGATCAAGGTGATGGCAGCAGCACTCCAGTGCAGGACGAACGACGTCCTCGAGCCACGACCATTCCCACCACGGCCTCGTTTTGACGGAGCATCTACCTCCATCGCATCCGTAGAAGAAGCTGCACGAGCGGCAGCCACCACACTGGTGAGGCCCGTCTGGGAGGAGCACAAGCGTGGACTTCGAGAGGACGAGGACCAAGCTATCGAGGAAGACCATGACTTCTAGGGACGTTGTGTTTTCTATCCCTTTTATTTTTTATTCTGCTTTTGAGCATAGGGACTATGCTAGAGTTTGAGTTTGAGGGTGGTGTTTGTTGAACCTCTTTGTTTTTTGTTTTTGTTTTTAGTTCGTTTGTTTTGGGATAAGTTGTTGGATTGATATTTCGTTTACGATGTATCTTTGCTAGACTTTGTTTTTATTTTATTTTATTTATCTTATTTTTATTTGGTCTTTTGCATGCATATCATATAATTTAGTTTCGTTTATGTATTTCGATTTCCGTAATTGTGTTATGTTTGTCACATGCATTTCATTTAGGATCGATTGTAATGTGCATTTCCGGGTTCTATTGAAGCAAAGCAATTAATGAATTAGTAGATGGGCTAGTTGATTTTAAAATTAAAATTATTGATAACTGATAATTATAGATGAACCTTCCGACTGCGTTTTTGCAACTTGTGTGGATAGCCTTTCGAATCCTTTCCGATTAAGCTTGAGCGCACTTTTCTGAGGGGTATAATAGCCTGAGGTTTGGGGGGCGAGTTAGAATTGAATTATGTGTTCACGATTTCGAGTTGGTGGCTAAAAGTTCTATCAATGGTCTTTACGTTTTTATTTTATGTCAAAAAAAAAAGGAAAAAAAAAAGAGAAAAAAAAAAGTTGTGATGAAAATCACAATATATTGTTGTTGTCATTGCTTATTGAATAAATAGACCTACTTATGCCCAACTCGAGTTTTTGAATTTCAGAATCAAAACTTGCTTTTCACCCACATTTCTACTCAAAACCCTCGATGATTGTGTTTATTGTTTAATTACGGATTCTTGAGTCTATCTTTCATTTTGGTGTAGAAACAACTAATTGCGTCGGTAGGAAAGTCGAATACCTTAAGCCGTATGCCATTTTGAGATTTTAGGTTATGTAGCTCGTTTTATCTTTGGAATTAATTGCAATGCTTTGACCAATCCGGCAACTTTGTGGGTGTGTTGTCTGAAAACCCTCACGAGACACAACTCGTCCTTTGGGGGTACCCAGGGGTTTAAAGGCTTGTTGCATACGCTAAATGCAATCGTGATTCCCTACGTTAGTGGCCTAGTTTAGTTTGTTGTTTTTATTTCCTTTTTGTTGTTGTTTCGTTTTGATTTACTCGGGACGAGTAAAGATCTAAGTTTGAGGGTGTGATAAGTGTTCGTTTTGCATGATTTTTGCTTATCAAATCTTCGAGTTTTGGTCTTCGTTCGTCCGAGTTTCGGCTCTATTTGTATATATTATTGCGTTTCTTGTTTTATTTCTATTTAAGTGTTTTATTAGGTATTTTTGCCGAGTCGAAGCCATTTGAAAGCGAAACCGAATTTTCAAGCCAATTTTGGGGCCAAGAAGACGCAGATCGCGATCTGACATCTCTGGATCGCGATCTGGGGGTTGTCACAGTACGAAAATGGATCAAGACCCAGATCGCGATCCAGCATTCCGGATTGCGATCTGGGGGTGCTGACAGAGAAGAAATAGGGGTCAAATCCAGATCGCGATCCAGGAAGTCGGATCGCGATCTAGGGGGTCCGACATAGCTGAAATGGGTCAAGATCCAGATCGCGATCCACATTCCTGGATCGCGATCTGGCATGGCGGTGGGCAGTTCCCCGAGGCTGCCAGATCGCGATCCACATTCCTGGATCGCGATCTGGGCACGCTTTTTGAGAAAGATATTTTGTTTTGCAAAGCTTCTTGAGGAAGCTTTGCGTTTCACTATAAATAGAAAGGCCCTTTCATTCTTCAATTCGTCCTTCGACTTTCGTCGGTCTTCGACAGTTCTTCGCGGGAATCTTCAACGAGGGTTTCGACTTGGGTTTTTCTTAGGATATTTCTTTACGTTTTGTTCTTCATTTCCTTTGTATATTCTTTTGACATTATGTTTGTTATGAACTAAGAACATTTTCTTCTAGGGTAATGAAACCTTGTATATATTGATTTCGATCTTCATTTCTGTTATCTATTTGCCGTGTTTTGATTTCGTTTATGTTTTCCTGTATTAAATGCTTCTGATTGTTTGATCAGCTCTCGGATTGATATTAAATAGGAATGAACTCGAGAGAGGATTTCTTGTTTGAAGTTAGGAAAACATAGCTCGGGGTGTGGAAACGGAGACGTGATGCACTTCGGGTAGCCCTTAAGGACTTGACCTAAATGCTCTCTTAATAGCAGGTTCTACACTGGAGACGGGGGTTAGAGTACTTTAGCGTCTGGGTTAACGAATAGGAATGTGGCGTTAGATAACGGATTTGTAGATCGTTGTTGATTATACATAGGTGGATTTGGCCCTAGAAGTCCCCTTTAAATCAAAGTCCCCCCCGTGTTGAGTTGTCGTACTTTATTTACGTACATTCCATATTTGCATGTTTACGATCTTGCATGCTTATAAATTAGGGTTTATCACCAATCCAAATATTTACGATCGGCTAGATAATATAACGATAATATAATTACACTACTCAGCATGTGAATCTACAAGGTCCCTGTGGATCGATATCCGGAACCACTGTTCTGTAAAATGCGATACTGTATACTTGCGGTAATTTATACGTGAGGAAAATGCGTATCACCGTGCTCTGGTATCCCAACTATGTGGCTCAAATATTAACCCGTTGGGTGCTCGATAACTCGGGCTAACTAGCTTGGGGTTTGTTTGGATGGAGATTCAATACATTGGTCATGAAGTTAAAATAGTGGTGCCGAGCATATATAAAAAGATTATATTGATATCATATAAATAAAGGATGTTATACATCTGCAAAAAGAAAAAAAAAAGAAAAAGAAAAAAATTGTGACGCCCCCCTCCTACGTGAAGCGTTTGCAAAACTATAATATTGAAAGAACTTTTTTTTTGGTTTTTGTTGAATATTAGTCAATCTATAACTCAAAAAAATACGTACGATTTATATATTAACAACCTTACTGGTGGTGATAATACATTGATGCAAGTGCACGTATTGTACAAGTAATATAGTGGACAATTAAGTCCGGATATCGATCCCACAGAGAATATTTAATTGCTTAATCCTAGACGCTAAATCCTAGCGATTATTATCAAGTCCACCCTACACAGTCGAAAGATGAATAACAAAACAAATTAAACCAAAACAATTAAAGCAATTTAGACAATAAAAACAACGAAAGCAATTAACACGACGATTAATCAGAGAAAACAAGCCTAGGATTTTATTCTCCCCCCTATGTGATTATTAATTCCCCAATTCCTTCAATTATGCAAGTAATTAACTCGGATTATTAACCAGAGATGCTAAATTAATCATAACCCGGTTCCGCGTTCTAATACTCTAGATTCAATTACTGTATTCCTACTCAATTAATTCTAGAACACAACATTAAGCATAAATCTCAATAATGGCTACCTAAGAGATTAACTATATTCCTATCATTTTGTATTAATACCCCACCTAATCCTTCATTCGATGCATCAGAATAAATTTTATATCCTGATGTGCCTTCTATTAATGCCAACACAGGTGTTGTAGTCAGCATTTCTTCAATCCTTGAAAGCTGGCTTCACACTTCTCCTTCCACTCAAATTGTCCCTCTTTTATGTTAATTTGGTTTAAGGCGTTGCTATTTTAGAGAAATCCTTGACAAATGTTCTATAGTTGACCGCAAAACCCAAGAAGCTTCGAAATTCAGTAGCATTTTCTGGTCTATTCCAGTTTACTATTGCTTCGATTCTTGATGGATCAACCTTAATCCCATCTTTAGACACTACATGCATGCCCTAAAAATGAGACTTCACTTAGCCAAAATTCGCATTTACCGAATTTCGTGTATAGTTTGTTTTCCTTGAGAGTATCTAGCACAACCTTTAAATGTTGGGCATGCTCTATCTCAAATTTTGAGTACACCAGTATATCATAAATGAAAATCACAACGAACTAATCCAACCAAAGTCGGAATACCCAGTGCATCATATCCATAAATACCGCCGGGGTATTTGTCAGCCCAAAGGGCATGCCAACAAACTCAAAATGTCCATATCTTGAGTTGAATACCGTATTTGGAATATATTCTTCTTGAATTCCTAATTAATAATACCCTTTCCTTAAATCTAATTTGGTATACACTCGTGAACCTTATAAGATATCAAATAATTCGTCAATGTGGGGTAAGTGGTATTTGTTCTTAATCGCGACACTATTTAGCCCACGATAATCGATGCTCATCCGGAGTGTTCCGTCCGTCTTCTTCATAAATAGTATATGGTCTCCCCATGGAGATTCACTTGGCAAAATGAAACCCCTATCCAACAATTGTTGCAATTGTTTCTTTAATTCCTTAAGCTCAATTGCAGCCATCATGTACGGTATCCGAAACACCGGTGTTGCTTCTGGAAGCGTCTCAATCACAAATTTGATCTCTCTCTCTTTGGTGAAAATGAATCTAATTCTTCTGGAAATACTTCAGAAAGTCCCTAACCACGAGTATTTCTTCCAATCTATTTTTTTTCCTGTGGTTTGTTGATAAAGTATACCAGAAATCTTTCTCATAATTCTTCTAGCTACCGTACATGATATTGAATATTAAAGATATAGCTAGTTTATCACCTTTGGATGTTTCAACCTCCAATACTTTATTCATCCGAAGTTTAATTCTCTTTCCAAAGCCAGCCTAATTGGGCATGGTGATGAGATCATAACCTATGACTGGAAGTTGTATAAGATGAACGATGTATTCTTTACCTTCTAATTCGATAGAACAAGATCTACATACTATGTTAGTAAGTATGATTGAGCCCATCGGAGTGCTTACCTCAAAATTATAGGGTAATTGTTCGCCTTCTAAAATAAAATCATTCGAGAAAGAAGATGGGATAAATGAATGAGTTGCTCCGGGATCACATAAATCTGTACCTCATTTACCAAGCAGAAGGACATTACCTTCTACAACGACTTTTGGCTCGAGTCACGTCCATCCCAGCAAGTGCGTAAGCGTGGGCATGGATTTTAGGCTTGCTCTGTTTCTCCATTGGAGCCTTTCCTTTTCTCCCTTGTGATATCTAAGGATCCCGCCTCATTTGATAATCACGTGCAATATGATCAACACTTCCACAAAGAATGCACAATCTCTTCTTCCTTAGACAATCATTCTCCTCATGATTGGAAAGTCCTCAAAATCCACATTTCATTTGCATCGCTGGATGAGGGGGAGCGCTGCCCCGATTTGGCATTGAATTACGATTTGCAAAACGTCCTTGACTCGATCTCGGGTATTTTGGACCTGAAAATGAATTTCTACTTGGGTTTCCTCTGAAGGTGGTAAATTTAGCTATCTTCGCTTGCTCTTCAACTTGAATCAACTCTCGCATTTTCAACTCGACATGCATCACATTATTAATTGTCGTGCTAGAACTTGTTGCATCCGATGAAATTATAGCCAAACGAAGTTCTAAGTTTAGTCCTTCCACAAACTTGCGTGCCTTACGAGTTTCATCGTTCATAAAATGTGGAGCATAGCAAATTAGATAGTTGAAACGAACTTTACATCGGGCCACCGCCATTGTGCCTTGAGTAAGATTAATAAAGTCTCTTTCTCTAACATTTTTCACTGCTTGTGGTATAAAATTCTCATCAACTTCGTGGACGAAATTAGCCCAAGTTCGAGCAGTGTTGTTTTGATCCCACATCTAATTCACTACACGTCACCAATGACGTGCAGTTTCTTCTAGTTGGAAAGCTGCATAACTAACCTTTTGAGAGTTGGAGTAGTGTGTGACCTTAAAAATATTGTCCAACTCATTAATTCTATTTTCCGACTTGCAATCATCGGGCTCACCTAGGAATTTTGGTGGTCGAAATATTAGAAACCTCTCAAGTCTTTGGTCCTCCGTTGGTATGGAATGTTCGGTAAGTGGTACTCCTATCTATGAGGGTTGCTGACTAAATTGCATAAATTGTTGCCACATAGACAACATGGATTGTACTTCTGGAGTTGTTGCTTCTCGAGGAACTTGTGGCGTTTCTGTGATGAACTTGGATGGTGATTTGGCGATGATGCAAGTGAACAAGGTTGAGTGAGGTTTTCCGGAAGTTTTCCCAGAGAAGACATTCTGAGTCAGGATATACGTATGAATTCTTTATTAGGGCTAACGATCTTAATGTCAATAATGCAAGTATACTAACTTATCTTTAATCAACTATATAATTATGAATACGTAGCATAACCAAGAAAAATAATTTAATAACTAATAATTATTGTTTATACACACACACTAGAATATAAGTTGGATTTACAAAAGTCAACAGGTTTACTTTGCATCAGTTTCTACTATCTACGTCACATAATACAAAAGAGCCTATATTGAGGCCTGTAACTATAGCTATACATTTCTATAAGTGTTCTTACTGTGAAAAAGAGAACACCGAATGTGTATGTACTAGAAAAAATAGCCGATCTCATAAGCAAAACTTGGGACGGCTTATCAAAAGACTCCGCGGCCTAACTCAATCGCCGTCGGACTCAACAGAGGTGACATCAGATCTAGTTTCATCATCATCTGCTTAACCCTTACTAGGTGAGGTGGATCATGTCTGGATCGATATCGAATTCATCTTCCCATTGGTCATTGAATACTATTTCATTCATAACGTCAATTGCGTTATCCACCTCGACTTCTATTTTAGGCATAAAACCATCAGCGTCCTTGTTAACCAAAAGTAAATCCGGATTCTCTCCTACGGCTTCCTCTGGTTCTCCCTTCATATTCTTTTTAGCCGCCTTTCCTACATCATCGTCTATTCCAGCTGCAGGGACCGCGGGATCCTCTTCTGAATCTTCATCGGGATCCTCCTCAGGGTCTTCTTGCGGGTCCTCCTCAGGATCTTCCTCATGTTCTTTTTTCCGGATGCTCCTTAGGATCTTACTCAGGGTCCTCCTCGGGATTTTCCTCGTGTGGCACGTGTGGTTGATTATCCACAACAATGTTTATATTCTCGTCTTGTACATTTTCTCCCTCAGGCCCAACTTCCTGTATATTTGCGCCAGCATCCTGGGCCATTTTTCCTTCAGCCTCATTGGGGGCAGCCGGAGCCTCAGGGGAAACTCCAGAGGGTCCAACTCCTAGGTCGTTCAGGAGTCCTAGTACATTATTGACCATCGTCTTATTAATAAAGACCAGATCCTCACAAAATTTGGCTACGTTACTCATTCTCTGGTGATAATTGCCTTGCAATTTTTTTAATTGATATGCCAACCATTGATTTTTATTTGTATAATAAACCATCAGGATTTTAAAGGCATTATTTCCTGTATTAATTAGTTATTGCAAATGATTAATGTGAGTGTCTTGGATCGCCATTTGTATTTGCAGGTGTTCCATGTGCTGCTGTAGATCAACAACTATTTGATCGACTTCCGGATTATTATCTCCCAATCTATTTTCATCGGCTATCCTGTAACCATGGTCCATATCATCACCAATTACGCTAAGCCGGATATATTTTAGTTTACTAATTAATAATACTACCTAACGATAGCCAAAGATACTCACGAGTATATACTGAACAAGTAACAAATACCGTGATTTACATAGAATATGGTAGAACTCAATCTTCCAAAAGGCATCTGGACTAGCTAAGCTCGAAATGTCGGAGAGCCTAAATCCTAAGCTCTGATACCATATGTGACGCTCGCCTTCTATGTGAAGCGTTTGTAAAACTATAATATTGAAATAATTGTCTTTTTTAATACTAGTCAATCTATAACTCAGAAAAATACGTACGCTTTATTTATTAACAATCTTACTTATAACAATGTATGGTACAAAGGTTCAGAACTGTTACTGTTATAACATTTATTTCTATTTTAGAATATTACAATATTAATAATATGAATAAGTGCAAACCCTGATATTTATAATACATGCAGCGATTATTGGGAACTAATTCAAAACCACTATTTTACAAATTTAAATAAGATAGCTACTCACACGAAAATCCTCTGATTCATTCAAGCATGCACCTGTGTATGGGAATATGAGAGAATAAAGTAGAGGGATAAGTCATATGAGACTTAGTGATGTGAAACATAAGAATAGTGAGTTATAACATGATCTGAGAGAAAGTTCGATGATTGAACCATTAGCAGATATTAGAAAATAGAAGTATTATACTTTGATTTTAGATTTCTGGAATAAAATTTATATTTTGATTGGAAATTCAAGAATAATACTAAGAATAATCAATAGATTTTTCGATATACAGAGATAATAATACACCTACCTTGTGACTCCCGTAGCCGTTTACTACCTTATTCACCGAGCAGAGAATGACCATGTAATGCAATGTGGCATGCCCAGGCACATACCGGTTTTGCCCGAAACCTAAATAACCTCTAGTTATGTACGGGTCTAAACCTAAGTGGGTCTTGTTGGAGAGACTACCCACTGTTGGCCCGATACCGCCTAACGGTCATCTCCAAACAGCCCCGGGCCCATCAATAGACATTGTCCTTGAGGCGTCCGAAAAGGACTTAACATCTTCATCTACAACTGAACAAAAGACACTAACCTCAAATTATAACTCATATACATAGGAAACAACATCGAAACATAAGTTATATGAACTGCCAAAATTTGAAAGATTGAACCCACTCTGTTTCTCGGTTCAAAAAGCTTATGAGGCTCAATCAAATGGAACAAGCTTCAGCATATAATTAACATGCTCCAGATAATCTATGATGTTTGAGAAGAAACGATCTTAAAATTCGAATGCGAAAGTTCCCAAATTGTGTTCCGAAAACCAGAGTATCAACAAGTTCATTTTTGAAAAATCCCTTTTAAAGATACTGTAGAGTCAAAAATCAATTTCAAAAAAGGATTCTAAAATTGTGCAAAATGTAGTCATTCCTACAGTATTCAGCCTATTCTACGACTTTTATGAATAAACAAATTGAAAGTCGAAGTTAACATACCTCAAATCTGATTATGAAATTAGTAGTAGGCTAACTATCTTGACAAAATCGAACAACTGTCACCAAATCAAACGGATAGAAATTTCCACAAAATTAAAGTTTCTACATCAGGCTTTCTAACGCTATACCCCGCTCACTAGAACTCTTTCGGGAAGATCGTCAAGTCACCATCCTTCATTCTTTCAATTGGTTGAACCCTAGCCCACTTCTACTATTCTTGATTTCTCATTTGGTTCACAATATATTTTTTATAAGAATTTTCCGTGGTCAATGCTAATGATTTTATGGAAGAAAGGTTTGATCGGTCTTAAGAACGAGAGTGATAAAGAATTAGAGACGGGACGATGAGGTATTTATCGGGATAGGGAGGAGAATGTCTGACTCATCCAACTCTACGTGGCGCTCTCTCTCTCTCTCTAATTTGCTGATTAATCACATTCTCATTCTCAATTATCCGTTTAAACTACCCTAGGTCAGATTCTTCCTCCCAAAGTTTATAATATATGGAATTTACTATTTGCCCAATTTTATCTCCTAATACCAGTGTTCTAAAAATCGGCTCAGGCGATCCCAAACCTGTACGATTTTAGTGTAAAGATTTGAAAAGTCAGTTTTTTGCCTATGAGGCGGTTTTAAGCGGTCTGAGGTGGGTTGAGGCTGTCCGAGGCGGTCAAACATTTAAGGCGGGTCAAACTTCGGTGGCAAAAAATCGGTCAAAAATCATTTTTTGTTTTTAATAATTCAAAATAAAAGTTAGAATTTTAATAATTAAAAAAATATGAGCTTATGCTTTATTTTGTTTATGTTACTAGTTATTGTTAAAGAACTAATGATGTATGCCATCAATGTTTTAGAATGAATGTAAATTAAAAAATAATGTCTTTTTATT
Source organism: Erythranthe guttata (assembly GCF_056151865.1). Classification (NCBI taxonomy): domain Eukaryota; kingdom Viridiplantae; phylum Streptophyta; class Magnoliopsida; order Lamiales; family Phrymaceae; genus Erythranthe; species Erythranthe guttata. The sequence goes on along the minus strand of NC_142543.1, from coordinate 6,476,027 downwards.
TATATTTTATAAGGATATTTATGTATTATGATATTATTATTATTAAACTTTTATCAAGTATTAGGATATATACATGATGGAAATATAACTATGCTTAAATATATTTTTATATATGTTTTGAGTATTTATAAATAGTATCTAGAAACATATTATATTAAATTCTAAATCGATTAATTTCCAATTAATCACCACGACACTAATTAATCGTGAGTCGGTGCCTGACCGCCTCCGACGCGATTACCGCTTTGTACAACCTTGCCTAATACACATCAACCCCTTTAAATTAAATTATTTATTCTTAAATAATTAATAAACTTCAACAATATACATATTTACACATACACATATGATTATAGTACCATGTATTAAATAGCATTACATGTACTAAATTTAAGCGTTATTACAAAAATCACCAAAAACATTGTTGTTGTTGTTGAATAATAGAAAGAAAAGTACCGAACTTTTTTATTTTTTATTTTTTTTGTATGAATTTCATAATCGAAACTCTATTTATGTTGAAATATCTTCTTAGAACCCTAGATGATGATGCTCTATGTTTGATTACGATTTAGATTTTGGTGTAGAAACAACTAAATTTTGTCGGTTGGGAATTCGAGTATGTTAAGCCACATGCTATTCTTAGATTTTATGTTATCTAACTCGTTTTATCATTGGAATTAACTGCAATTCTTTGAGCAATCCGGCAACTTTGGGGATGTGTTGTCTGAAATCCCTCACGAGATACAACTCGTTCTTTAGGGGGACCTAGGGGCTAAAGGCTTGTTGCATACGCTAAATGCAATCGTGATTCCCTTTGTGAATGGCCTAGGTTAAGTTTATTGCTTATGTCATTTTTTTTTTCTTTTTGGGTTGTAAGTTTGTTTTATTTATTGTGGACGAGTAATGATATAAGTTTAAGGGCGTGATAAGTGTTCGTTTTGAACGATTTTTACTTTTCGAATGTTCGAGCTTAGGTCTTCGTTCGTCCTACTTTTCTGCTTTATTTGTATATATTATGCTTTACTTTTTTTATTTCAGTTTTAGATAAAGAGCAGCAATTTTTTGTCAATTTAAAACGATTTTGGAAGCGAACTGGAGAACCAAGCCAAACACGTGCAAAACTGCATTCTAGCGGACTGTGGTAGTGATTGGTCGTTCGAGCATAACTCCCCCAAACGACCTTCGATTGAGTTTATTCAAGAGGAGTTTGAAAGCTAATTGTCACGGCAATAATTTGGTGCAATGCTTTTTTGTCAAATTAGAGCTGAAAATGGTAAAAAAGTGTTTGCATTTAAAGTAATGGCCAGATCGCGATCCACGACTACCAGATCACGGTCTGGAGATCAAACCCATAGAGTTCAACAGCTGATCCAGATCGATCCACGAATAACGGATCGCGAACTGGGGATAAAAAATAGAGAGTTTGAAGGCACACCCATATCGCGATCCACGAATACCATATCACGATATGGGGGTAAAAAACATAGAGTTTGAATGCAGACCCGTGGATAATTTTTTAGGCTGCCAGATCGCGATCTGTACACGAATTTCAAGGAAATATATTGATACTTTTCAAACCCCATATAAAACAGGAGGAGGCCTTCATTCCTCAAGATATTTTGGATATTTCTCGATTTTCGCTAATTTTTCGCGGAAGCTTTGACGAGGGTTTTGACTCGAATTCTTCAGAAGCTTTTTCTTTACATTTAATTTATGATTTCTCGTGTTCTTCATTTTGATGCTATATTTGTAATTAATTGAGCATTTTCTTTTGGGAAATGAAACCTTTTATATATTTATTTTGAATTCCAAATATGTGATCTATTTGTTGTTCTTTGATTTTGTTTTTGTTTTTCGGTATTAAATGCTTTCGATTGTTTGTCCAATATTTGGATTGATCGTAAATGTGAATGAACTCGAGAGAGTATTTCTCGTTCGATTTTTGAAAATCATAGCTCGAGTTGTGGAAAAAGAGACGTGATGCACCTCGTGTAGCCCTTAAGGACTTACCTAAATGCTCTCTTAATAATAGGTTTTGAACAGAGACGTCGGACCTGTGGGTAGAATGTAACTACACTGGAGACGGGGTTAAGGTATTTTACTATCTAGGTTAGCGAATATATAATTGACATTAGATTTAGATCTGTAGATCTTTATCTGTACATTGGTGAATTTTACTCTAGAAGTCATCACACGTCAAAATTCCTCGCTTGTTCTGTGAGATTGTTGTTTTCACTATTGTTTATTTGTATCTTCTCATCCCCCATCATTTTTTGTTTGTCTAGATAAAGTCTAGGATAGTACAAGTAAGGTATTTGGTAAATTTAGGAACTTAATTCGTTGTGGATCGGTATATGAAATTTACTATTCAACCAAACACGATACTATACACTTGTGGTTATTCGTACGTAAGTTACACATATCATTGGACCAACCATTAGTAAAATATTGTAGCACAATATTTAAGTGATTGATCTTGATTATAATAAACATAGAATAATTTTCGTAGTAATTGTTATGACTTATTTTGCTAGCATACCCAACATGTGTTGAACCGGACAAAGTGAAATAATTGTTTCATCACTGTTCATAAATTACTTTGATGTCACAATATTTACTTACTCTCTTAATTCCTATATAATTAACGTACCCATGTAATTATTAGTCTCATAAATTCATAGTTGACGGTAAATTACTCAATCTCTTAATCCCTATATAATTAACGTACCCATTTAATGATCATATCTACTTTGATGTCACAATGAGAGAGATTTGTCTATTGAGTCAAATGTAACCCAATACGATGGGTAGGAAACATTAAGAATAAAAATTTGGAAATTAATTATCGAAAGGAATCCACATTTATGAAATATGAGATTAATAATAACCCTTGAGTAGCTTATGATTTTTGTTTATGTCAAGTCATGGCCAAGTGATTTTGTATTTGGCATACTCACATATGTTAAGCGGGTAAGACTAATGAAAACAAAATCATTTAACTTAATTTAGCAGTGAATAGATTATATGATGGTTATAAGCAAGGTTGTAAAAAACGGTAATCGGGTCGGAGGCGGTCAGGCACCGACTCACGATTAATCAGTGCGGCGGTGATTAATCAGTGATAAATCAGAAATAAATCGGTTTTTAAAATTTAATATAATATATTTCTAGATATTATTTATAAACACTCAAAACATATATAAAAAGATATTTAAACATAGTTATATCTCCATCATGTATATATCCTAATAACATAATAAAAGTTTAATAATACTAAGATCATAATACATAAATATCCTTATAAAATATAAATAAAAAGGCAATTTTTTTGAATTTACATTTATTCTTGAACATTCGTGGCATACTGTTGAGTGTATATCGTACACTCAATGTATACATTCTTTTGTGGGTCTATTAGATATAACCCCCTTAAACATTCAAATAATAGGGGTAGACCCAAATTTATATTTGCCATTTTGATAACAGCCCAAACTTTTCTTAATTACATAATTACCCTCAATCAAATCCCACAAAACCCGTTACTTTACCTTTTGAAATAAAATCAAATCACTTCCTATTTTCCCTTTAAATCACTATCATCCCAAACCCACTATCGAATAAACTGCAAAACCTCCCAGAACAACTTCCCGGTACGGCCGATTGAAAGGGGAAGACGTCTGCACTGCCGTGAAACGACGATTTTCGTGCACTCCGAGCAAGCTGTCGTAGGTACGTCGTCGCCACTCGCTAAATCGCTATCATCCATCGATTTGTTGATATGTTTTGGCTACATCGACTATCACGTTTGTGTAATTGCAGATCTGTTATAATCGCATACCGAATTCGAGCACTAAATCAGTGATATTGCAACAATTGATGGGCAGGACATCCACCAGAAGTGATATCGTCGTTGGCCGCCGCCGTCGCCGTCGCCGTCGCCGTCACTGCTCCAATCTAGGGTTACTCAAATCTAGGGTTTTGATAATTCTTCGGCCCATAGTTGATTAACGAGATGCATAGTCGAATTACATCTGTATTAATATACTATCCCATATCATTTAATAGACTATCCCACTGGTATAATTTTACTATGGATCTCGTTAATCGACTATGGGCCGAAGAATCATCAAAACCCTAGATTTGAGAAGTGACGGCGGCGGATTTGTGTTTTAAAATTAATAGACTATCTCATATCTTTTAATAGACTATCCCATGTATCTAATTCGACTATGGGTTTAGTTAATTGACTATTGGAAAAATAATAATATATATGGAAACTGAATAATATGTTTGTTTGAAATACTAATCAATTAGGGTAATTTTCCTTATTATATGAAAACGATTAAGGTAAATAATAATATATATGAAAAAATAATAATATATATGGAAACTGAATAATATGTTTGTTTGAAATACTAATCAATTAGGGTAATTTTCCTTATATCATGTAATAGACTATCTTATTGATCTAATTCGACTATGGATCTCGTTAATCGACTATGGATCCCGTATTATTCAACCACATAGTATATTAATAATTTCAATATAGTACATTGATCTGCTATGATAGTATATTACGGTTACAGTAGTGATATGAATTGTGTTACAAACAATATACCACTGAAATGACAAGAACATTGAGAACAACACCAACGTAAAGTATTCCAACATAACCAATAAAATAGTACATTAAAAATCTCATAATTTAATCTAGGGTTTTGATAAAATACATAAAACACATCATAACACAATCAAACCAATATGTCGAGTTAAAAGACTCTAGTACATTAATAATCTCATAATAGTATAATAAAATGATAATGGTAGTATCATACGGTATTCATAATAGTATACTACTGTATTACAACGGTTTAAAACTTAACCGAAGTTACCGAGCCATTACATCGTAAACACCTCTTTATAGCAACCAACCCACCAAACCTCAACAAAATCCGTACGAAGTTCGCCATCGAAAAAACCTAAATCATGAAACAAAATTAATAATGCAGAATACTAAAAAATGATTAAATAGACTGCAAATACATTTGAATGACAATACATTAATATCATCAAAAATAAACTTAAAATGCAAAATCTCAACAAGATCCGTACAAAATTCGCCATCGATAAAAACCTTGAATCATGATACGACATTAAAAATACAGAATACTAAAAAATATATTAATATGATCAAAAATAAACTTAAAATGCAAAATTCATACGATATCCCAAAAAATACTACGAAATATATTTTAATGTACTACCCAGCGTCCTAAAATCCGATGTTATACACAAATAAACCAACTATCGACCGGGATCAGACTCATGAACTCCACGACAGCGGACAGTTATTTCAATTAATGCGTAAACCAACTACGATGTTCATATAAAACAACTCTGGTTCGATATGCGTGAACCATCCTCATCTAACTCGGTCAATCCTCTTCCAAACAAACATCATCCACCAAAAATAACGATGTATATATGACGGAATAATTGTGTTAAAAAACGTTCTACTTAATAGAATCAAGTATCAACACAACTCTTAAAAATTTCTAACCACTGTAATCGACAATCCTAGACATTGAGCAAAAAATAAAAACGAATAACGCATTCATACCCGGTTAACAACGTCCAACAACGAACGCTCAAACTCGATCCTATTTCAACGACGGTGCATAAATCTTCAAGGACGATAAAAAACCGCTGGAACGCTGAAGAGAACCTTCGAAAAATATTGTACACGATTTGATATAACGGCCAATGATCTCACGTAATTTTATTCCGTGATTTTAGGCAACGTATCAGCAAATCTCAAATCACGTAGTAAAGGAAATAAATGCCGTTTTAAAATAAAACAGGGGTATTAAAGGAAAATTATATAATATATTTTGCCAAGTTGGCAAAATTGGGTCTATCTCAAAAAGGGGAAAAAAAATTGGATCTACCTCATTAGAAAATATGAACAAGGGGGTTATCCCTAATAAAACCTTCTTTTGTATACTTTTATTGATTTAATGATGCTTAATGAATGGTTTATTGTATTTTATGTACAACTTGACGATTTGGGAGTTCCAAGGATGAAACGAGCCAAAAAAAAGGTCAAAAACGGGCAAAAACGGAAGAAAACAGTCGGATGCTAAAAATTGGCCGGCGCGGCCGTGCCAGATTAAGCCTATTTTTGGCGCGGCCGCGCCAACTGCAGAATTTGGGTAGAAGGTTTCGGCGATTCTCGCGTGGCCGTGTGAGAATTGCACTGATTCTCGCGCATCCGTGTGAAACCACGCTGGAGACAATTTTGGAGTTTTAATCACACAAGGAAACCTAAAATCTTCTACCAAGTTGGGACATCTATTTAAAGGCAAACCAATCACGAATTAAAGGAGGTGAGAACACAATCTTGGAGGAAGAGGAGCGAGAGAACGGAGATTCGAAGACGGAGAATTGACAAATCTCCATCACAATTCTTCTTTTATCTATCTTTTCTTAATCTATGTCTTTTTATATTTTTATTATGTTTTTCGTAGAGAACATGAGTAGGTAAGTTTTTAATCTAGGATTTTGTTGGAACCCTATGTGGGGATGGTGAACCCGTTTTCTTGAGATTATGCAATTATGATTTTATGATTATTTCTTCTACTTGTTATGATTGTTAGTGCACGAACCTGATCAATTTATGTGCTTTATCTGTGATTATTGGGATTGACTCGACATAGCTATTTTGATAATTAGACGGTAAGTAAAAGAACCTTCGAGTAGTTTTCACCGGATGAGTGTGTCAATTGCATGTGGTGTCGTAGACATACATATATCACCTTAGGTAGCCATTTACGAGACTTGTTAGTTAATGCTTTATTCATAATTGGTTTGCATAGGCATATAGTGAACCGTTTATGAATAATAGACTCATAATACACGCCACAGCGGGTTATGAGTAAATTAGTGTCTCGGGTTAATATCAGGAATCATATATTTCATAATTGAGGGGTTTTGGGTGAGCAATTCTTGCGTAGGGGGAAGATAAAATCATAGGTCCGTTTTTATTGATATTTTCTCGTGTTTATTTGCTTTCATAATTAGTTTAATTATTTAGTTGATTAGATTTGACAACTTTGCGTAGGCTGGATAAAAATCATAATTGTTAGAATTTGGTACTTAGGATTAGATAATTTGAGTATTCCCTGTGGGATCGACATCCGACTCTTACGAGTCCACTTTTACTAATTGTTTGCGATACGTGCACTTGCGTGTTAGGTATTTAGCCCAACAAGTTTTTGGCGCCGCTCCCACGTTTCCAAAACAATGGGTTGTTCAGCGGATTAGCTCATGAAGACCCGCATCTCCACTTGGTCAACATTCTCGAAACGTGTGATTCGCATAAGATGAACGGAGTATCACCTGAAGTACTGCAACTCCGCATGTTCAAGCACTCTTTACAAGGAGCAGACCGAGAATGGTTACAAACTCGTGCACCACTCCATCTCATCTTGGCACCAACTAGCACAACTCTTCATGAACACATACAACTCCCCAGCCAAAACTGAGAGAATCCGGAGAGAAATACAAAACTTTATACAAGAAGCCGGTGAAGCATTATTCGAGACGTGGGAGCGGTTCAAACAACTTATTCGGAGATGCCCGAATCACGGACTTCAAGAGTGGCGCCAGCTGCAAATATTCTACGATGGATTGCAAGATAACTCGAGGACTGTGCTCGACTCTGCAGCTGGAGGAATGTTCATGCGTTTGACATATGACGAAGCATACGAACTTTTGGAGAGAATCGCTAGAAATAAATACATGCGGGCATCGGACCGGTCAAATAGTGGAGCCATTAAGACGGGAGGAATTTTGGAGTTAGACGGGGTCATCGCAATCACCGCCTAGTTAGAAAAGCTATCAAAGCAAGTTGCAGCTTTGCAGACTCAGCAAGTCCATGCAGTCCACGGTCCCGACCAGTGCTTAGAAGAAACGGAGTCTCTAAATTACGTGAATGACACCAACCGACAACAGAGGAACCCGTACTCTAACACATATAATCCGGGATGGAAAGATCACCCCAACTTTGGATGGGGGGGGGGGGGGAATAAGCGAGGACAAAGGCAAGCACCACCTCAAGGTCAACATCCTAGTTATTCACGGCCAGCTCACGGTTTCCAAAATCCTCCTCAAGCCCCACCTCAAGGTGGAGATCTCGCAAATATCTTAGCACAATTCATGACATCAACTCAAGCTTCCATTCGAAATTTGGAAACAAAGATGGGTCAAGTTGCAACCCAGCTAAACAGGAGGCCATCGGGAGCATTGCCGTCGAATACGGAAGATTCTCGGAAGAGCAACATCGAGCAGTGCAACGCTGTAAGTTTAAGGAATGGGAGACAATTGGAGGAAGCCCCATGAAAAGAGAAGAGAAACACGGTAATCGAGAAGCCGAGAGTGATTGGGGAAAAAGAAGCAACTCACGAAGAACCACTATCATCAACAGTGAAATCACGAGCCCCTTCAATTCCATACCCTCAAACGTTTCTAAAGAAGAAGCTCGATGCCGAATACCAAGGATTTTTGGACAAGTTGAAGGAAATTCACATAAATATCCCTTTTATCGAAGCCCTTCAAAAGATGCCAAAGTGGGTGAAATTCCTCAAGGATCTCGTGACAAATAGGAAGAAATTACAAAGGAACGAGATGATCCAACTCACGGAGCAATGCAGTGCAATTCTTACACGGCCCCTTCCACAAAAACTCGGCGATCCAGGTAAGTTCACTATTCCTTGTACTATAGGAGGTAAAAATTTTAGATCGCTCATTGATTTAGGCGTTGGCATTAATCTTATGCCTTATTCCACTTATAAAAATCTTGGGTTAGGTGAGATTGAACCAACGACTATAACTCTTCAATTAGACGATAGGTCTTTAGTTTACCCGAAAGGTATTTTAGAGAATGTGCTAGTAAAAGTGAACAAATTTATCTTCCGTGTTGATTTCGTTATACTTGATATAGATGAAGATAGGGAGATACCTCTTATTTTAGGGAGATCGTTTTAAGCCACGTCGAAAACTCTAATTGATTGTGCCAGTGGTAATCTTACAATGACGGTGCATGATCAAACGATCAAATTTAACATTTTTAGTGCCAATAAAAATCCCTGTGATAATAATGATTGTTTTGCCCTTGATCTTATGGATATTACGAATCATGAAAATTTTGATGTTTTGATCTTGGACCATGGGAAAGCATCTGTGAGTGCAGGAGATGATGGCGAAAACGGGAGTCGGAAGGAGCAAGTTTATTTTGTGAACTCGATCTCTTCTCCTTCGAGAGATAGTCAAAATAGTTGGGGTGTTAACGACGATGAACATGCAAGGAGGATGTGGCCACCTAAAGAACCAAACAAGCCTTTGTGGGAAGCGAGTAAAGATGGTCAAGTGACTTCGGTCACTTTAGCTTGAACAAAGAAGCAGACAAAGTCTGGCCGAAGACTGTAAACTTAGCGCTTCTCGGGAGGCAACCCGAGATTTCGTTTTTTGTCTTTTATTTTTCGTTTTTGTTAGTTTTTGTTTTTTTATTTTCTTTTTATTGAAACATGCAAACTAATGAACTAAGCAATTTTTTTTTTATTTTCAGGGGTAAAAATGCAATTTTGTAATTCACACGGCCGCATCAAAAATTAGCTTGAATTTCACACGGCCGTGTGAAAAGAAGAAAAAGCTTATGTATGATTTTTGCTATGCGCACGGCCGCGCGGAAAAATGAACTAAATCTCATGCGGCTGTGTGAAAAATATGGGCAGCTACTGCCCAATTTTCACCTTGCGCACGTCCGTGCGGAAAAAAACATTGTAATCTCACACGGCCGTGCGAAACGTAACAGAAGCATAATAAAGGCGAGGGTAGAGAGCAACACGGAGATGGCCAAGACGACTAAGTCAGGTGTATTCTATCCTTAAACTTCGAGTTAATTACATTGAGGGCAATGTAAATTTTAAGTTTGGGGGTGGAAAATTACTTGTTTTTATGTGCTTTAATTTTTTAGTTTGCATGCCTTATGATTTTTTTTTGTTATTTTAGTTTAGTTATTGCTTTCGATAAAAAAAAAAAAAATTGAGATAAATGCTTCGATGAATCATGATGATGAAAGATGGTTGATGTTTAATGATGAAATTGCTTGCTTTATCTTGATTGTGATTGAATTTTGGTGAGCTTTTGATTCAAAGTGTCGTAGGAAGGAGTCATTGTTAGGAATCACGAATTAAGCCTTGCTTTGGTTGAAAGTTTTGTGTTTTAAAACGTGGAATTAATTTATGCTATATCATATGCTATTCGGTTTTTTAGAACTTGCCTTAGGAATTTACAAAGTGAAATATTAAATTCTTGAGCAATTTGGGAAGTGATTCGGGCCATCTTTGAACCGTTTGAGCCTTTCAAGCTTACCCTTAAATTTTTATCATTCGAACCTTGATTGAGCCTTGGAGAAACGGTGTTTTTTCTTTATATATATATATATATATATATATATATATATATATATATATATATATATATATATATATATATATATATATATATATATATATATATATATATATATATATATATATATATATATATATATATAATACATTTATTTAAAGGTGTATTTTCGAAAAAAATAAGGATTTTTTCGGAATTAATTTTGAAAATTAAATCGGACAGGTAGTTCCAATCTTTTTTATATGATTCCAATTCCAATCCAAAATAATCAGAAAAAATCCGAAATTGGATTTCGGAAGTCGTAATGAAAACAAATGTTCTAAAATTGAAACTTTTCGAATCGGAATCAGCGAAAATTGAAATTGCCGGTCCAACTTGCACCCTAACAATGAATATGCAGTTAAGGAATTGAGGGTACGTAGATGTTACAAACCAATGGAAGGTGGAGCTGACCCGACAGATTTTTCAAGATGATTGGAGAAAAATGATGGTAATTTATTTTTATGCCCTTAGTTAGGCGGTTATTTCTATGCTACACCCGGTGAAGGTTGCATCGGGTGATTTTTTACAGTTGATCTACACACACCAATGTGGGTGTGTATGTGTTTGTGTGTATATAAATGGTAAATATCTATCCGGTGTATTTCACCTCATGTAGCATAGTATAAGCCTTAGTTAGGCCATTCTCGCAATAAACACAAACTAGTGTGGCACTACGAGTGTAACAGACGTTTCTCAGCTAGTAGTGCATATTATTAGAAGCCAAAGCAGCCCGAAAATATTTTTAGGGGTACTAAGAAAAAATAACTTTAATAATTAAATATTTTCTTTGCATTAACAAGAATTTATGAATTCAAAATGTGTATTTGCATAAAAATTATCCTTCGTATCAACATGAATGCATAACAAGAATTCCAAACAATCAATAATGAGTGAGCTCATGGTCTCACTACTGATTTACTACATAAAATACTCCATCTGTCCCATGTCATCGTCCTTTTAGAGAGTTTTTCTTACTCAAAATTATTTATTATTTTAGATTTTCAATGAAACAATAATTTTTAATTTTATCATCTATTATTCCTAATAAATTAATTGTAAAAAAATAATGTCAATGTTATTTTAATAATTTTCTATATTGTTTTATTATAATTTACCACATTTATTAATTTTATTAATATGTTGCGCAAACAACCCAAAACAATATATAAGTTAGAATAGAGTGAGTATTTAAAAAAAACAATTAGCGACAAAGAGATTAAGAGATCAAGTAGGAATGATAAAATTATTAGGATTATAAAATAAATACACATAATTGAAAAGAAAAATATCTTTAATGCATCATATAAAATTAAGTTTGTACCATACCATCTAAAATTTGGTGTATTAGTTGTATCAAATATTTTCATGGGCTTCAACTAAAATTAAACAATAAAAAGTGAACTAAGGGTGAGCTAAGTAAAGTAACAAATTTTTATAGGGGTTTTTGTGCATAAGTCCGCAACCAAGTATCTTTATTATTCTATGTTTATGGGCTATATCTCTTTCACCAATAAGCTCATTCCTTTAATATTTATTATAAATAAAGGAAACATTCATGTATATGTCAATATTACCCCCAACCCTTTATATCCAATTCTTAATTGTAACCCCAATTTAATCAATTTTGTCCACAAAAATCCAAATTTGACTTTTTTTTTTTCAAATTTTTTTTTGCCGCCGAATTCCAGCGTTGACTTTTCGATTTTTTTTTTCTTCCGGATTTTTTCGCCGGTTTCCGGCATTGACCGGCGGTCAATGCCAGTCTCCGACGTTGACTTTTTTTTTTCTTTCTTTCTTTTCTTTTCTTCCAGATTTTTTCGTCGGTTTCCGGCGTTGATTTTTTTTAGTGTTTTTTTAAAGTTTTTTTAAGTTTTTTTTTTTATTTTTTTTTACGTCCGCCGCTAAACGTTAACCGTAATTGTGCTGTCACTGCAGTAAATTAACGTAATTATACTGTCATTGACAGTTAATTAACATAATTGTACTACCGTTGACAATACATTTATGTAATTGTTCTGCCGTTGAAAGTAAATTAACGTAATATTTTTATTTTTTATTTTTTATTTTTTGTTATTTTTTGTTATTTTTTTTGATTGACAAGTCAACGTAATTATATTACTGTCGTTGACAGTAAAATAACTGTAAACACAATAATATTACTGTCAACAATATCAATATTATTTTTTTTTTGGTTTTTTGTTTTGTTTGAGTTATTCACGGAGTAACGTAATAATATTACTGCCTATTATTGTAATATTACCGGAAACACAATAATATTACTGTGGTTGACGGTAATATTACTGTTGTTATATTAATATTGTTGTCAACCACATCAATATTATTATTTTGTTTGGATTTTTTTGTTTGTTTGAGTTATTCACGGAGTAACGTAATAATATTACTGTCTATTAGTGTAATATTATTGTGGTTGACGGTAATATTACTGTTGTTATAGTAATATTACTGTCACTCACAGTAATATTATTTTTTTTGTCTTTTTATTATGTTTACATTTGTTGAACGGTCAGCATAGTATTATTCCTTTATTACACAATAATAATGAGTTTTGTTGTGTTAATATTACTGTGCTAGAGATTAATATAGCAAATTAGCAATATTACTATGTTAAACTGTAGTTTAGTTAATTTTACTCTGTTTAACAGTAATATAGTTAATATTACTGTCAATCACAGCAATATTGCTGTTTAAACGAAGAAAAAAAAAAGTTACATAAAGAAAGAAAAGAAAAAAAAAACACCGAGAAAGTCAACGTCGGAAACCGGCAAAAAAATCCGGAAGAGAAAAAAAACATCGAAAAAGTCAACGCCGGAAACCGGCAAAAAAATCCGGAAGAAAAAAAAAATGAAAAGTCAACGCCGGAATCCGATGGGGAAAAAAATTTAAATTTTTTTTTTAAAAACAAATTTGGGGCAAAATTGAATAATTTGTGAAATTTGGGGTCAAATTGAGGTTAAATAAAGTTAAGGATGAAATTTGAGCATATTAAAGTATGAGGGGTTATTTTAGTCCTTTACAAAAATTTGAACCATGTGTGGACTTATTGGTAAATGAATTTTTTGTCTGAATCTCTCTTCGAATAAGTAACCATTTATGGGCTTATTTGTAATGATCCCATTTTAATATATAAAAGGTACAAATATTAGGGCAATCTAAAAAACTCTAATATATAACTGATAACATATATTTTTTTTAAATAATAATTTATGTATATATATTTTTTCTACTATCTTCTATTTTGCAGCCATTTTTTTATAATTACTTTCACACCAAATTTCGGCTACCACAATCTTAATCCACTATCTCTAATTCTCTATATATTATTAATTATTATTATTATTTTTAGGGTTTTTGTGCATAAGTTCCCAAACAAGCATCTTTATTATTCTAGGTTTAGTGGCTATATTTCTTTCACCAATAAGCCCATCTTTTTAAAATTTATTATAAATAAAGGAAGGGGCAATTTGCTATAGGTCCTCCTATAAGAGATTATATGTGTTAAAATCCATCTAATAAACTCTAATTTGCAGCAAATTTTTTTATTTATGATTTGTCAAAAGTACCCCTATCAATATCCCTATTAATATACGGTAAAATATATCTTCAAAATCAAATCCCCTATTTTTCTCCCTATTATACTGCAAATTCGAAAATTATAATTGCAAATATCTGGAATTCGATTTCTTCCCTGTTTCTTCAAAGCGAAGATCTCACCACGAATTTTGAATCCTTCCATAGGTTTGGGTGTTTTATTGTTTGCAGTTCTACCAGGTCGTTTGCATTTTGTCTTCGTTCGATTAGATGTTCACTATTTGCATTTGTTTCCTTTGTTGTTTACAAATTGCTTGTTGTTCGGAAACAACGGCTGGTGTTTAGGGTTTGTTGTTCCGAAAATTATAATTGCAAAAATCTGGAAATCGATTTCTTCCATGTTTCTTCAAATCGAAAATCTCACCACGAATTTTCAATCCTTCCATAGGTTTGGGTGTTTGGTCGTTTGCAGTTTTACCAGGTCGTTTGCATTTTGTCTTCGTTCGATGTGCTGTTCACTATTTGCATTTGTTTCGTGTGCTTTTACAAATTACTTGTTGTTCGAAAACAACGGCTGGTGTTTAGGGTTTGTTGTTCCGAAAATTATAATTGCAAAAATCTGGAAATCGATTTCTTCCCTGTTTCTTCAAAGCGAAAATCTCACCACGAATTTTGAATCCTTCCATAGGTTTGGGTGTTTGATCGTTTGCAGTTTTACCAGGTCGTTTGCATTTTGTCTTTGTTTGATTTGCTGTTCACTATTTGCAATTGTTTCGTTTGCTGTTTACAAATTTCCTGTTCACTATTTACATTTGTTTCGTTTGATGTTTACAAATTACCAGGTCTGAGCATTTTGCCTTTATTCTGTTTGCCTTCGTTCGATTTGATGTTGCCCAATTTGACTTTGTTCTGTTTGCTGTTTACAAATTGTTTGTTGTTCGGAATCAACGGCTGGTGTTTAGGGTTTGTTGTTTGGAGTTCATACGATGGCCAAAACACGATTAAGTCTTGGTAATCAATGATCCTTTGTGTAAAATTTTATTTGCATGTTGGGTTTTCGATATTAATTTTTTTTCTTTCATTATTAATTTTGTATTTTGTTCCTTTTTTGCTTTTGTATTTTGTTTGTTTGCTATTTATTTCAAATATTTCAATAATAATTTGAGAACCCGTTTTTTTCCCCCTTAACAGCAAAGGAGGATGATGATTTCCAATCCCCGAAATCAGGTAAATTGAGGGGTTTTTTTAGGTTACGACTTTGGTTATGTTTATTCTAAAACAATACATTTGAAGAACCTAATTGAATTTGCTATTTGCATTTCTCCGTTATGAGTTTGCAAATTGAATTTCAATATGTTCGTTTTGGATTTCTACATTTTACAGTTTATACTTCATTGTTTACAGTTTATACTTCTCTCTTTATCATTTTTCGTTTACAGTTTGCCTTTACCGTTTGTATTTGCAATTTGCAATTAGTGGTTGTTAATATTTGCAATTATTACATTTGTTGTTTTGTAACGTTCAATCACTTTCTCTTTTTATTTTACGTTCAACAGCCACTGCAAAAAAAAAAAAGGGACCAAGCCATTGTTCAACAACATCGAAGAAAGACAAAGGAATATTAAATGCATACGGTCGTCCACGAAATCAATGTCAATGGTGAAAAAGTTCATGGTGTGAAAGAATATGAGCGATTTTTGTTACATTTTTTTCCCGCTGCATTAGGTGAATGTCCCATTGTCGAACTTCGGCACTGGACACTCTTTGTGTGTGACAAATATTTATGCTCGCGAGAACGTTTCAACTTGTATTCGTCCAAAAAAGATAAAAGATGATCCATTTTTTGTTCATCTTGCTAACATGTAAAAGGTCCTCTAGAGCGCAAAAACAAAATTATTGTTTAATGATTCACATTCATTTGTTGTTTCAAATTATTTTTGGTGTTTGATAATACAATTTTCAGTTATAAGTTGCAGTTTGCAGTTTTCTATTTTATGTTGCAATTTATTTTGTTGTCCGATTTTTTATTATGTTGTTTGCTGAAATAAAACAAATTAGAAAATGCAAACAAAAAAATGCAATACTATCGAGAACATACGAAGTAACATTTAAAATCCAACACATATGGTCTCAAGAAAATTAATAATTAAGATTGCTATAAAATAATTATAAAAATAGAATTAAAGATTTTTTAAAAGAAATGAAGAATTAATTCAAATTAGCTAGAGGCTTGAGAGAGAGAGAAATAATATAAGTGTGAGAGAGAGAGAGAGAAATGGGGATGAGAGAGAGAGAGAGAGAGAGAGAGAGAGAGAGAGAGAGAGAGAGAGAGAGAGAGAGAGAGAGGCGTGTGTGTGAGGGGAGAGAGTTGGTAACCGTGTGGTGTGGTGTGAAGAGGAGAGAGAGTGAGAGATTTGTGGGATTTGTTTGCTTAATTTTTAAAATTAACTAATTACATAAAAATATTAATTGGGGGTATCTATGTCTATACATAAATAATTTAATTAATTTTAATTGATGAAGGACCTACACCTATATTCATCTAATAGAATGGATCTCCACCTATATAAGTCTAGAATAATGGGTGTCTAGCCAATTTCCCCATAAAGGAAACATTCATGTATATGCCAATATTAGCACCAACCCTTTATACACAATTCTTAATAGTAACTCCAATTTAATCAATTTTGTCCACAAAAATCCAATTTTGACCACAAAAATCCAATTTTGACTTTTTTTTTTCAAAACCTTTTTTGCCACCAGATTCCGGCGTTGACTTTTTTTTTTTTTTTTCTTCCGGATTTGTTCGCCGGTTTCCGGCGTTGACTTTTTTTTAGTGTTTTTTAAGAATTTTTTTTTGTTTTTTTTTTGTTTTTTTATTTTACGTCCGCCGCTAAACGTTGACCGTAATTGTGCTGTCACTGACAGTAAATTAACGTAGTTATACTGTCAATGACAGTTAATTAACGTAATTGTACTGGCGTTGACAATACATTTATGTAATTGGTCTGCCGTTGACAGTAAATTAACGTAATATTATTATTTTTTATTTTTTGTTATTTTGTTTGATTTGTTGACAAGTCAACGTAAGTATATTACTGTCGTTGACAGTAAAATAACTGTAAACACAATAATATTACTGTCAACAACATCAATATTATTATGTTTTTAGGTTTTTTGTTTTGTTTGAGTTATTCACGGAGTAACGTAATAATATTACTGTCTATTATTGTAATATTACCGTAAACACAATAATATTACTGTTGTTATATTAATATTGTTGTCAACCACATCAATATTATTATTTTGTTTGGATTTTTTTGTTTGTTTGAGTTAGTCACGGAGTAACGCAATAATATTATTGTCTATTATTGTAATATTATTGTGGTTGACGGTACTATTACTGTTGTTATAGTAATATTACCATCACTCACAGTAATATTAATTATTTTGGCATTTTATTATGTTTACATTTGTTAAACGGTCAACATAGTAATATTACTCTATTACACAATAATTATGAGTTTTGTTGTGTTAATATTACTGTGCTAGAGATTAATATAGCAATATTACTGTGTTAAACTGTAGTTTAGTTAATTTTACTGTGTTTAAGAGTAATATAGTTAATATTATTGTCAATCACATCAATATTGTTGTACGAAAAAAATGTTACATAAAAAAAATTCTAAAAAGTCAACGCCGGAAATCGGCGAAAAAATCCGGAAGAAAAAAAAAATTGAAAAGTCGCCGAAATCCGGCGGCAAAAAATTTATTTTTTTGACAAAAAAAAAGTTTTGGGTCGAAATTGAATAATTTGTAAAAGTTGGGGTCAAATTGAGGTTAAATTAAGTTAATGATGAAATTGAAGCATATTAAAGTATGAGGGGCTATTTTAGTCTTTTACAAAAATCTGGACCATGTGTGGACTTATTGGTAAAGGAGTTTTTTGTCTGGATCTCTTTATGAATAAGTACCCATTGATGGGCTTATTTGTAATAACCCCTTATTTTTATCTCATATTCTCCTGCCTAGTTTCTCTAATTCTTCTTTGCTTCATTTATTCAACGATTAATTTCATATTATGATAATTAAGTTTATATATTTTTTTTCAGACTAAGTTTGTATTATTACATTATTGTTACATTTATATATAATATAGATGTTGTTTCTGATATCACTAATAAGTTTTCTTATAATCGTTATTGTCATGTATTAAATTAATCATTGTTTTCACTTTTGAAATGTTATCCCATGCATCGCATGGGAAATTTGCTAGTTTGTATATAATCAAAAAAGTTTGCACATGCAGGGTGGACTTGAATCCATCTAACCCCGAATTAGGTCGCCAATAAGAACACAACTATCCTTGCAGTTGAGTTTGCTCGAGAACCAGCTGCATAGAGCAATATAGTCATTGAAGGGGATTCTGGATTCATAATTAAGGCGATAAAAATGTAATGTTAAAGACAGTTCATCGTAATTGTTGGCTAAAATTCATGTCCTTGCAAAGGCTTCCGAGACGTCGTCTACTTGCCATTATCAAAGAAGTGGAAATCGTGTTGCACACGCACTAGCTAACCTTTCTTCCCTGAGTCGTATCTTGGTGATGCCTTACCTATTGAGGTCAAAAGTATTGTTCTAAAAAAAAAGAGGGTTGGTTCGATTCAATGAAATGGTATTGCTTTCTAGAGTAACAATTACACAAATCATCCACAAATTGAACAAATGACACATTTATTAATAAATAAATGTATCTAATCGTTCAATGTGGATTGTTATACAAATTGACTATTTATTAATATAGAAATTATAAAATTATATAGATAATAGCAGAACTTTGTCAGCTATTGTAACAATATAAAGTTAAAATAACATTAGAGTCATGCTATTTTCATCCTTTTGTTATCTCATTTCACCATCAAATATTAATAACATAATATAAAATAAATAAGTATCCTTACTAATTAATAATCTTTTACATTACAATTTCGATCCACCACCGTCACTTCGCTCTTCATCTTCTCCAAAATTTTATTTTTTTTCTCAAACTTCCATGACACATATTTTTTTAGATAAAAAAAATTAAAAAAAGTGAAAATCAATTAATCTGGAATGACATTATTAATGTCCATTGGAGAAAACCTTAAATCAATTGTAATTGTAATCCAGAGAGGAGTGAGAAACTAACCAAGAACCAAAAATGTTCAAGAAAATCAATGAGGCGGAATTATACCTATATCCCAATTGTTGTTATTGTCATCTTCTCTAAACTTCTTGGATTGGATCACAACAATAAGAAATTGGAAATATCCGACTTTCGACTTTCGAGTTCCTCTATATCATATATTTATGTTTTTTTGTATGAACATAAGTCGATGAGGAATATAGGATGCGACGGCGCTATGGGCTAGGAATGGGAGTACTTTCATAGTTTTTTTATGAGATTTTTTGCGACGGGATCCCTGATTGTAGACTATTTTTTTTAGGTTTTAATTAGTGCAATGAAATTTATTTATCAAAAGAAAATAAAATTGAATAGTGTTAATTTTCTAGAAACATTATACTTACGTTGTAAGGTTTTCATGGAATTTTGGGGAAGAAAATAAAGTAATCGAGAAGTTAGTAAATTGATGATGGTGGATTAGAAAAACGATTTAAAAGAATAAATATGAAGATTATTTAGATATCTTATTTTATATTTTTATTTGTTTAAAAAATTTGGTGATAAATGAGATAATACGAGGATAAAAATAGCACAAGTGTAACCATTTTTTGTTAATCAGTATCACATGTCTAACATTATTGTTCTTAAAAAGAGATATATATAGGCTGCGGCTATATGCAATACTAATTTGACTTGTGCAAGATTAAATTAAAGAAAGATTCCAAAAGATTTCATTTTATTAAGACGAAATGATATATATACCTATAAATTAAATTGGTTTTTATTTGATCATGCAAAATCAAATAACAAATAATGGAAAAAAAAAAAAAAACAAGAAGAAGAAAACAAAAAAACGTGAAATTAAAAAAACCCAGCACCCCCCTCCCCCGTGAACCCTACCATACGCCCAAGCTCCGCCGCCGACCGCCGCTCTTGATGCGAAGTTCTTGATGTCTTGTACATATTTTTGAAACCTTGAATGCATTTGGGCAATAAACTCTGTCTTCGAATTCGCCTTTTGCTATAAAAAAATAAATGAATATTGAAATAAAAAGTAATTGGAAAATAGAAGGTTAAAAAAAATATGAAACAACTAAATTTCGACATTAAGGTGTCGAATATATGTCCATAAATTCGACACCTTAATGTCGAAATTTAGTATATTTGGACTAATTTGCTAACAGTTAAATTTCGACACTAAGATGTCGATTTTGTACTCCAGAATCGACATCTCAATGTCGATTTTTACATATAAAATTCGACCTGTACATGTCGACTGTGTCTGAGCGGGATTTTTTTAGGAAAAACGATATTCTAGCTAAAAAACACATAAATGCATACCTTTTGGGTTCTTCCATTGTATAATCTTGTATTTTGATGTCTTATGACTCCATATTTGCCATTTTTGTAGGATTTGTTGAGTTTTGATGATTTTGATTGTTTAGGTTTTGTGAGTTTATGAAGGAGGAATGAGAAAAGATTTGTGGGTTTTGGAAGATGGAGAAGATGAGAATTGGTCTTGTGGTTTTATGATAGAGTTTTTTGTGGTTTTGAGTTTTTGGTATTGCTCATTTGAAATTTTCTATTTTTTTAACAAAGTGAGAATATTACAGTATTTATACATTGAAAATTTTAACTTGATCTAACACAAGTGAAATTAATCTTGCATATATCCGCAAACTATATTATATTTGAAAGGAATATTACAGTATTTATTCATTTGTTGTTTCAAATTATTTTTGGTGTTTGATAATACAATTTTCAGTTATAAGTTGCAGTTTGCAGTTTTCTATTTTATGTTACAATTTATTTTGTTGTCCGATTTTTTATTATGTTGTTTGCTGAAATAAAACTAATTAGAAAATGCAAACAAAAAAATGCAATACTATCGAGAACATACGAAGTAACATTTAAAATCCAACACATATGGTCTCAAGAAAATTAATAATTAAGATTGCTATACAATAATTATAAAAATAGAATTAAAGATTTTTTAAAAGAAATGAAGAATTAATTCAAATTAGCTAGAGGCTTGAGAGAGAGAAATAATATAAGTGTGAGATAGAGAGAGAAATGGGGATGAGAGAGAGAGAGAGAGAGAGAGAGAGAGAGAGAGAGAGAGAGAGAGAGAGAGAGAGAGAGAGAGAGAGAGAGAGAGAGAGGCGTGTGTGTGAGGGGAGAGAGTTGGTAACCGTGTGGTGTGGTGTGGAGAGGAGAGAGAGTGAGAGATTTGTGGGATTTGTTTGCTTAATTTTTAAAATTAACTAATTACATAAAAATATTAATTGGGGGTATCTATGTCTATACATAAATAATTTAATTAATTTTAATTGATGAAGGACCTACACCTATATTCATCTAATAGAATGGATCTCCACCTATATAAGTCTAGAATAATGGGTGCCTAGCCAATTTCCCCATAAAGGAAACATTCATGTATATGCCAATATTAGCACCAACCCTTTATACCCAATTCTTAATAGTAACTCCAATTTAATCAATTTTGTCCACAAAAATCCAATTTTGACCACAAAAATCCAATTTTGACTTTTTTTTTTTCAAAAACTTTTTTGCCACCAGATTCCGGCGTTGACTTTTTTTTTTTTTTTTTTTTCTTCCGGATTTGTTCGCTGGTTTCTGGCGTTGACTTTTTTTTAGTGTTTTTTAAGAATTTTTTTTTGTTTTTTTTTAATTTTTTTATTTTACGTCCGCCGCTAAACGTTGACCGTAATTGTGCTGTCACTGACAGTAAATTAACGTAGTTATACTGTCAATGACAGTTAATTAACGTAATTGTACTGGCGTTGACAATACATTTATGTAATTGGTCTGCCGTTGACAGTAAATTAACGTACTATTATTATTTTTTATTTTTTGTTATTTTGTTTGATTTGTTGACAAGTCAACGTAATTATATTACTGTCGTTGACAGTAAAATAACTGTAAACACAATAATATTACTGTCAACAACATCAATATTATTATGTTTTTAGGTTTTTTGTTTTGTTTGAGTGATTCACGGAGTAACGTAATAATATTACTGTCTATTATT